>NC_056524.1:109938823-110007597 GCF_019175285.1 Sceloporus undulatus | reverse complement strand
CGTCAGGCCAGTACATGTGTTTCTTGCTCTAATTTCTGTCTTACTTTGGAACAAATGAATATTCACACCTAGTTCTTGCTAACCCAGCTCACCAAAAAGTGAAGATCATCACCACAGATTCATTTACTTCTTTGTTTATACAATGACATTTTTGTGATTTTTTTCCCAGACTTATCAAGAGAACCTAGGTTTAGTTATAGGGAATAATCATAGTGTGGACCTAATGGGATACTGAGCAGACATTCCCAAAAGCCTGGTTTACCCATTTTCTAAATAATATAATTTTTTTCTGAATAATATAGTGGAGAGCTATTTCAGCTTGATATGGTTATAATAACACTGGGAATACCTGATGGATATCTACACTGGCATGTTTTCATGGGACATGCTTTGACCACATAATTCCTTTACCTGCAAGCTGAAATGGTCCAGTCCAGACAGGGGATGGGAACAAGACAAATGAAAATAGAAGCTATTTTCTAAGTGTTGAAGCAAGACATTGTTGATCCTCATAAGGAAATACAGTGCGCCTGCATCTTACACGGGTGTGCTTTATGTGGCTTTCAGCATACGCTGAAAGCTGTGTGGGGCGGAAATGGTGGCACATCCCATAGGGACAAGTGGGGCATGTACCTGTGGTGCACATGCACCGCCGCGCTGCCGTGTGCACAAGCACCATTCAATTAAATGGGGCTCAAGCATATGCGTTATTTGTTTTACGTGGGGGAGTCCGGAATGGATTCCCCACATAAACAAAGGGTGCACTGTATATTTGGGGGATATGTCTCAGGCAGCAAAAATGTCTCAGACTGATACTGTCAGGGAACAGGTTTACCATCTCATATGCTGTTTGTGTGAACTGGGTCATTTTGTTTTTAAAATAAAATAAAATAAAACTTTCTAGCTAAGTATGTTTAGTTGTAGGGCCAATGTGGTGAAAGGTTCCGAATTCTTGTTTAGGATTCTGGGGGACAAGGATTCAATTCTTGCTCAGCTATGGAAACCGACTGGATAATCTTGGGAAAATCTAGCTGTCATTATTGGAAGAAAACCATGGCAATCATAGAATCATAGAGTTGGAAGAGACCACAAGGGCCTTCCTGTCCAACCCCCTGCCATGCAGGAAATCACAAGCAAAGCATCCCCAACAGATGACCATCCAGCCTCTGTTTAACCAACTGGATCAATCAATAAAATCTCCCCTGAATCAATCTTGCTAAGAAAACCCTGTGATTGGATCATCATAAGCTGGAATTGACTTGAACATGTATAGTATTAAAGTATGTTTAAAATTAACAGGGACACAGTGGCTCAGAAGTTAAGACACTGACTCTGACAATCGGAAGATCAGAAGGTTGGCAGTTTGAGACCCAAGTGCTGTGTGATGGGATGAGCTTGCGTCACTAATCCTAGCTTCTGCCAACCTAGCAGTTTGGAAACATGTAAAAGTGCAAGTAGATAAATAGGTACCACTTTGGTGGGAAGGTAACAGTGTTCTGTGCAGTCATGCTAGCTACATGATCACAGAACCATCTTTGACAATGCTGGCTCTTCAGCTTAGTAACGGAAATGAGCACCATCCCCTAAAGTTGGACATGATTTGACAACCTTGTCAAAGGGGAATACTTTTAACTTTACCTTTAAACATGTATGTGCACCTCCAGGTGTGAAATATACTTCCACTGTGTAAAAGTCCTGCAATGCTGCAAAAAGGTGTTCATATTTTTATTTGCAATTCAGGAATTAGTATGCCCAAAATTCACACATGGTGCTTTTCTGTACAAAACCACCATGTGCAACTTTTGCACAGAATAAGTCCCAAACTTGAATGATTCCCATGAGTCTAGGATTGTTCTCATGAGGTTTCTCAACACTCAAAAAACATGTTCCTCCAGCATTTTTTTAAAAAATAATCAAATAATTCTTTCCACCCCTATGGTTAAGTAAAAACTAACTGAATCAATCAATAAAAACACAGAACCAACTAATACAGCTGAGTTGACTAGCTATTCAATATGTTTATGATGGTGGGAAAGGATATCATTCTATTTTAAGATTTTCATCTCCCATGCATACCAATTGGCAGCATACCAGCTTTCAGAGTCAAATGGGTGACCTAGACATTTTTAAAAAGGCAAAAAGAAAACAAGCATGATCAATCCTGCCATGACTAGAAATGGCTGATTCTATAAACAGCTCTCTAACAGAACAATATTGTTCATGCCTACTCAGAAGTAACCTCCACTGAATTCAGCAGACCTTACTCCCAGGAAATGGAATTCCATCTGGGGTAAAGCACTATAGAAATAGATCAACCTTATGTTTTGACTCACTGTCTCTAACAGTACGGGGAAAAAATCTTGTTAGAACGACACAGTTCAGACTTTCTGCTGAGGTTTGTTGCTATAATGCCAGGGAAGTTCTGTAAATCAGTGGAAGGGAGCCAGTGAATTCCCACAAAAGACGTGACCCTTATTGTAATAAATATAGCTATAAACATGGAACAGGTCACATGTGGAGATAAATTGAACATATATAGAAGTGATTAACACTAACCTTTTTGACATCTGGGAATATTCAAACATGGTGTGCTAAAGTTTCTTCTTCACTCAGTAAAGGAATATTTTCCTCTGGATATGTAGGCTGATTAAGTTAATTAATTGGAGGGCAGAGTAACACTGTTTACAATTACAAGTTCATCTAGTTTTGAGGGTGCCTGGGGGTTTCTTATTGGCTTTCTGTAGATCTTTGAATCTAAGCAATACAAATGCCTTCTCCAGAAACATGCTTTCTCTCTCTCTCTCTCTCTCTTTCTCTCTCTCTCTTTAAAGAACTAGGCTACTTCCCTTGTAATACATCTATATAATTTCTATATCTATACATATATATTATATCAGATATTAAGATGTATGGCTTTCAAGCTATTGTTGATGCTGCAGTTCCTGTTATCCCTTGCCATTGGCTTTGCTGGACTGCTGATGGGAATTGCAGTCCTAACCGAAAATCCCACCCCTGTATTAAATAATGCTAAATATTTTATATACTACACATCCTTGACTACTTGAACCATTTTTTAAAATTCTTTCTTTTTTGTTGCAGAATACTTTGGCTAGATTAAGCAACAATTCTTAGATGCACTTTAAGAGAGGCACATGGCTCCCTCAAGTTTTATGTTAATTCCTCCCATGGATTCCAAGTTAGGTACTTTTCAAGTGTTATATTCATGATCTGGGAGCTATTGCATCATGGCTTTTTCACAAGCCACTGAAATAACATAAAAAATTAGGTCCAGATGGGAGGATCTCAGTTGTGCTTTCTCCGCATATCAATTGGTCATGCCTCAGGATCCAAGAAAGGTGACAGTGGCAAAGCAAGAGACCTCCCAGTGAGGTCCCCCCTCAACTGGGCTTTTGATGTTATGTGAACACTGTGGATATAAACATACTACAAGAGTTCCTTTTCTGGAAATGTACTATAGGAAGGGACACTGTCAGAGCAAGTGACACCAAAAAGACTGTCTATAAAAATTAAATTTTCAGGGTTTAAGAGCTCTTTTCCATTTGCAACCAATTTCAAACCTGGATTTTTTTTTTTTTTTAAAAAAAAACATCCCTGAGCAGTACACTTCTGGTATGACAAATGGCAGGTCTTGTGCCCAGAGGTCACCAACCCTTCTCTCTCATTCAGCCACCATCACGGCCCTGCCACTTTTGTGGGTGGGGAAAAGGATAAATGATTGGCATGATGCCACTTCTTCCTGATGCCTTGGCCACCAGTGCAGTGACACAGTTGAATTAAAATACTGCAGCAACACTGTCAGAGCTGGCTGATGCCCTATGCTGGAGGCAGGTGAGTATGGGGGGTGGGGGGGAGGAACTCATGGCAGTGACAGCATGGAGGTAATTACACTGGTTGACACCAATCCTAGTGACACCACTGGAAGGGGCTCTTTGGCTAAAGGAGTATAGCTCTTCTTTTACACAAGGTGGTTTATTTCTTTAGACAGGTTTTAGGGCCACAATAACAAAGAATCTACTGGCCACTAACTAATTATTTAGGCCTGTTACAGACTGCCAAAATAAAGCTGCTTCGGGTCTCTTTGGAGGTATGCTGTTTAAATGATGCATGCATCCAAAGAATCTGGAAGCTGCACCAAAGCTGCACTCCAGTGCTTAGGAATGGAGTGTGGCTTTGGTGCGACCTCCGGACTCTTAGGACCCATACATCATTTAAATAGCATGCCTCCAAAGAGACCCGAAGCAGCTTTATTTTGGCAGTCTGTAACAGGCCATAGTATGGGCAGAACCTTCTCATCCAATGGAGTGACAGGTGAAGGTCTGAACCATAACAAACACACATAGACAATAGGATCATGGAGAAGGTGGGAAAGGCTAGTATGGAAGTTGGAATCAATATATAAATAAATATATTTGGAGATCAGTGATGCAACATGGTAATCAACCACCTGGAATCAACAAGATTCAGTGATGGGCATCATAACAGCCACAAATGTTGTAAAATTCAGGCACACCTATACTAGCTGATGTTTAGTCTATAATATTACTCAGCTTGATTGTTTTCAGTTTTCATCCCCATGATGAAACCACTCTTCTGCTCTCATAATGGAAATGGGGACCATCATTTAAATTTTATCCAGACTGAAGAATATCATTTCTGAACAGCAGGGAAGCAGCTCATTCTGTCTTTTCTCAAATGTTTCAGGGCACAACTATTAACTTATAACTCTAGGGACCTAACTGGCTCTATGCACACAGTGACAGTTGTTCAGAATAATAAAACTGGTATCTATCCCATGAAGGGCAAAAGCAGAAATGCTTTCACATGAAATCAAAGAGACTTCTTTGTATAGTAATTATATTAATATATAATTAATATTACCTCAATAGGCAGTGGACAATTTAGATTCTTAGAAAGGATATAGAATCATTTTTATGTATGCTCTTTTTAGCTCTATTCTATTCTAATTTTGAAATAATTCACATTTATTGAAATGCATTGTTGATAAAGGCTGAAAAATGAGTTGTTTCCCCTTTTTTGTTAACGTTATATTCCTCAGGCCCATGCCTGCTGCAGATGAAGAGAAAGACCAGCTTCGTGGAAGTAAACAATCTGTGTTTGTGCTTTCAATTTGTGTATTCACTTATGGCGACCCCATGACTTTCATAGGGTTTTCTTAGGCAAGAAATACACAGGGGTGAATTTGCCTATTCCTTCCTCTGAAATATAGGCCACAGCACTTGATATTCATTGGTGGTCTCCCATCAAATTACTAACCAGGGCTGAACCAGCTTAGTTTTTAAGATCAAGTGGTATCTGGTGTTTTTAAGGGATTTTGGCCCTCAGACAAAGGATACTTTTTATTATTTTAGGCATGAGGTTTTCTATTTCTTTCTTTAAAAAAACAACAACTCCTATCTTTAGATTTGATACAGAAAATTTGTATTAGTGCAATGATCTGGAGAGACTGAGATATGGGCCCATTACAGACTAGTGCCTTGCACCGGCCTTGGGCTGATTTTAGGACTCAGGAGAGCGAAATGTCAGCACGCTCCCAAGCCCTACCGTGCACCGTGGGCACCATCATGGCTCACCCCCATCCACACAGGGCTGCCATGATGATGTGTGGTGCAGCTTCCAAATGGTACTGCACCACGCGTACATAATCAGTGCATGCGAGGGCCCCAATAGTACCTCAGGTGCATCTCAGAAAGAATCCACTGGAAGCGGGTTCTTTTTATGCTTCCTGCAGGCCGTACCATTCAGTTGCTGTGGCCTCCATCCAGGGCAGAAAAGGGTGACGTCTCACGGCCCCTTTCTCCCCATCTGTCAAGCCCCTATGGAGAACAGGGATTGTTTTTAAACTATCTGTGTAGTAGAAATATTATCCATCGTGTTTTTAATATAATACCTTTTGTGATCTTAGAATGGGGGAGGGGGGGCAGAAAATGACCTATAGGCCAAATGCAGCCATGCCTGTTTATACAGCTATACAAATTTATAGTAATACAGTGGTGCTAAAATACTCACAGTTAGTCCTAAAACTGAGCACTAACAAAGCACAAACCAAGTTGATTAGTGCTCCCTGAAGCCTCCCAGAAACACTAACCAACTTGAAAACAAAGTATACATTCCTTAAACATCATGGTTGCCAGCATACCAACAGGCAGAGGGTAGTGTGTACAGGAAAGGAATGTGGATATCATTGAGAGCCATTAGGGCTGAAGGGTGGGAAATAAATAAATAAATAAATAAATAAAATATCCATGCCAAATGTTTCTCACCTCTGTTTCAGAGTAAGTCTTCACAGTCTTCCCTTGTTGGATCTGGTGAAAGCAAAGTCTTCCATTGAAAAGCTGAGTTTTATGGAATAGGTGTTAATATACAAGCAGGGCTAAACCCTGTTGTTAGTCTCCACTTGAGTAGATCAATGGTACTTAAATAAGTGTTAAGGAAAATGCAACATGGGATATACAGTGAAAGAAATAAAACATGTATGTGAGAGTCAGGATGACTCAGCGGAAGCAATTAGAAGCCACACAGGTGTAAAAGGTAATATAGTTAACAAGTCCTAAATGCCAAGGACAGAAATGCAAAGTGGATAATTGAACACACCTGAGAATTGTTAAGTGGACAAGGCTAAGATGATGAAATCATTAATTATGGGATGAAACAAGAGAACCAATGAAAATGGTGTACACGCCCACTGGGTGGAAACAGACAACAGTGGGTGGTATTTTGCAATGACTATAATAATGGCTATGAATCCCAATGTATTTTGTGGAAGAGTATTGGAGTATTGTGGAGTTGTGTTGGATCTGTATATAGTAGAATAAAGTAGATCTTTTATATAAGACTACTGAGTTGTCTGGTGTCTTGGGTGAAGATACAAGAGCCAGCTGGATCCTGAAGAAGGGTGAAGACTTCTGTGGAAGCAAGAGTGAGAAGGCTTGGAGAGTTTGTCAGGGTCTTCAGCCTATTCTCTGTAACTCTGCTGCTTTTGAGCAAAGCTTTATCCACTGGCCAAAACTGGTCAGCGCCGGTGCGTAACAAGGTGGTGAGTTCGAGCCAGAGGTGAAGAGCTACAACTCCCATCATCCCTGACAGTGTTGATATAGTAAGTCCTATTGGTCACTAATTTTAGTCCTTTATTTTTTAGAACAGCTACATTTCTTGCACTGCAACTACAGCTGTGCTCCAGCACTAAAGGTACAAATACAAATTAACATTTATGATATTCTCCTCCTGAAGTGCCACTGGATGTGTCTGCTTTATGAGTGTATAATGGCTGATTGCTAAATTATAATAAAGTTGACTTGACTTGGCTTGACATTTGTGCATTGCTCTTCCACTCAAAGGCTCCCCAGATGGTTCACAATAAAATACAAGTAATGATAAACAAAAAAATCAATATAATAAAATCAATACAGTGCAGATCAGTCATAATAACAGCAGCAGTAAAGTAGTTAAAGTAAATTAATGTATTTGATTACTGCAATGCATTGTATCTGAGCTTGCCTTTGCAAACATTCTAGGAAAGCATAGTTAGTCTAAATAGAGTGACATTCTTTCAAGCTTGTCAATAGGTTTTGAATAATTTAATCATATTACATGAGATCTTTAATTGCTGCATTGGCTTACAGTCCATTCCTTGGACCAGTTCAAACTGTGAATTTTATATGTTCTAAATGGCACAGGACCAAGGACCCATCCACACTTCAGAATTATAGCACTATTATTCCACTTTAACTGCCAGGGAGAGATATTTAGCATTCTCAGCCATGGAGTACTACCACCTAACCAAAGTGCAAACTGAAGAATTTCATAGGATGCAGCCATAACAATTAGAAGTAGAATCAAAGTGAACAATTATGGAGTGTGAAAGGGTCCAAGTATTTTTCTAAAACTGTCAACCAATCTACCAACCCAAGAATCTCAAGTCATCTTCATGGCCATACTTTGGGTTCCTATATTAACTAGGCTGCCATGTTTGACTAATGAAAAAAGGGTCTTCTCATTAGAGGCACCTTGATTCTTCAGAAACTCCTGGTGTCTACACTGTAGCTGTTTGTGTGCTAGGTGAAGTCTTTTTGGAATTTCCCCAAGCTTTCAATTTATGAACTTTGAATCTACTGAATATTAGCTCTGCTGGTTTTTGTGCTTAGTGATGTTGTTCATTTATGTGTACACTAGAGAACCAGTGGCACTCCAGATGTGTATGAATTATTACCCTCAACATTTCCCATCACTGGCCAGTCTAGCATGGATGATCGGAACTAGAATTCAAGTCTGTCTCACCCTAGCCCTGTTATACAGAGTGTTGATCTTTTCCACTGAAATGTCTTAGCTGCATATATAGGTTGCATTTTTCTTCTGTTTATAGTGGACATGCTTTACCATGTGTAAAACAATGTTATTGGGTGGCACATAAATGCTGCAAATCAATAAATATCTATAAGTCTCAGGAAATTCTATCTGATAGAGGAAGTATGTGCAGTTCCTTAAATATTTAAATATTTATTTATTATCCTGCTTTTCTCTCAATATGGAACAGAAATAGTGTCATTAATAAAATTAAACATTGTCATTAATAAAATTAATAAAGTTTTATGAGGTACAAAAAGAGCAACCATGGCCTGAAGCAGACAGGTCAAATAAATCAGTTTCCACAAGCTTCTGGGGCATGGCATTTAGATGACACACATACCCCCCCCCCCCCCGATGGACAGAAGCCATGTCGAGGCCACCTAAGGCTTCCCAAAGTGGGCTGGAAAAGGAGCAAGAAAATACCTCTCCTGCAGGTGGTGGCTTGACATCACTGGCAATGGCCTGCTTTGGGAGAGGGCCACCCAGTTGACAGGGTCCCAGAGCAATCGTGGCCAAAGTGGCCACAGATTCCTCTGTTTTGCCTGTCTGCTTCACCCCTGTGTCAGTTTTTCTTAAAATACACTGCTCTTTCACAGGAGCTTTGAGTACACCAAGAATGACCTTTTTTATTTATGTATATTGCTGAATGTTTACCTCCCCAGCTGCCCCCATTGAAACTCCCCTTCTCCTTTGCTTTAATCTGATGCCTATCTGTACTTATGATCCACTAGTGCCTATCTGGACTTAAAACTAAATATAACACAATTGCCATGAAATACAGAAGAGCATTTTCTGGTTAAAAGCTTTGGGATTCTCAGGTCTTTGTATAATTGATTTTTTAAAAGGCTAATTCTAAATCCAAAAAAGCTGAAAAGGTTTGAATATACAGAATGAACATATCTCCCACTCAGACTGATAAACCTATTTCAATTATTTATGTTTATAATAACTGTCCATTGAGACAGAAACAGCATTTTGGTTATGCTTAATTTCACTTTTTACTTAAGAGCTCCAGGCAATTACATATGTATGCATGTAAGCATTTTACTTTTAAAAAATACTTACCATAATAGATTATTTCCAGTTTAAGCAATTATGGATGGTAGTTTGTGTGCTCATGCCTTCAACAAGTTCCAGTATCCATCCATGGCCATCAAACTTGATAAAGTTAGACTAGATTTATTCTTGATGCTATCTGAACATACACATAGCATATATTAAGTGATAGTGCCTTTAAGTGGTGAAATATATTTGTTTGTCTTAGCACATCTTTTTCTCACCACTGTATCTTGCATTCCATGTGCTTCCTTGTTTGATTGCATTCCATGTGTTTTCTTTTGAGACTGGTCATTGGAAGGTAAGCATGGACTTAATTTTGCATGTTTGACTGCTAAGCACACATTTGTAAGGAAACCCCATTGCCTCAGAAGCTTGCTCAAATAACCACAGGAGACCAAATTGGAAGAAAGGCCACAACTTTATTAAGCAAACCATTGGAAGGGTTGGCATAAAGCATAAGGTCAGGATCTGAAAATATCAGACAACCCCATGTTTGATAGCAAAACCTGGTACCCACCAGGCATTGGGATGACCTAGGGGCTAATGAACACCGCTTGACCGCACCACTGCCATGTGTTCACATATTCTCTAAGCCCCTGGTCACCGGGAGGCGTCCTTGCGTTATGGCCCCCGCAATGGCCATACGCCTGCCCAATTTGCCCCCGGGTCCCTACTGACTCCCAAACCAGAGCTCCGTAGCCCTGGTACCACACTGTGCAGATCCTGGCCTATGCTGCCGCCCCACAGTTGTGACAGCAAACCCACAAAGAAAGCAGTGGGTGGGTGGGAGAAGCACACCTTTCAGCTTGGCTCCTTCCTCGCTGGAGCCAAGCGCCGACTGAGGGCCGGAGCCGGCCGCGTGGCCTTAAATAGGCCCCGGCTCCGCCCCCAGATCACCCGATCTGGGAGACTCCTCCTCCAGGGCAGCTAGCCAATGAGCTGCCCTGGAGGACCGGAACTCCCAGACCATAGAGCCCGGCCCCCAGAGCATCGCGGGGCGGGAGCAGAATACTTCCGCCCCGCACACCAATCAGGGGCTGGGGCAAGCCCCAGAGGCATCTGGGGCTTGTAGTTTGTGCCGCATCTAGCGGCAAAGCGGCCTGCCTGCCAAGCCAGGTGGCCGCTTTTTGCTACCAGAGGAAATGTCCCTTAAAGCCCAATTTGACCATATTTCATATACATCACCCTCTATATTCCAAAAAATCAGAATGCTTAATATGAACAAAAACTTATACAGGGGTTCAGGGTGGGGTTTTTATTTTAGGCAAACACACATATGAGATGTTTTGTAATGCTGATAGGACAAGCAGGGAAATTGGATCACTGCAGTACTAATTCATAAGCAGAAGGGAATGAGGAAATACATTGTAAGGCAGTTTGTTTGTTTGCTTTAATATTCTCTGATGTGGATTATGCCACACATCTTACACAATGCCAACTGCCTGCAGCATGCAATGATCTCATGTGCTGTGTCTCAATGTCTTGGGGATTCCACAAACACATTCTCTCTGGGATGTTGCATCTGATGAAGTAAACTGAGTCCACAAGAGTTTATGTCAGAGATACTGGATTCCATTTTGTCTTTTTGGATACTAAAACAGACTGGCATGACCATCACTTTGAATACTCCCAGTCTTGTGGGCATATGTTAGAAACAAGTTAAAGATAGGAAAGATGGACACTACCATCTTAGTTCTTACTCCTCAGGAACCATTTTTAGCAGAAATACAGAAGGTTTAATAATGAGCCAGTGGCACTTTCACATTTCCAATTATAAGCATCTGCTCCAAGTGTCTTATTTACCACGGGCTCAATTTTCTAATATCTATCCCTGAACTGGCATCCTTTAGTCTCTGAGCAGTGGAAGGTGCATCATCCTGGATCTGCAGAGTCTCCAGCCCACGTGGAGCACAATCTGATGGTAACTGATAACCCTGATAACTCTTTTTTATTTACACCATTCCCTGTGTTTGTGGGAGGTGTTTTGGTTTGTTTATTTGTTTCTTGAAATGTCGAGGATCAGTTTGAAAAAAGTTGATGGCACTTTCAAAAATGAAAATTCTTCAGTGTTTTGACTCTGCCCATTAGTGCTTGTTGTGAAGGAACAGTTTCCCAGGGTCTAACACATTTTAAAGAGAGATGGAGATGAGCATCTTTAAGAGGACAAGTCCTTCAAGGGTGTTTATATAAAGTGAAATGTGTTTAATCTCTTGAATGTTCCACTAAGACTAATTTTACCAATTAAAAAGCAAACAAATAGAATGAAAGTGATGTACTTGAAAAGTTTACTTGGTTGTTATAAATATATATTTAGGTATCCTAGCATGTGAGCTTTAGGTAGAGGAGCTGTTTGGGGTATGATCCATTACCATCTTCATCAGAAGAGAAAGCAAAGTGGAGTGGAAGGGAGAAGAAGGAGTCTTTATATGATCAGAGATACTTGGACATTCCTAGGGTCACAGGAGCTTGTTGAGAATGCTTGGTTGGAACAGGGCTTCCAAAGTACAGGAAACCTATTTCAGCCAGAAGGTCAAATGAAGAGCAATTCTTGAGGGGGCACATTACTAACTTTGGCCTGGTATGCATGGGCCAAAAGCAGTGTGCCGCTGCCAATAATAGGGTTAGGGATCGTGCAGTAACCGCACGGTCCCTAACCCTAGTATGTGTGGGTGCCGCCATGATTGTGCAGTCCAGCCCACATGGGGCACACATCCATGACATGTCCTGTGTGACGTGTCCAAACGGCTCACTGCACAGGACACATCACCACGGCCATGCCAACGATGCAGAAGTTGGGGTGCCAGTGAACATGAAGCCGCAAAGGCACCCCTTTTCTGGGCCACATTTTTCTGCTTCTCTTTGGCCCAGAAAAATGCTGGATTGGGGCCACAGGGCTGTGCGTGTGGTTACTGTGGCCCCAATCCCACGCTTCCAAGGGCAGAATAGAGCCACCCCTTCCAGGGCTGTCTTTACAGCCCCTTTATGACCACACATTTTGCCCTGGGCTCAGTGTCAGTTCTCAAAGGCCCTGTCACAACTACAACTGTCTGGTGCAAATGGAAGAGAATTTATATCATTTCACACTTTGCTAAAATGAAAATTGAAAATTTATGCATAAACAGGATGGAAGAATTTGGTCTCCTCCCCCCCCCCCCATATATGTATGTATGAGAGAGAGAAACTGATAGCTTTTTCCTATCTCTAGTGGCTCCTAGTGCTATCTGTTAAGCAGATATTTTGTCTCTGCCTCCTTAAAGGAGATTGTGTGGTGAACACAGAAAAAGGAAAGAAAAAAAACTTCTGGAAAAGCTATATCCCAATTCCCCCTTAATTTCCAGTGTTAATCCTGAGTTTATATTACAGTTATTATTACAAAATAAATATATTACAAAACAAATAATCCAAACTGTAATCCACTTGTAAACCAAGAGCTGAAACTTGGTTTGGAGTGAACTGATAATTTATGGTTCAGAAAGAAACATAATCCAGAAAATGATAACCATCTTTTTTAAACAGATAACCTAATTTTGAACCATATTTTGATTTGATACAAGTCTCAGTAGAGTATTATAGCTGGAAGACAATCTTACTTTTGTCTTCTGGATGAGCCAAATTACTACATGTAATTAGAAAGTAACAGTGTTATTTATTTATTTTTTTGCAGCAACGTGATTTCTTTGGTATTTTGTTCCCAAGCTCAAAGCACTTTAATGTGCCTCAGCACATAAATCTAACTTATTTATAAATGTTGAGCTGAGGAAAGCTTCTGGTAGGAGAATCATATGTCTTTTATTCTTCAAGGAACATTCCTTCTAAAGGTAGAGCTGATTGTCTCATCTAGTCTGACCCTGAAAAGTTCTACTTTGGTTCTACTTTGCAATCTCTGTTCCAAAGATATGTTATCAAGGTCTACAAACTTTCCATAAAATAACATTTATAGAATCATCCAAGCAAAGGTACCTGTGTATGACATTTCCAAAGATGGGGTCACATTTTAAATCTGGGCTAAGATTGGGAAAGCACGTGGATGTGCTATATTTAAAGGTTCCTGTCCAGGTTTTGTATCACAATATTTTACATAAAATGTCCCTGCTAAGGTTAAAATTTTATTGCAGTAAAGATGGCCTGATGATATGACACAGATAGTATTGTGTCAAATAACACTTTTTAAAATGTGTGAAAGAATCACTCTTGAAATATAAACGACTGACTCATCCAAAAATGTGTCAGGGATTCAAATGCAGAAAGTATTGGATAATTACAGGGCAACAATAATGCCTCATTGTTGTGCTTTGTATTGAGAGGCGTAGGCTATAGTGCTTTTGAATAGTATCTCCTTACCTGTCCTCTACTAGGCACCTAGTGAAATAAGCCGTAATTACAGTTTACTTTGGCAACAAAAAGGTCATATGATCCAGATGTAGCAGCTTGGAATTTCATTTTCCTCTGACTTCTGTGCATTAACAAAAACCCTAAATAAGAAGCAAGGCAAACCCATACAGCAACACCTGTTAGATGGGGTGGGTGGGGATTAAGCAAGTGCAACTGGAGGCAGAGAGAAATAGCTATCCCAAAATCACACAGATGAACCGTAAACACAACAGAACAGTTATTTATTAGATAATCCTGTGGGAACATAGACGACTTAAAAAGTCAATATCACACAGCTTGCTTACATTCACCCCCAATGGAAATCCAAGTTGAAATGGTGCTGGTCCCAAGGCCACATGGCCTTAAATACCCCCCCCCCCAACCAAGCAGAAGCTACTTCCAGCCCCCCAGTGCACTCTGGGATTTATAATCCTCCGGCATCAGAAGTCCCGCTAGCCAATCAGAGCCGTGCAGATGCCCCAGTTGCCTTTTGGGGTGCAGCTGGGGCCAGGGCCAGATAGGAAAGCCATTGCAGCATTCCACCACCACCACCCCGCCCTCCAAATTGGCCAGCCAGGTAAATCAGGTGGCCTCATTTATTAATCTATATAATCTGTAATTGTAAATTAGAGGCTGTCTGTCTGTCTATTGGACAAACAAGCACAATCCTTCTCCACGATCCCAGTCAGAAACATAAGTGATGAAGGGTTGAACTGCTGCAATTTTATTTATCTTTTTTCCCTTTTTTTCATTCTATCTCCTCCCACAAGTTGCTGAGTGATATCATGTGATGGGGTCAAATGCAGAGTCTGTTTAAGCCAGTTATTCCTTCTTGTGGTGTCTTTAGTGGATTTCAGTGACCCACCCACCCACAGTGCTCTGTGAGATTTGCTGGTTGTCTAGGGGCCAAGTAGGAATTTTTTCCCCCATAACCTGTTTCCCCACCACTATCTACCCCATACTGTAGCTGTTGAGACTTAGATAATTGCCATGAGGTGGTGTCGATAAATAAAGTCTTTTTTGGCAGGTAGTGGGGCAAGAAGATAGTAGACTGGTATACTGTTATGAGTCTTAGGGGAAATCTGAGCATTAGGAGAATGCCTTGGTGGTAATAGAAGTATGGCAATAATAGCAATATCCTTGAAAGGTGGGCAGCTTTTCCTCCCTGGAGATTTTCAAGAAGAGGCTAGAGAGAGATTTCTTTGAGATGCTATAGGCCTGGATTTCCTACATTCAGCACATAGATGCACTAGGTGGCTGCCCTTTCCAACTATTTGATTCCATCATTCGTCTATTGCATATAACTTGTTTTGCAATGGGATCCTTGTGTTCCCCCAAGGATAAGAAGCTGCAGGAGTAGTACTATCTAGTTCAGTTTACTTTTCTTTCAATGATATTGCATTACAGACTCATGGTGCCTTTCTAATATTTCCTGTATTTCTCAAGCAAAAAGAACATAAGTGGGAGGCACAAACACTCCAATAAAGCAGCAAACCTGATGTGTCACTTGAACTCTCTCAAGGGAAATCTTGCACCTGAACTCACTTTATCTTCAACAATTGTGCTGCTTTTTCTGACTCTCATTGTAATCATCCCAAGTGCCCTCTCTCAAGTCTTCACCCAGAGATGACCCAAGATATTTTGCTGTTTAATGCAAAGTAGCAAATTGAGCCTCCCATTCACCTAAGTCGAAGAGTGGTACTCTATGGCAACCAAATTATTTTGAGACATGGGGGGGGGGATCCAACAAGTATAGCTCCCCATCTATAGCAACCAGTTAATATTAAATGAATACCAGTTTGCAGTCTCTCCCCCCCCCCATCCAAAATCTTTGTCCTGAGGCACTTCCCTGACTCTGCCTAATATAGAGCTGGCCCTGCAGATGAATTATTTATTTCAGGAACACACACATCCAAATATTAATGTTATTCCACCTAATTCCAGACTTTAATTTAATTATCACTTTAAGGAATACTCATGTGATAGATGCAGAAGCAAACTAACTAGAGTGTACTACTGTCCCATGTAGGATAACCTTGCAAAGAAAGTAGGGGCTGCACTGATCAATCATTTTTATGTCACTGTCAATAATACCTCAAACAAGGAGCAAAGAGAAGGGAGCTAGAAGATCTGTAAGAATAATTAGCTACTTTTTGTCCTTGGTACTATATTGTAACTTTCCAAGCTCTGCGCTTAAGCCAAAGATCAGTCAGAGGTCTGACACTGCACCACTTCACCACTTGAGATCCAGCTATACATGGAGTAGCAGCCAGCACTCAGGAATGAACAGAGGGAAAGGAAATTAGGTGTATCAAATAGGAGGGAATAGCTAAAGGAGAGCAGTGCAAAGGTTAAGCTGCAGAAGGGGGAAATTCTTGGATGCTTCACCCTCCATGCTGTCATGGCAGAGAGGCACTCCAGGGAGGGAGCTGCTGCCAAAACACTGCCAAACCCACATGTGGTGGAGTCCTCCCACACCAGAAGCCAAGGCAAACAAATGAAGGAAGGAACTTCCAGAGAGGCATTCCAGAAATGGAAGACCACAAACCCCAAACAGCTTTCCAACTGAAAAGCTTTGGTCTGTGTATATCCAAAGAAAGATCAGTCAACATTAGGATATAAAATCTGGAACCGCTAACCACTAACCATAAGTTGAAGAAATACTTGGGGCTTTTGTGCTCTTTCAATTTTGGCTTCTGATGACCCAGATAGTAAAGGAACTCACTTCCAAAGACAGCCGTCCTCAAATGGGTGCCCTCCAGATTTGTTGCCTTACAAAACTCACCCTTCTCAGCCAGGATTGCCAAAGGACGAGTGCCCTAAGGCACTTTGGGTTGTGAATATTTTACAAAAGCCTATTTATTCCTCAATATGCATTCTCTGGTTTAGTTTTGTAGGGCTTCAAAGAATACTAAAAAGAAAAAGTTCTTGATCTTAATGAATGCTTTTTCAGATCTTACATAAAGAAATGGCCAATCTACTCTAATTCAAAGATTAACATAACTGTGGCGGGTTATAGACTGCCCATTTGGGGCGGTCTGGACCCGCCCCTTTCCCCAGAGTATCGGGGCTTCAGCGGCTATACCAGCAGCCGCTAAGGCCCTGATCCGCCGCTTCTCAGGCTGTGGGGAAGCAGCAAAACGCCGCTTCCCCGCAGCCTGAAAAGGGGTGTCCTTGGGGCTTCAAACCCCAAGGACACCCCGCGGCGGCGGGGAGGGGGAGAAAGGGGCCGCTTGGCCCCTTTCTCCCTTGCTTCGCTGGGCGCAGCCGTCTGAAGGCGCTCCTTCCTGGTCCACGGAAAGGGCGCCCTAGGCGCCCTGCTGCGGACTGAGGACGTCACATCCGCACCGCCCCGTCTAGAGGCGGCGCGGCCGTGACGTCCTCACGGCTGCTGCCATATGGAAGGGCCGCCCCCGTTTAGTGCGTGATGAGCACGCACTAAGGTTAGGGCGGTGCAGAAGCACCGCCCTTTTGTAACCTTAGTGCGTGCTCGTCACGCACTAAAACGCCAGTCTGTAACTGGCCTGTGTTAGTCTGGACATCAGTATGCAAAGGGATCTTGCAGCACCATTGAGACTAACTGAAAGACAGAAGTTAGTGTCATGAGGTTTTGTAGACTTGAGCCTATTTCCTCAGATGTATGTGAGGAAGTAAGCTCAAGTCTATGAAAGCTCATGCTACCAACCAACCTCTATAGAACGGCTGCCGGAATCACCCGGCAGCTGCGTTGCCGCCGGCAGGAGCGCCGGCGATGTGGGCCTCGGCGCGCCCCAGAATGCATTGCAGGGCAGCTGAGGCTCCTGATTGGCTGCGGGCGGGGCCGGAGATGGAACTTCTAGGGGTGGCCAATCTAGCCGGCCGGAGGGCTTCTCTATGGTCGCTCCTTCTCGTCCTCCAAGGCAGCTGATTGGTGCTGCCTTGAGGGGGAGGAGCGACCTAGCTTGGCCCTGCCCTGGACTTGGCCTATATAAGGCCGTGCTGCACGGAGTCCGGGACCTTTCACGAACAGCTACCCACCCTCTCACCATTGAGTTGGTGTTACTCTCACAACCAGGGGCGGCAGCATAGGGCAGGATCTGGGGTGGATAGTCTCCAGGGATGTGGAGCACTGGAGAGGGAGTCCTTAGGGACCTGGGTATGCTGAGCAGTTACGTATGGCTATTGCGGGGGCCGTTACATTTTACGTGGCCCAGTGACTAGGGGCTGGTGGAAATACGGACAATCGGCTGGTTGCTATCTGGTGGTCCATAGCCCCTTGGTCTTCTCGACGGCAGGCCTGGTGCAGGCCTTGGGTATCGAGCAACCGGGGTGTTGGTCGATTTTGCCGGATCCTGACCTCATGCTATGGGCCAACCCTATGCTGTTTTATTGCTGCTTGCAATTAATAAAGTTGTGGCCTTTTCTCCAAGATATGCTTCTGTGTTTATTGTGGCAGCGCCCCTACAAGGCAACTTTCAGTTACTCACAAAGGTGCTGAAAGATCCCTTTGCATACTAATCTTCTGTAATGCAACAGTTTTGCTGAGCAATGCAATGCTTGTATATGGAATCTGGTGCAATTCTGTGCCCCTAACTGAAATGATCGTTGTTTGGACTCTAGAATGTGCTAGGAAAGCTCTCTCATGCCACTGCAAGGCTGTCTGCCTTTCTGCTCCTCTGGCAGCCCGGCTTCAGCATAACTAAGCTAGAAGAATTTTCATGTTCCATTAGTTTCAAACAAAATCTTGGCTAGTTTTCCCTCCAAACAAACAAACCAAACCAAATAAAAATGATTGTTGTTCTCCAGAAAACAGTATGCACAAACATCATTTTCTGTGCAAAATCATTTTGCACAAAACTGCCAATGGAACTATAAAAGTGGAACTCGATCATCATAGTTATATCTGCTGATGCCACATTTCCCCTGAAATCCTGCTTTTGCAGCCTGCTAACATCCTGATGAAAGCATTTCCAAGACACTGCAGATCAGAGCACTGGGGAGTAACTTCTGCAGTGCTCTTTTGTTTACAAGATGCACTGAGAAAGGCATGTTAAATGGTCCACCCTCCAAGGCTGAGGGATCCTTTGAGATTCCAGGAGGTCTTGGAGGGTACTGTGGCTGGCATCACCGATGGTCCTGTTGAATCCCTGGTCAATAAGTGGATTCAAAATTTGACCAGGGCTATTAACACGATCGCCCAAACATCTTCTCCGGCCTGACTCATTACAAAACAGGCTCCTTGGTATACAGAGACCCTCAGGGAAATGAAACAAGAAGGATGACAACTAGAGCGCAGATAAGACACAATTTAGAGGACATCTTAGTTTCTATAAGGTGGCAATATGTGCAGCGAAGAAAGCTTTCTTCTCTTCATGCATTGTGTCCGCAGATTCAAATCCAGTTGAGCTGTTGAGCACTGGATGTAATGGTAACAGTTGTGACATAAACAAGTAACAAAAATAAAATTGTACCTTTAAATTACAATATCATATGCACAGCCTAAATGTATTTACACGTGCATAGTTCCATGTGGTTAAAGTTAAAATTTGGTAAAATGTGATTTTTTTTAAAAAAATTAAAAATTAAAAAAAGAAATTGGAAATTTATTTTTTTAAAAAACCTGGGGCCTTTCTTTTTTCCACTGAGTCTTGCCCCATTTCCAACATCTCCCAAGTATTTTAAAGGGATGCAGGCAAATGTCACAGGCCATTTCTTGCAAAAGACAGATGTTTAGAAAGCAGTGCTGTCACCTCCCCTTTGGGTGTCACTTAGTGTACGCTGCATCATCCCTTAGTGATGCCCCTGGAATGCAGAGGTAGGCTTTGGGGGACACATTCGGTTGTGTGTAGGCATGTATCCCCAGCAGTTACAAAACTATAAATTCCTTTCATTATCTACTAACTGCTGACATTTTATCAACAACTGATTTTTGATGTCATGAGAAACTGTTGTGGAAAAAAATTAAAGTGCACAAAAATGACATAGTCCTCTCTAGTGAGTAGAAACATTTGAAATTGATTTTTTCTGTTGATAATAATGAAGATACAGAAAATATGTTTCTAATGCCAGAAAAGCAGAAAGAAATCAGAACAAAGGACTATCCAGCTCAACATTCTACTGGCAAAAAAACTGGAAGGCTAAAACACAACGTTTTGAGACAAATCATGTTTTCATTTATTTTTCCTAAGGTGCAGGACAGACCGCCAAGAAACGGTGGTCTGCCAGCACCCATTTTTGCTCCTCCAAGGCTAGCATATTGAAGAAGACTCTGAATCATGTTCTAAGGCAAAGGTTGGGGACCTTTTTCAATTCATTTTCAGAGATGTTTGGGGGGCCACTTTCAAAAGATGGGTTGAGATTAAAGGCAAAAAAGTATAGCCCAAATATCAGCATGTTTTAACTTAAAAGTTGTGCTTCTAATATTTTAGCTTTAGGAGATAAATTTCTGCTTTATAGAATGGGGGGGGGGTGGTTACCAAATCTGGGGACCCAGCAAATGATGACATTAAGGCAAGGGAAATATAGATATGTGTGGTGTCCTAAAGGACTGAGGTGGGACCCCAGAGGGGCAGATTTTTCCCCATGGCGTGAGGTGTCCCACACCTATCCTGACAGGTATGCTGTGTATGCAATGGTCAAACCTATTCTAACGGGTGTGCTGTGTATGCAATGCACTATTTAACTTAAGTTTTACCACATACCACACTAAAAAGGGCAAGTTTAACATGTTAAATGTGTCTGGCCAATACTGATCACCTGATGTTGTGTCCATCTTGCTCCTACCTTACAAGTCATTCATTACTAGCTGGTGTGATTCACTTTATTCTTTGTAATTAGGCTGAAGAAGTTGTATAACCCTAATTGAAAGCTACAGTCATATCACCTTGTACAGATCTCAGTTTGGTGAAGATGCATCCTGGTAATCATACTTCATGTTTTCTGCTTCAGATCTCAATCCATTAGTTCATCAGGGGAAAGAAAGCAGCCTGGAGGTTGAAAGGAATAGAAGGGAACAACTTATTCACTATACAGTATGGAGAATAACCGGGGGGGGGGGGGGGGGATTACATGACACTTTAACCATTAGCTTATGATAACTGACCAACCCTCAATATTCATTCACAAATTTTGGTAGGTGATTTAATCCATGTAAAAGTAAAGCAAGATTAAAGTATTCGGTAAAAACTATTTAACTGCATAAAATAAAACTTTGAAGTCAATGTTGGGTATGTAATGCCTTTTTGCATCATCCAATATTTTGAAGAAAATGTACATCATCATTCAAAGCTTTGGGTGGGGGGACTAATATAATACTTGGCAAGAGTAAATAGTTTTTCAATTCACAAGATCTAAAGAACTGAAGCTGACAAATCACTGACTTCCTGGTGTCTTGCCAACTCTTGTGAGCTGATCCTGCAGGCTCCTGCTTATTCTGCACATGTGGACTTCTCTCATCTCTACAGCTCTGATGCTTAAAACATTTGCTGGCTGCCCAGGTTGCATCAATGCCAATGAAACATGCTTGGTTCCCACAGAGCCACCTGAACATCTTCCATAAATCTAACATCACTGGCTTAAAATGCTGGTCAAACCTACTCCAAAAGATACAAAGAAAGGAAAAGTTACATTACTCCCATCAAAGCAAGTACATTAAATCCTAGAACAATGAGAATTAGTTATTAAAAGCCTATAATAAAGGGGGATCCTTTCATTAGAAATAAATGGCAAGTGATCTAACTGGAATTGGATGTTATTAGATGAAATCTAATTCCCCTTTAGTTCCAACATCACAGTTTGGTTCAACTTCTGACTTTCTTGCCACACCATACCATATCTTTGGTCATAAAGCTGCAAAGCACCTCTCTCAACAGTGGCTGTAATGTTATATTTAAAAGACTATTCTAATGGAATTAACACTTCATTTCTACCAAATATCCATCAACTTAATGCATTTTTGCCCTCAGAGGGTGAAGGCAAATAATAATATTAATAAATGATTTAAATGCCCAAACTATTTAACAACCAAGCTATATAACTTTTCTTCCTCCCCATCTTTTCTAGCCACTAATTTACCTACCAGCCAGCTTTCCAAAAATGTACAGTAGATGCTTGCTCAATACCTGCATATTAAGGGCATGGTCCAGGAAGGGAGAGGAAAATAGCGGATGTGAACAACTGGCTTCGCAGATGGTGCCGCCGAGAAGGATTTGGATTCTTCGATCATGGGCTGCGGTTCCACGAGGAGGGACTTCTTGCAACAGACGGGTTGCATCTCACGCCAGTTGGAAGAAATGTTTTTGCCAACAGTCTCAAGAACTTGATCAGGAGGTCTTTAAACTGAGTTCCGAGGGGAAGGGAGACAATATTAAGGAAGGCGAAAGGGATGGAGAAAATAGTCAAACTGACATAGAGGAAACAAGAAAAAAAGTGCAAGGACCCAACAGTGGGAGGCAAAAAAACTTGCACAGGCAGCAAGTAAAAGGGAACTATGGTCTGCGATGTCTCTACACTAATGCACAGAGCATGGGAAATAAGCAAGATGAACTCGAACTCCTAGTACAACAAAGCAAATATGATATAATAGGCATCACTGAAACCTGGTGGGATGAGTCTCATGATTGGAATGTGGAAATAGAGGGGTATAACCTTTTTAAGAGAAATAGGCCAAACAAGAAAGGAGGAGGAATAGCACTATATGTCAGAGATATTTACAACAGTGAAGAGATCCAGGACATCAATCATGGAAGCCAGGTGGAGAGCATCTGGGTAAAAATTAAAGGGGAGGGAAACAACAAGGATGTTACGGTGGGAGTCTACTACAGACCCCCAAGTCAGACTGAGGAATTGGATGATATCTTTCTAGAACAGATGACCACACAGTCAGAAAAGAGAGATGTAGTAGTGATGGGCGACTTCAACTATCCTGATATTTGCTGGAAGTCAAACTCAGCAAAATCCTCAAGGCCTAGAAAATTCCTCACTTGCCTGGAAGACAATTTCATGGTCCAAAAGGTGGAAGAGGCAACAAGGGGGTCAGCTATTTTAGATCTGATCCTAACCAACAAGGATGACTTGGTTAATGAGGTGCAAGTGGTGGGATCATTAGGTGGAAGTGACCATGTTCTCCTGGAGTTTGTAATACAGTGGAAAGGAGAAGCCAGGCATAGTCAGACACGCATCCTAGACTTTAGGAGAGCGGATTTCAGTAAACTTAGAGAAGTATTGAGGGCAATTCCATGGTCAGAAATACTAAAAGATAAAGGAGTTCAGGACGGATGGGACTTTCTCAAAAGGGAGATACTGAAGGCACAATTTCAAACAGTTCCAGTGAGAAAGAAAAACGGGAGGTGTCTCAAGAAACCAGGATGGATGACTAAGGAACTGTCAACCGAGCTAAGTTTGAAACGGAACATGTATAAGAAATGGAAAAAGGGGGAAATCACAAAAAAGGAATTCAAAGAAATAGCAGGCATGTGTAGGGGTAAAGTCAGAAAAGCTAAAGCACAGAATGAACTCAGGCTTGCTAGAGAGGTTAAGAACAATAAAAAGGGCTTTTTTGGATATGTCCGCAGCAAAAGGAAGAAGAAGGAAACGGTAGGGCCACTGTGTGGAGAAGATGGCAAAATGCTAACAGAAGACAGAGAAAAGGCAGAATTACTCAACACCTTCTTTGCCTCAGTCTTCTCAGAAAAGGCAAAGGGTGCTCAACCTGAGGATAATGGAGCAGAGGACAGGATAGGGGCATTTCAGTACAGAATAAGTAAAGAGATAGTAGAGGAACACCTTATTAATCTAAATGAATTTAAGTCTCCGGGACCAGATGAACTCCATCCAAGGGTATTAAAAGAACTGGCAAATGTAATATCGGAGCCATTGGCAATAATCTTTGAAAACTCCTGGAAAACAGGAGAGATCCCAGCAGACTGGCGGAGGGCAAACGTTGTCCCCATCTTCAAAAAGGGGAAAAAAGAGGATCCCAACAATTATCGTCCAGTTAGTCTGACATCAGTACTAGGAAAGATTCTGGAGCAGATCATGAAACAGAGAGTCTGTGAACATCTAGAAGGCAATGCCATCATCACAAAAAGTCAACATGGGTTTCAGAGAAACAAGTCATGCCAGACAAACCTAATCTCTTTCTTTGATAAAATTACCAGCTTGGTAGATGAAGGGAATGCTGTGGATATAGTATATCTTGATTTCAGTAAGGCCTTTGACAAAGTTCCCCATGACATTCTTGCAAACAAGCTTGTAAAATGTGGGCTAGACAAAGGAACTGTTAAATGGATCTGTAATTGGTTGACCGGCCGAACCCAAAGGGTGCTCAACAATGGCTCCTTTTCATCCTGGAGAGAAGTGACCAGTGGGGTCCCACAGGGCTCTGTCCTGGGCCCAGTGCTATTCAACATCTTTATCAATGACCTGGATGACAGAATTGGAAGCATACTTATCAAATTTGCAGATGATACCAAATTAGGGGGAATAGCTAATACCCCAGAGGACAGGATCAAGATTCAAAATGACCTGAATAGACTAGAAAGCTGGGCCAAAGCTAACAAAATGAAATTCAACACGGAGAAATGTAAGGTATTGCACTTAGGGCGGAAAAATAAAATGCACAGATATAGGATGGGTGACACCTGGCTGAATGAAACTATGTGTGAAAGGGATCTAGGAGTCCAAGTAGACCACAAGTTGAACATGAGTGAACAGTGTGATGCGGCAGCTAAAAAGGCCAATGCTATTTTAGGCTGCATCAATAGAAGTATAGTGTCTAGATCAAGAGAAGTAATAGTGCCACTGTATTCTGCTCTGGTCAGGCCCCACCTAGAATATTGTGTCCAGTTCTGGGCGCCACAATTCAGAAAGGACATTGAGAAACTGGAGCGTGTCCAAAGGAGGGCGACAAAAATGGTGAAAGGTCTGGAAACCATGCCCTATGAGGAACGACTTAGGGAGCTGGGGATGTTTAGCCTGGAGAAAAGAAGGTTAAGAGGTGATATGATAGCCCTGTTTAAATATTTGAAAGGATGTCATATTGAAGAGGGAGCAAGCTTGTTTTCTGCTGCTCCAGAGAACAGGACCCGGAACAATGGATGCAAGCTGCAGGAAAAGAGATTCCACCTGAACATTAGGAGGAACTTCCTGACAGTTAGGGCTGTTCGACAATGGAATGCACTCCCTCGGAGGGTGATAGAGTCTCCTTCCTTGGAGGTCTTTAAACAGAGGCTGGATGGCCATCTGTCAGGGATGCTTTGATTTGGATTTCCTGCATGGCAGGGGGTTGGACTGGATGGCCCTAGTGGTCTCTTCCAACTCTATGATTCTATGATTTTATGATTCTATATCTGGTATTCAGGAAGTGACCCTTTGAAATTGTCAAATGGACATTTAGACCTGGTACAGATTGCGGGAAAGGGGTGACCAGAGGCCACCCCTTTCTCCCCCTGACGAAGGCTGCAGAAAACAAACAGTCTGTGAGGCTTAAAAAGAACCCATTCCCGGCAGATTCTTTTTGCGCCCTGTGCAGGGTGCCATTGTCACCCTGGCACACACCAATGACATATGTGTGACAGGATACCGTTTGGATGCTGCACTGCACGTACATCATCATGGTGACCCCCGTCTGGACGGGGGCGAGCCATGATGGCGCCCAGGCAGCATGGTAGGGCTAGGGAGCATGCAGATACTATGCTTTCCCGAGCCCTAAAATCGACCCCAGGCTGGTGCTTTGCGCCAGTGTGTACTGGGCCTTAGTCTTTTACAGTTTAAACTGGAATATGTAGTCCCTCTTAAACAGGCATAGGTTCCCCACCTGTCTCTTAGACTGAAGGACTAAGAGTCCTTGCCACTTGATAGCTAATCAGGATTCTGTCTGGGGTCACCCGTATCATTTTATGGTCACCCAGGTGCCCAGCCCATGAGGCTGGTTGAAACAAACAGGCCAGAATATAATCAACATGCCACTTGAGCATTTTCAAGTATGTGATTTTCAATATATTAACATGGGAAATGGTCAGTGTCTTCTGGTACTATTAAGCTATTTTAAGCTATTTATTATTAGACAGGTTTCCAAAGTCTTCTGCATTCCATATTAGCTTTACCACTATGCTGGTAGCATTTTCAATCTCCACTTTTTGTCCATTTGGCTTTGTCATGTATCCATCAGCAGTAGCTCTGGTCCTCCTGTCCTGACCCACCTATATTTGTGAAATCAAATGCTACCAGTTCTGTCTAAGGAAGGTAGAAATCTGTTCAAGGTATCAATTGCAGAAACAACATGGAAAAAAAGCCCTTTACTACCAGAATGATGTTTCATTTGTCTGTTTTTATACGATCACACAAACATTCCAACAGACCTTTTGGGGATGGGAACTTTTCCTTTTAGGCAGAGATACACTGTTAATACTATAAGACAGAGGTGAAGGAGAAGAATGAAAGAGGTTTCAATTTACAACATGTGTACCTAAGAACATGGTGTAGTAGTTTGAGTGTTTGACTGTTTCAAAGCGTCCCCAGAAATGGCGCCCTCTGGAACAGAATTGGGACGCAATGGGAACGCGCGGCGGCGGCGTCCCCCCGTGCGATAAAGTCGCGTTTTGGGCCCCATCCAGTGCCCATCACGTTCCATGCACACGCCCGCTCGCCCCCGTTAGAACGCGCTGGGGACCGATTTAGGCCCCGTGCAATAAACTTATATGACTCTGGAGATCAAAGTTCAAATCCCTGCTCAGCCACGGAAACCCACTGCATCTTGGGAAAATCTAATTCAGCTTCAGATGAAGGCAAATGGAACTCACTTTGAAGCAATCTTGGCAAGAAAGGTTGTGATAGAGTCACCATAAGCTGTTAACAAGTTTAAGGTGAACAACAAGACGAAGAATATGTTATATGAAGCACAAGTGCTATGTAGATAGTTGCCTGCTTCCATGGCTAAAACTGTATAAGATAGTGTAAAGAGCATTTAAGCTCCATCCATGGCATTCAGATGGATATGGAATGCTCTTAAAACCTTTCTAGGCTCAGGACAAAGCCCTGTAGGCAATGAAATGAAAACACTTAAATGATTTTTTGGCATTCAGAATGCTGTCTTATCAGTATTCCTCATTGTAGGGACAGATCTAAGCCCAAACAGTTGAGCACTCCAAGGTCCAAAACACACTGCAGAAAGATTGTGTTAGTTGTCCTGGCTCAGTGCCGGGAATCCTGGGAATTGTAGTTTATGTTAAGGAAAATGCAACATGGGATATACAGTGATGGAAATAAAACATGTATGTGAGAGTCACTATGACTAAGCAAAATCAATTAAGAAGCCACACAGGTGTAAAAGCTAATGTAATTAGCAAGTCCTAAATGCCAAGGACAGAAATGCAGAGTGTATAACTGAAAACACCTGAGAATCATTAAGTGGACAAGGTGAAATGATGAAATCATTAATTATGGGTTGAACTATGAGAACCAATCAAAATGAGTGTACACGCCCACTGGGTGGAAACTGACAGAGTGGGTGGTGTTTTACTATGGCTATAATAATTGCTATGATTCCCAATGTATTTTGTGGAGTAGAGTGGGTAGTTGTTGGATAGTTGTGGAGTATTGTATATAGTAGAATAAAGTAGATCTTTTATATAAGACTACTGAGTTGTCTGGTGTCTTGGGTGAAGATACAAGAGCCAGCAAGAACCTGAAGAAGTGTGAAGACTTCTGTGGAGCACGAGTGAGAAGGCTTGGAGAGTTTGTCAGGGTCTTCAGCCTATTCTCTGAAATTCTGCTGCTTTAGAGCAAAGCTTTAACCACTGGCCAAAACTGGTCAGCGCCGGTGCATAACAAGGTGGTGAGTTAGAGCCAGAGATGAAGAGCTACAACTCCCAAATTTCCATAGCATTGAGCTAGGGTAGTTAAAGTGGTATTAAACTGGATTATTTATGTAGTGTGTTTTGGACCTAAGAAATCCTTTTCAAACCATTGTTCTTAATGTGTGATGGTCTTTGTAGGTGCACCTGCAAATATCTGAGGGCAAGAATTATAGATGTACTTTCTTCGCATATTCTACACACACTTATACAGTTTTATTCCTCATGTATGCAGACATGCCACTGGGTTGGGACTTCATCTTTTGCATTATCTCTTTGTGTTTAAAATAGGAGGCACTGAAGAAGGGAAATCAGGATCATAGACATGACTATGGTTTTTTAAAAGCCTTTTCTGTCCTAATAAATGCTACCCACCCAACTATTTGTAACAGAAAGGCTGCTCTTATTAGAGTTTATATCAGTATATTCATGGAAAACAGCAGTTTCAGGATAAATATTATCATCAGGATTGAGGTGAACAGAAAAAAGGTGCTTGTGTTGTTTTTTTTAAATTAGATGGACATAATACCACATGCACAAGAAATCACATTTCACATAGTGTATAATATTCCCTTAATCTTACTGAGCAAATAATCAGAAGAGAAATAGTTTTTTTAAAAAAATGCCTATAAATTATAAATTTCTTGCACATTTTGGAAAAAACATGAACTACAAAGCTTAATTTTGCAGTTTCTCAAATGTGTCCTAAAAGGAAAATTGCTTTCTCAAATGTGTTGGATTTTTATTATTTTTATTTTTGCAGGTTTCTTGTATTTCACACTTTGTGAACCATCAACAAGCCAAATAAGAAATTCATATACTTAAATCATCATGCTGGGGAACAGCTATGCATAAACCCAACCAAAAAAGTGTATATTTGAAAAATATATCTATAGAAAGATACAAATTTCAAATAAGCACAAAACATCTCTTAAATGTGCTTTAGTTGTGGGACAGATGTGTTCAAGCAGTGTATATAATCTGGGGAAGATGTAGAAAAGCACACCAAGACCTAAATTCCGTTGAGAATCCCAAGTTAAGCATACTTTTCAACATTTCACAGATGAAAACAGGGAAATACAGAAAAGAAACTTCTGAGTGTGGTCAAGATGGGAAACATTATTAATAAGGAAGAACACAAAAGTGAGGAGAAGCTGGAGCAGTTTGCTTTTGTCCAAGGCTACAGGGAAGGGCAAGATTCTCTCCGTTCTTCTGCCCACCACAGTTAATGGAGTACAAACTCCCTTTGCACTTTAGACTCAGTTTGCAGCAATTGAAATAAGCTGAGGATAAAGGGGAATTTGGAAAGAGGTAAGAGAAAATGAGACATTTTAAAAGCATCTGAAAAAGAGGGATTACAGGTACTTAACTGGGATTGTTCCTGCTGAACTATAGCAGTTGGAGGAAATGCTTGAGCAGACCTGTTTCAGTCAACGGGATTTATGTAAGTGTTGAATTACCATTCAATTAGTTTATTCTAGTTATGACTAATCATAGATATGAGACCAAAAATGTGTAAGATGAATGGATTTTATCCCTTAAAATGGAAACCTGATGAACTAAACCAATTGCTGAATAAGGAAGCAGTAGACTTCCTCACATGCAGAGTTTATAGCCAAGCCCACACCTAGGCATCAATATATTCAGGCACTTTTGAGAACTTTTTTTCCTTCGTCATTCAATGCTTTCTAGTTTTTATCATCCTACATTTCAATGAGCACAATTCAATTCTGAGTAGGTATGCATAGGATCAGGCTATATAAACCTCTTGAGCAAATAGGAACTTTATTTTGAAAAAAGTAATATTATATATATATATATATATATATATATATATATACACATACACATACACAAAATGACATTTTGCCACTTTAAAGGACTGGGCTACAGTTTCTTACACTCTTACTAGGGAGTAAATCCCCCTGAACCCAGTGGGACTGACATTTGGTTAAACGGCATAGGCTTTGGCTGTAAGAAGCTGTAAGTGGCTTTTGTAAGCAAGAGCTGACTTCATCAAATGCAAATTTGCACACCCACACAAAAGAGAGAACATCTGTGGAGCTTTACAGATGAAAATTAAAGAAAATTGCTTCATACAGTAAAGGGAATGTAAAAACGTATGAAAAGAATTACTGCAGTTTGATTCTCAACCTATCACAAACTGTAGTTCTGCCATCTAATGTGGCTTCAGTTTAAGTTTAAGATTCATTCAGCATTCAGGCAAAATGTCTAACCATCATAAGGATTCATGAACTAATTTATTGAGACAGAACATAGTTTTAAGTCTCTGAGGAACAGATACCTACTATATTATTATTTCTTTCCTTGTTTTTAATATAAAATCTAAAAGTTGTACAAAACACAGAAGGCACTAATTAGTACATGGGAGAGCCTTTTAGTTAAAATTATTCTCCTCTCCAAAAGATTTTGCCCTATAAGCCTCAACAATATTTATTGTTGTTGTGTTCTTCCAAGTCATATTTGACATTTAGTAACCCTAAAGGTGAGCCTATCATATGGTTTTCTTGGCAGGTTTCTTCAGAGGGAATTTCCTATTGTCATCCTCTGAGGCTGAGAGAATGTGACTTGCCCAAGGTCACTCAGCTTTTTTTAATACTTGAGCAAGGAATCGAACCCTGATTTCCAGAGTCTAACATTCAAACCTCTACATTACGCTGGCCTTCCTCAACAATGTATTATGTATAAAAGTTATACCAAGTGTGCCAATAACCTAAATTTTGACATAAGTGACATACATGATAGTGTGATAGTTACTGTGCCCAGTTTCACAATTTGTTAAAAAATGTCTCAAGCAAGTTCATAAGTGCTACAAAGTTTTCTCATTTTGTGCCATATTTTGAACAGGGACATATTCATTTCAAATGTTGGTGACAAACTGCTAATGCATATTAGTATTACACACCAGGCTTATAGAGGAAGGCTGTCCTTGTTTGTTGAAATTCTCAGCAGCAGTTATAAAGTTTTTTCTGTCCCATTAAACCATACAGGAGCAACTGCTGACAAAATTATACTATATAGGCTCAGTTTCCTTCTGAAGTCAGAATGCTGCCAATTTTCCATTGTTGATTCCATAAATGCCTGTTACTGTTGTTACATAATGTGACTTCTCATGGTCAGACTACATGTAAATACATTGATGGGAGTTAAAAAATAAGTATGGCTTAATTTGCTGGATGATTCTTAATCTAAAAGTACAATATATATCAGAAGTTTCAGAAGTAAATATAGAAACAAGATAGCATGCTGCTTCCAGACACATACTTTCCATCATGATTACAGTTGGAAATCACAATAAAAAGTGGTGATTCGTGGAGAAGATATGGTAAACGAGCAACATTTCTGATATTACATAGCATCATTATTGTTCAATAGGTATGTCTGTTAAGATATCATCCTTAATTTTTTAAAAATAATATTTCTAAACTAAATGTATAGTCTGCCTTTCGGTCAAAGATGGCACTGAAGGCAACTAATTATGAGATGCTCAACTGAAAACAAGGTAGAATGTCAATTAATCACACAAAATAAAAAGGCCACTTCAACTATAACTAGCTTCAACTGTAACCAGACTGAATAAAAAAATCTTTGCCTGCTGGCAGGATAAAAGAGAGAGGAGCAGCCTTTCCTTCTGCAGCAGTCTTTATGTTGAGTTTCTACACTTTTCAGAGCCTGTTAATTGCCATCAAGTCAATGAAAACTTGTGGTAGCCCTAAGTATGAGAGATCTCCAAGTCATCCTGTTATCAGCAGCCCTGCCCAAGGCCATGGTGTCCTTGACTGAGACCCTATCACATGGAGTTAAAACAGCGGCTTACCTTTCCTGAATTCAGTACTAATTCAGGAGGCAGCTGGGTCCTATCACACACAAACCACTGCTGAATCACTGCCCAGGTCCATTCTGAATACAGCCCGGGTCTTGCAAACCGCTTCTGTGGCCATTTTTATAAGCTGGAATCTTCTGTGTTGAAAAAGACTTCTAAAAATGGCTGCTAAAGCAGCTTAGATGACCTGGGTTGCATCCAGGACGGACCTGGGCAGCGATTTGGTGGCAATTTCTGTGTGATAGGACCTGGTTGCCTCCTGAATTAGCACTGAATTCAGGAAAGGTGAGCCGTTGTTTTAACTCCATGCAATAGGGTCCTGAGTCTATCCACTTGTAACACAGTCTTTCTCTTTTCCTACTGCCTTCTACCTTTCCAAGCATTAGTGTCTTTTCTAATGAATCCTGTCTTCTCATGATACAACCAAAGTATGAAAGTTTCAGTTTAATCATCTTAAATTCAACATAGGCTTGCTTGCAGGTTTACTTTGCTCTTGGACCTATTTATTTGTCTTTTTGGAAGTCCATAATAGCCACAGAACTCTTCTCCAGTACCACATTTCAAATATGTTAATTCTCTCTCTGTCAGCTCTCTTCACTGTTCAGCTTTCACAACCATACACAGAAGTCAGAAATAAAATGGTATGGGCAATCTTGACTTTAGTATTGATCAATAAATCTGTACAGTTGAGGATCTTATCTAGTTCTTTCATATCTGCCCTTCTATGTCCTAGTCCTTTGATTTCTTTACTGTAGTCTCCATTCTGATTAACAACTGAACCAATGTATGGTAAATCATTCACTATTTCCATATCACAGAGCTCTGATGCCACAACAAACTGCAATTCCCAGAATTCCATAGCATTCGACCATAGCAGTTAAAGTTTTGTCAAAGCAGATTATTTCTGCAGTGCAGACACAGCCTCTCTTGTCTGTCTGTCTGTCTGTCTGTCTCTCTCTCTCATATACACACACACACACACACACACACACAGTCACAGTCACAGTCACATGAACATTCAAAAGTGGAGCATTCAAAGATCACAAATTATTCCAGTTTATTGCATCATTTCTTCTTTCTAATTAGTAATATTAGTCTTTTCCTGGTTTGTTTTTAAAAATCGGTTTTTCCTTAATACATTCCCATTTTCATTTTTGCAACAGCTGCAAGGTATATAAAAATATATTGTTTTTTTAAAGTCTGAAGCTATTTATTATGCAAATTGCTAATATTTGTCACTTTGTGAGTTATATTAAATAAGCTGTATGTAACTTTCATTCTCCCCTCAGGTTATATAATTTTATAATGTCATACAAGAATGTTATCATGCTGACAAAGTGGATGATAGGAGGAAAACATTAACTGAGCAAGAGCAAAATAAAAGGCAAAAAAGAGTGAAGTGCACAGAGTTAAAATCAGCTAACCTTTATTTACCACATCCATTGTCTTTCCGCTGGGAAAATAAAACCAATGAATGGTTGCAAAGTAAAACCACTCCTTGTCTTTCAGTTAGAGTGCTATATTGAATGAACATAAACCAGTCACTACAGATAAGGTGGTCAGATATAAATGTTGCAGTGGAGATGAGATTGTGACAGGTGTGGCTTGTTATGTCAAAGTGTGAAAAGCTGTACTTACCAACATTCCTATTTTTGTACAACTAAGAGACCAAAGTTATATCAAAGCATATGATGGAACGATGGTGCATGCCCCACTTAAAAGATTATGGTGGATTTCTAACATTAAACTACATAACAGGAAACTTCATCAAATCCCAACTTCATTTTCGTACTGTCAAGAGGCCTGTTCACACTACAGAAATATAACATTAATATTTTATTTCAACTGCCAGATACTAGAGGAGCTATGTGGTTAAGAAATCTAAATGCCTCTCTCTAAACTGCAAATCCTGGGCTGGCATAGGATGGAACCCTGGTACTTACAATGGAATATAGTAGGAATACAGTAAGAATGGGCCCCTGGTTGTGTAACAGGTGGCAAAATATTGTCTTTTCACATATATTTTTATGTATTTTTCCCAATGCGCTCATTTGTTTGTGCGGTTTACCTAGTTTATACAACTTTGGCCCATTGGCAAAATATGTTAGTGTATTTCTTTTCTCAATTATGTGCATTTCAGCCATTGATATTTTCAAATACAAGCACTGTTTTGTGCACAGTTTATTTTCAGAAATTACTTGTAAGGGTAGCAAATGTCTTTAAGCTTGAGACACAGCACACATTTTGTTGTAACATGCCTCTGGAGGTGCAAAAATGTTATTGAGGGGTGAGACTGTAAAGTCCAAATGAAATTTCTTTCTGCCCATAGGGCAACAACACACAACCGTACCACAGTAGTTCTGCCACCACACAAGGTCACGGCAAAAAGGACAACTGGTCAGGGCTCTGTATGTTTCTGTCTAACCTTCCTCTAGATCAGTGATCATCCCAACCTTTGGATGATTCCCAACCTCCAGATGATTTGGACTTCAGCTCCCATATTTTTTTATTGTTGGCCAAGTTGGCTTGGGCTTCTGGGATATGCATTCCAAAACAAACAGAGGACCAAAGATTGGGAACCACTGCTAGAGGGTGGACCAATTGTGGATTTCCAAATGTGCTTGGACTGCAACTCCCATGATCCCCCATATTGGATCTGCCAGTTAGAATTGCTGGAAGTTGCAGACCAAAAATATCTGGAGCATAACAAGCAGCCAGTCCCTGCTCTAAATATAGACTCTGAAACCAATAGCTGAACTCATATACTGGGCAGGTTTCAGGCCCCATATCATTCACTGATCAGACTTTTGAAACTCCACGTGGAAAAGACTGTTGTTCCTGTTTTTACTTTTAGGGAACACTGCAAAACTAATACATAGAGACAGACTCTTGCCACGCCTGGATGCAGAGAAATGATTTGAAAACCAGAAATAATAGAAATGTATTTATTGAGTACCAGTAACAACTAAAGAGCCAGTCTTCAAAAGCAAGCTGCTAGCATATGTGCCATACAGGGCTAGTGTCTTTTGTATCAGCTAAATACATTAAGGTTTAATCCACCAAACCCCCAGTCAATGGTCTGCATTCATTTCAGTGGTGCTGGCCCAAAGGCCTGGCACAAGTACATTGTATCTATTGTAATTTGCATATTGTAATGCATAATTAGTTAAGCAGTAATTGAAGGGTTTCACAACTGTGCTGTAGAAACCTGAGTTGAAGGGTGGGATGGTGGTAGCATGAACTGGGATTTCCAATGTATAGAACTCAAAACGTCTCTGGAATGTGAATAATCTACTGATTAAAAACTAAGGGCTGTTCAGTTTTCAACATAGTGAATGAAACATATTTGAGGAACAGCAGCACCTATTACAAATGAGTGCTCTTCAGTTGCTGAGACATTAAAAAAACCTGATGACATCTTGTTTGCTGTACTAGTTTACTTTCTATCACTAGCGAAATCATTCAGTTTGTGTTGATTTTTTTCCTTTAATTTATGTACTAAAAGGCACACTTTGGGAAAAGCTTTTAAAATAACCACTTCAGTAGTTTATTTTTTAAAAATATATATATAGGAAGACCTTCCATCATTTTCACAATTCTTTGATTATATCATTTTACATTTACTCTTTTTGCAATGGTGAATGACAATATTGCTAAAAACTGGTCTTACAGAGCTTATTAAAGACTGTAAGTGGTTTTCTTATAATTTAAAGATGTCCTGTAGTTTCAGTCACTAGGTGCTTTCACAAGTGACACTCAAAATTATTTTTAAAAAGAAAAAAGAACTATAAACATGAAGGTACAGTTAACATGGCTCTGACTTCCTCCCACATAGCATGATAACAGTGCATGTATTCATAAGTGTTTCTGTTCTTGTGGTGTTCAAGTCATTTCTAACTTATGGTTTTCTTGGCAAAATTTGTTCAGAGGAGGTTTGCCATTACCATCCTCTGAGGCTGAGAGCAAGTGACTTGCACCAAAGGTCACAAGCTGGGAAACTGACTCCAGGTCTCCAGAGTCATAGTCCAGCACTCAAACCATGAAACCGCTCTGGCTCTCCATTTTCAGAAGTGACATAGGCTAAAACATTTCAGCTCTATGCAGCATTTGTTTGCAATAGAAATATGGGTGACAGAGGTAAGAGGAATAGACATGCACAGAAGCCTCACCTGTACATCCCTGCATGGCTGGCTTCTTTCAAAGTCTTTGTGGCATCGTTCAAAGTCTCTGCATTTAGAAAGAAACTCTGAAAGGAAGTAATAAGTGCATTCACCTGAACTTGCTCAGGAATGTTGCCTATATTCGTCAAAACTAGGCACATGGGCATGTTGGTGATTTATACAATATCTCCCTGTTTTTGCCTTGTTTGTGTTGCATGGATGCTTGGATACAATTACCACTTAAAACAACAACAACAAGGCAATAAATCCAGTCCAAAGCCTCGGAAACAGACCGCCTCATCTCTCATAATTGTGGACATGAATTACCTTGCATCTGAAGGCCGTCCCAACTTTGAGCCTTATCACACTAGACAATTATAGTGCTATGATTCCACTTTAACTGTCACACCTAAATTGGGATATATAGTTCAGAGAGGAACAATTAAAATTCTTGTTCAGAGAGCCATAGGGCTCCATCAAATTACAAACCCCAGCATTCCACAGGATGCAGCCATGGCACACGAAATGGAATTGGACATAGTTTTGGGGGGACGAGGAAGGTATTTTGATGACTGACCAGCTTCAGAAGGGGCAAGCAATTAGTGCAAAATACTACTTTAATTTGCTGTGCCAATTAAAAAAGACATTGAAGTTAAAACGGTGAGGGAAGCAGTGGAAAGGTGTTCTCTTTCTGCAAAATAATGCACCTGCTCACAGACAATGGACATTTCAAAGAATTTGAAGTTGGTGTGCATAGACCACCCACCCTACTCACCAGATCTTCCTCAGTTTGACTATTTCCTGTTTCCAGACCTTAAGGAATGTTAAAAAAAAAGAAAATTTTAAATGATTTTGGGGCCGTTTCCACTTGTAATTTACAACGATTTAAAATACACCATTTTAAATAACACCAATTCAAAATAACCCTGGTCTTATCCCGCTTTTTTTTTCTTCGTTCTCATTTACCAACTAATTCGCTTTAAGTGATCCGCTTGCGTTCCTATTCAAATAAAACAGTTTATATATAAACCGGTTTTAGCCTTATTTCGTTCCCACTCACCATTTTGGGGCTGTCAATCAAAGCAACGTCATCAAAACGTCACTTTTAAATTTCGCGTTTTTTTTTATAAAAGAGCCAATGAGGAGGCACTTAAAGTGCGGCGGGAAACTCTAACAATTGCATTGTGTGAAAATCAACCTGCTTTTGCATTTTTTTTCCTGATTTAACCCCCCCCACACACACACACACCTTTTCTGCACATGTGATAAACTCCTAAGTTTCATGGCTATAGGACTAGGGCCCTGTGGAGACCGGACTTAAAGCCCAGGTTGGGGCCAGAGTCAGGGTGTCGCATCCATATGACACACACCCCAGCTCCATCCCCATAGTGGTGTGATGCTGTGCACTGCACATGCGGCATCACTGCACTCCTCTGGCACTGTGTCCACATGACGCAGTGCAGAAGAAGCACAGTAAATCTGTGGTGCCACAGCTATTACCACCTTTCTAGGACACCAAAAGGAGCTGCTTTTTGCAACTACTTTTTGTGCCCTGGAAAGGCCAGGTCAGGGGCATGGCATGTGATTGCTGCAGCCCCGATCTGGCTGTAAAAGGGGTGTCTGCACAGCCCTTAGGTCATTTCCTTCTTGGTCAGGTGAGAACTTTTCAGCACTCCTTGTACCTTAGAAGGTTGTTGTAGGGACAAAATGCAGAATCCCAAACTGTCTGTCTTCATACCTTTTTGAAGGAACAGTCAACTACAAATGTTAACAGAGACAATATTAAGCTTCTAATATAGGAAGAGATTATGTTTCAAGATCAGACTCTGAACTTTTATAGCAAAAACTGATGTGCTCCTGATAAATGTAAATACAAAAACAATAAAAAACAAATACAAAAATACAATCTGACTTTACAGTTACATTACTTTTGTTCTCTATTCAGTTGTCCTCCAAGCCTTATCCCATTTTCTTTATTCCATAACTTCTAAGTTTCATTAACAGCTCCAAATAACTTCTAAGGTTATCAAATACCTGGTTTCACTATGGCATTTAATTACCTGTAAAAGCTATTTATTGCCACATTTATAATTTTCTGCCGAGAACATCATACCTTAATTAAAACCAAGAATATACAATGTATTGTTTTGTATAAATGACTCTCCCTCCTGGATTTAATTCATGAAACCTGAAATGTAAAGGCTCAATGTGAAATATAAGTATAGAAAGAACAATGGTGTTGCTTCTGAATGTTCTCAGCTTTTGAAGAAAGACGTGGCAGCAGTGGTACGGGTATTCCTGGAGCAATTCTACTAACTTGAAGGTTTTTTGGGGAGAGGGGGATTCGAAAGGTTGGATGTATTATGACTTAATCATGCATAGAAACAACTAGGCTAATGAAAGCAGAATTTACCCCTTCTCCTCACAGTTATCCCAGTATCCTGAAAATGCTACAGAGTAAGTAAGAGGAACCTAATGAATAAGGTGAAGTGTGTTGCAGAGGGAGGAGGCAGAATCGAGCAGACACATCCTCCATGAGAGGGATCTTTTCGTCCCACAGAAGGTTGATTCTGGATGCAAACCATTGAAATTAATGGAACAAGTGAGTCATGACTACTTTAAGCATAACTCATTCTAGATCTAAACCATAGAACACATGTGGACTACAAATGTAATATACTAGAAATGAGTTTGAAGTTGATTTTAAACAAATTGTGCTCAGTACATCCAACATATCCTTCTGGCAGGGAAGAAATGATAGATGTCCATCCTGCTTCATGCTTTCTACATTTGGGAGATTGTTGGCTTTTGGTTAGTTGGTGTTTATTGTTTTGTTTATACAGGACCATGTCTTCTATATGAAGATACCTGTGATCTTTGGGAGAGAATCTCCCTCATTCTCATTGTCTTCACAATCATGTATGGTCTTTAAAAGGAGAGGCCTTGCTGCTCCCAAGCTTTGGAACATCTTACTTAGTGAGGCTAGGATGGCTTCCTCCTTGTGCTCCTACAACAAACAAGTGAAAACATTTAGACTTTTTAGCAATGCTCACTTTTATATTTTATATTCTGTCTTTTAATTAATTAATTTTTTAAAATAACGATATTTTGGTTTTGTGTGTGTGTTTTAATCTCTATTGGTGTTAATATTTTGCAAGCCAACTTGAATCTCATTAGTGGGGGAAAGGCTGGATGCAAATGAAACAATTAAACAAACAAATAAACGCTGACCTGCTATTATTGGCAGTTTCTCCCAGGAAGGAAAAATTCTAAGCCCCCATGCAATCTGTCCTTTCCCTCTTCTGTACTGTTGATCTCTGATGTCAAAGAAATAAACAATTTTCCATGGGAGCATGGAAATGGATCCAAGGTCAGATCTAGCCTTTTGAGGCAGGAATTCTCTTTAAGATCTTAGGCTGAGAAATGCCATCTTTCTGATAGTCCCTGAAACACCACTCTATAGTCCATATGACTTCACTACATAGAAAACTTTAATGGCATTTTTGTTTTTTAATCTGTCAGGGAATCTAAGTTAACGTTACAGAGCCACTGAGTTCTACATAATAATTATGGCTAAATCCTCTTTTATTTATTCTGTCACCAAAAATCACCAAGAATAATTCTGAAAAACTCTGCCACATGTGTAATAAATTTATCAGCTTATGCACAAATTACATTTATATTAATATTTTTAATTTACTGATATATTCTCATGGGTAATCATTTCAATATAGGCTCAAACTTGATCTGAGGTGTCACTCAGGATTTCAGGGGGAAAAGAGTTTCTGAAATTAAAAATTAGAACCTAATTAATCTTTAGCATAACGTCATTATATTTCATATTTACTTTATTCAGACAAGGCAGGTTAGGAGATGACATCATGTCTGAGCAAAATTTCACACTAACTAGGAAAGCTTCTCTGGACTGGGTCTATGGGGCAGTGCCAGTAAAGTCAGGAGGAAAGAAAACACAGTTGCTCAAACATCAAACAAAGAGTTCTATTTCTCTTGTAAGTAACCACTACATAGCCATTATCACAATTTTTTCCAGAATGTCTATTGCATAGGAGTGGGTGAAACTATTACCCTCAATTTCATTGAGGTTTTTCCTTTCCAAGTGTGTTCCACCATGGTTGTGTAGATGATTTTGTTTTCCCTTATGCAGAATCTCCTAAATATTTTGTGGTCATTTTCACTTATATACATTTCTGTATATAATGTTGTTCTCATAGAATGAAATGCAGTTTTCTTTGCAGATTTTTCAAATGTATGTATGCTTTTTTTTAATGGCACTCCTCATAAGGTCAGAATTGAGTGGGTTGTGTTTGGTTCTACATTCAATTCTAGAAGGGATGAATTGGATGAGACTTCAACAGAACAAATGTCTCAATCATTTTTTACTATTACACAGACATGTTAGCAGGATCATTTTCTCCTGTTTTAAAGGCAGGTCCTAGCATTTCATCCAGTTTTCCCATCATTCTGATCCACTGTAGGTATTCCCAAGGAATAGGACTCTAGATATGCTAATGTAGAAGTGAAAGAGGCTGACAAGGATTACAAAAGGCAGGATCATTTTTCCACTTGGTGGCTAGGAGATTCTGAATTGTAGAAAATAAGCATGGTTTCCAACTTCTGTGATTGTACGTGTACAAATAAGCATTGTGACTGATCTCTAGCCCTCCTTATAAATTTCTACTATTATATGATTTTCAACAAACTGAACATAAATTCATACATACATGAAAATCACTTTTTCCCCTAACATTCACATCAGGGCTGGATGTATGTGTGTACTCATTTAAAAAGCACTCTGTTTAAAATGGCAAGGAGGAGTACATGACAAGAATATATAATGGCAAGTCTCTTGTGGCTTATTCATGCCTGTAAGTAAACACATGATCACACAGCCAGTGCCAATTCACACATAACAAGGTTCTACACACATTTATATTGAGAATATATGAATGAACCAGTGTTCAGTGACATCTTCATCCGCATGTCTAGCTTACTTTGATAGTTCATTTCCATACTAAAAAAGGCTAAAACATTTTAAATGTTATTTTAACAACTACACAGACATATACAATAATTGTATTATAACCTTGGTTTCTACAGATGGAAACATACAAAATAATGTATGGAACAGTTAAGGTGGGGAAAGTCTGAGATACTGGTGCTACAAAGGATGTTCCTGCAAAGTAAAGAAATGTTGGCCTTCTATTTGCTTTGAACTCCAATCTCAGTCAGGCCAACTCAGTAAGACGGGGGGGGGGGGGGCATTTTGTAGTAATCTAGAGGTTGTTGGATAGCAGCTGCCATCACTGCTCACTATTGATATCTTGGCTAGGGATAATGGGAGCTGCAGTTCAGCAACTTCTGAAAGCTGCTGATATTGGCATTTATCCCATCATTATGAAGCAAAGGACAGGGGCATGTTTTCAGCTTCTTTGGCATCTTCAGCCTCTGCCACCTCCTGCTCTGGAGCAGGGACCCCCTACTGCCTCAGCACCTGGCTCCTGGGACTCAGAGACCTTCATTATCAGAAGCAGATTCCTGGCAAGCTACCTCCTCTTCATCTGAATCATCCAGGTCATGAAAGTGGCAAAGTCTTAGTATCATCTGCAAGTTAATCACTTGCTGAAATATCTAAAATAATTTCACCCCTGTGCTTTGTTTCTTGACTGTTTACCTGCTGGGCAGCTCTTAAAACCCTAGGAGTTCTACCAAACTAGAGGGTGACAAACATGCCTCTTTGAATCAACAGCAGAGAGAACTGGCATTTTTGCTCAATGAAACATGAAAGAAGAATGGCTCTGTATTACTGTCTAGTAGACTAAGGGGCAAAACAGACTACCCCTTCCAAAATTGGATTGGGGCTGTGGCAACTGCATGCCATGTCCCCAATCCACCTTTTTGCCTGCCAAAAAAGGAGCAGCAAAGATCAGCTCTTTTTTGCACCAGCAAAAAGCCAGCTTTTCCTTCCTGCCATGGCCAGAAGAGTCTTTCAGGCGCTCCAGTGGAATGCAGTATAAATGCTGTGCCACTGGAGTGCCTAAAAGCCAGCCCATGTCTGGTCAGTCTGGTGGCTTGAAGCCAGCTTCTGGGCATCTTGTGGGTGTGAATCTGCTGGAAGCTGGCTTTTTATACAGGCCCTACGAATAAAGAAATTCTTGATGGATTCCTTTAATTTTAGGAGACAGGAGCTTCCTTTGTGTACTATATTTAACTCTACATTAACTGTGTAGAGTAAGTGAACTGGATGGCACCTCTACTGGAGAGTCTCATTCAGTCACACTACCCTTCCAGTAAATCACTGTACAGTATGTGTATAGAGGGAAACCTATCAAGAGAAGCCTGCCCTATTCATGGCTTCCTTCGTGATGGATTAATAACCCCAATCATTCATACACCTTCTTCTATTTAGACTTTCTCCTCAATACATGGTTTTGGGTCAGAGTGGGGAATGTAACAGTAGTATGGTCACTTATGAATTGACCATGATATTGGTGAATAATCAATAGAAAGAACAAGAAAAGACATATGTCAATTTATATGTATAGATGCATATTTAGAAATAATCAATTGCTGTAATTTAAAGTGAAATACAATTGATTGGCCCATGTACATTCTCAGTCTGCTGTCCAAATACAAACACATTATGATTCTTCCTTACCATTGCTAAGGTTCTTGACAATGACTTGGTCTGGAGAACTCTTCAAATGGAGGAGATTTGATTGTTTTAACACAGCACTGTCCTTGGAAATTAGGACACATTGCCACCCTGCAAAGTGGTAAAAAATATCTTCCACACATTTATAGTCAGCTGAAGAGTATTATAATCTAAGATTTCACTAGCACAATGGAACGTATTTTTAAATACATTTGCCCTGTGGTAGTCAGAGGGATACACTTCAAGGCCTGCATCCACCAGCATAGACTAGTTGTTTGGATTGTTGCCAAACAATGAGCAATCATAGAGAAAAAGAGAGAAGAGATTTTTTTTCCCCCAAAGGGCTTCTGTGCCCCTGTATCAGCTTCATAACAGAAATTCAACATTCAAAAGGTTACATAATTGCAGGCCTTTAAATATTATGCATGTGCAATGGAATTAAACCACAGAAAAGTTTCTTTCATAATGCTAGTGTAACGTTTAATGGATAAGCAAGTAAAAGCTAGAAGAATATCAGAAGCTTTTATGTTGGTGAAAATGGAATGCAAACACAGGCTGTTGTTGCTGTCAGGAAAGACCAAGCATTTCTTGATTTCTGCTAGTTAAAAGAGATTTGCAAACAAAGCCAGATTTCTTTTCATTTCCAAATAGCCTTCTGATCAGCCTGAATTGAGACAGCAGCTACTTGTGTAGAAGTTAACAAGCCAGGCACTTCAATTCCAATAAAAGTGCTACTGTGCAGCTTGCAGTGGCAGTTTCTTTTTAGTGCCTGTTTGCTCCCTGCCTGCTAACAGTTGAAGCTGTCAGAACTTCCCTGAAGTAATAGAAATTCTAACCCAAAAGAATATGCAGAGATTTTCCCATACTGCTGTGTGACTAATCTTGAAAAGTCATTACTAATTGGGAATGGGGGGGGGGGGGGGGCAAGAGTCCCGTGGTCTATTTAGAATGTATCTAAAAGTGATTTTCTCTTCCTCAAGTCCAGGGTCAGCACACAACATTATGTGGGCTGCCACAAAATACAAAATGGCACCTTTTCATATTCTACTAAACAGGCAACTGAATTTATATTAATACTGACAACTGGATAATTATTCTTACCACTGTTGAAAGCAGCAAGAAAGTTTAGAAGATGCAGGGATGCTGTGTGGCACATCCAGCTCCAGCTCCTTCATGAGAGAGGAATTGCCAGCAAACTGGGTTTTTCTGGTGGGGCCATATCTTTACATGTTCTCTGAGACAATTGTTTCATACTGCTTGATGACTGGGTTGGTTGGTGGTTAACGTCCTCAGCTGCCTCCGCACAGGATTGTTCATTAGCTCTAAACTCTTTGCCAGTTCTCTTTAAAAAAAAAAGATAGATTGAGTCTATTTGAGGAATGAGTCACCCATGAAGAGTGCCTGTGGATCACCTCTAGGTTCACAGATTTCATAAGGGTGGTTTTGTACTCATGGAGTGAAGAAACAAGCCTGTCTTACCTATACGTAAAGGTATTCCCTGTTGACCATAGGGGGTGGTGCTCATCTCCATTACTAAGCCGAAGAGCCAGTGTTGTCAGAGCCTACTCTGATTTACAACACAGTTTATCAACTACAGCAATGTAATTTAGTAAAACAAAGATGAAAGAAAAGAAAGTTAAAAAGAAAAGAAAACAGGCTGCTTGTGATAATCTCCTATGTGTACAAATTAGGTCCATGTACACCCAGTACAAACTGGACATAGGCCACAGATATCTGTGTTGAAGTGGTCTTTTAACTAGCCAGGGCCTCAAATAGACGTGGCAGAAGGAGTGGCCAGATGCTGGTTCCACCCTGATTGGCATGGGACCATGGTAACTGCATGGCCCCAGCCCCATTCTGGGCCACTGCCACAGTCCAGAATGGGACGCTGGCAAAGAGTGGACTTTGTCTGCTCCTTTTGCAGCCAGCTTTTCCCAGCTGAGGGCATTCTCCATGTAGCTTCCAGCCACTCTGGGTGTGTGTGTCATCTAAACAAACACAACCCAGAACGGCCAGAAGCTTCACTTTACTGCCTATCTGTTTCAGGCCCATATAAAAGTTATACTTTTACCAAGCTACACATTACTCAGAACAAGATCAGAGACTAAGGCAGCATTACATTTTTGCCAACATGCTGTTTACACTACTTGGCTACTTTTAAAACCTGTGTCATTTGGGGAAAGTATAGAAAATGTGTATATTTAAAAAAAAACACACACAAATGATAATGAATATACCATTGAAGAATGAGCATGCAAATATACAAGAATTTCTATGCAAGGAGGAGGACCTGCAATCCAATGCAGACCAGAATTGGAATTCACTCTGTGGGGAAAAGTAGAGAATCTGAAGCTTGGCAGATTGACAGATCCCTAAACCTACTGCATGAGACGTAGTCACTGGAGGAAAGATAATGTAAATAGTAAATAAATTTATCTAAATATTAACCTTTACAAAGGAGGTGAGAAGAGTAGGTAATGAGAAGCAAGGCAAGAACTTACAGCGCTTTATAAATAAAGGTTAATAATAATAATAATACAAGAACAGTCAGTAGATTCATAATTAAATTGTGATAATCCTGGCCTATTTACCTAATCTGACATTAGAAGCTAAGCAGAGTCAGCACTGGTTAGTACTTGGATGGGAGACTACCAATGAATACCAGGTACTGTATACTATATTTTAGAGAAAGGAATTGGCAGAACCACTTCTGAGTATTCCTTGCCTAAGAAAATCCTATGACATTCATGAGGTCACTATAAATTGTCACATGACTTGAAAGAACATGAACACACAATGATATGAAAAAGAATGTCAATGTAAGTGTAAGCTAGATCCTGGCTGAATTATACTGTCTTTTTAACCTGGATGGCAGATGACATCGTGTTAGCTGACCATATTAATTTTCCTAAATACTAAAAATGCTATTCCCACTACGGTTTTAGGAGATTATCGTATTGACAAATAACCCAACTGCTCCCTAATGGGATGCAGCCGGGTTGTGGGATGCAGGTGGGTATTATCACATGTAATTCACCCTATCCCAGCTGCATCCCAGGTCCCAGCTGCTCTTCAGAGGCCACTTTTCAAAGTCAGAAAGCTCACAGCTTTGAAAAGCGGCCTCCAAATTGTGGCCGAGGCCCAGGATGCAGCTGGGATACAGCTTCCAGCAGCAGCTGCAAATTATGTGCAATAATACCTTCCTGCATTCCACAACCTGCCTGCATTCCATTAGGGAGCAATCAGCTTATTTGTCAGTGCATTTGTTTGTTTTTTTGTTTATTTGCTATATTTATATCCCATCTTCAGCCCTAAAGGCTCTTAGAGCGGCTTACAGACAGTTATTCAGATGGTTCCCTGCCCTCAGTCTTACAATCTAAAAAGACATGACACAAAAGGAGAAGGGAATTGTGGGGAAGAGGATCAAGTACAGTGGTTCTTTTCTTCCTCTGAGGCCTGGACCAAGTCAGATGGGCTGGAGGGAGGGCCCTCCTTATTGCTCTGGCTAGCCCTGATGGAGTTGGGACTGCCTTTTTACTCCGTCCCTCTTGTTGTGTACCCTCACCTTGGTTCCAATACACAACAAACCCATCATAGGATTTTCTTGACAGGATTTGTTATAAGGGTCCAAAAAACGCTGCAGAAATAATCCAGTTTGAGACCACTTCAAGTGCCCTGGCTCAGTGCTAGGGAATCCTGGGAACTGTAGTTTATTGTGGCACCAGAATTCTGACATAGGCAGCTAAATGTCTCACAAAACTACAGTTCTCAGAATTTTCTAGCATCAAGCCAGGGCAGTCAAAGCAGTCCAAACTGGATTATTTCTGCAATGTTTTGAACCAAAGGGGGGGGGGGGTTTGCCTTTCTCTAAGGCTGAGGGAATTTGAATTGCTCAAGATCACCCAGTAGGCTTCCATGGCTGAGTGGTGATTTGAACCTTGGTCTGCAGAGTTATATTCCAGTTCTCAAACCACTATACCATGCTGACTCATATACAGAACTAGATTTACAGCATTGACCTTCTATAACATTGTCAATTGCAGCATTGTAAACAGTGCCCTCAAATTTTGCCATATACAGGGTTTTTTCCCCGTACAAAAACCCAGCCAAGGAAAACATAAAAGTCCTCAAAAAATCTTTGCTCTTTTATCATGGGAGTACTTTTTCATCCCAACCAGGGGGAGGTTTTTAGGGAGAAAAATATCCCATGCTGTTTTTTCAAGCAAAAATAAATGGTAGTCTCTGGTTGCCATTCATGAGATTTTTTTTTTAAAAAATTAATTGATGAAATATTAGATTTTGCTGAAATAAAAAAATGCCACACAAAATGAATATTTTGTTTTGTTGTATATGATGTTGCTATACTGTGTGTTTTTGGTTCTAGCAGTTTGGTTGAAACATGCTGGGTTCTGCAGATAAAGACACACCTTTGGGCTGGACATTTTTAAACCCTGCCATACACTGAAATGTCTGGTGGCATCAGAAAACACACTACAGGTGACACAGTGCAAGCCTTTTTTTAAATCCTATTGTCAGAGTGGGCATGCTTCAGAGTTTGGAAGGCCACAATGCCCCATTTTTGGCTTCTCCAAAGACACACAGTGCATCTCCTTACTATTCCACAGATATGTGCAATAACAAGAAGGATCTGAGGTAATTAGCAAGATCTTATTGAGAATGAGCCAGACTCAACTGAAAGTCCTACCTGAGGCAAAATTTCCTGCGTTAAGGATGTATAGTCCCATTGTCCATCAAAACTATCAGGCACACCTGTACAGAGCTTGCCAAGAAAGTTACATCCCGTATCCAAAGTCTGCATTTTCATGCAGAACAACAAAGAGTTTAACTATCTGGTAAATGTCATGGTAACTAACTGTTTCTCTTGATTGTAAATTGAAACTCACCAGAAATTGTCGATTCTACTTTGAAGTCACTTTGGAAAGCAGCCCCATAGACCAGCATCTAAGGAACAGGAAAGAGGAATGGAGGCACAGGAAATGTAGGGAAAGGGATCTGTCAAAATGATTGATAATTAATTAGACTTTCCATCCCCACTGTTCTCTCTGGCATTTTAATGTAAATCATATGACATAATATATATTAAGGGTGTGTGTTTCTAGAAGTTGGATTTGACTATTTTCATGTACATTACAGTGTTATGATCATATTACAATATTATCATTGTATAGTTTATATTGCATGGCCAGTGGTTTATTTTATTTTGCAAGGGCACATATGAGTATCCTGATTCAATAGATCAGGCCTGAGTATGGTGGCCATGTATGACAAATGACCAGCAGTGACTTCGGGAAACATCCTACATTTGCTATCCACTGCAAAGGAATGGTGTGTTTCACACTAAACATGGCTGGTGGATTGTGTTATCTTGGTGGATTGCTTGTCATAGATCCCTTCTAAACTAATTTGTGGATGCTTACATATTGTGGAGGATGGTATTCATCTGATAAATCCCAGAAGTCTTTAGGCAACATAAAGACAAAGAGATTTATTGTTGCATACTTTTTGTGAACTTGAGCCTATTTTATCAGATGCATCAAGGTACATTGTTCAGAGATTTATTTTTACATGGTGAAAGAGAAGAAAAATGTGAGTAATAGATCCCAAAGGCCAAGGAATGCCTTTTGGTCTGTTGTATTTCTATGGCAATCCAAAATGTAAACAAGATAAGAGGACAGTGTCCCATTCACAACAAAAGTCACTGTAGTCATATTATTCTTCAAGCTGTGCTTTGACAATTTAATGTTTACAGTAGAAAAGAAACCCAAGGTTCTGATTAATAGAAACAATAATAAACATTGATAAATTGCAAGACTGGACACTGATGGATGGCTGCATTGTTCCAGAAAAATCATGAAGCAAAATACTGCCATTCAAGATCCTGCACATCACAACAGTTGCCATGAGGGTAAGACAGGCTTTTAGTATTGACTGGCCGCTAAGAAAAGGCTTATAGGTGATTGTAAAGAATTGGTATTTATTTTTCATTGATGTGTCTTTATAGTCCAGAGCTTTCAATTGTATTTGTTGAGCTCAGTGTTATCACTTTATTGTTTGCTTGTTGTTTTAAAAACCTACCTTTATTTCGACCAGCTTTTAATCTTCTAATGAACCACATTGTGCTTTAGGTCTGAGAGAAAGGTGAGATATAAATCAAATACATGAATAAATGAATTCTGAAAAAAAAATCTTGAAATCTCTAGTCCAGTATTGCCTTCTTTTCACAGTAAATTATACCATAAGGGAATATCATACCTCTCTGGTAAGGTTGGATCTTGCCTTATGGCCTTATGGCTTGCTTTTTGCTGGTATCAATTCTAATACAAAATATTATGAAGTATATATTTTCAGTTAGGTTGTTAACTGCATTTATATTAAGCAAGAAGGGCTTTTGCAATAGGTGAGCAACTAGATCATATCAGAACCCATCTCCTCTTCAGCTTAATTAGCATGTATTAATTAACCTAAGATAAACTGTGCAGGCTCATTAAAACAAACAGAGCAGAGCAAAAGACAAAACAACAACAAAAAATTTAATGTCTTTTAATCAAGCTGTTTTTACCTGATTACTTGAATGCCTAATATTAAAGAAGCTTTTCATTTTGAGAGGGGGAAAAAATACAGGCCAGCATCCTGTTGGTGACACATGCAGGAAGAATACTGAATTATATTTGTTTACCCATTTGTGGTCATTGTGGAAAGAGATATTCACTATCTCCTTTGTGCCATTCTCATAGAAAATCTACCTTCTTTCTGCAGAGATCCCCTGACATGGCCATTTAGTGTTATGTCCCAGGACAAGCCAAGGAACATCCGGCTATGGTCTCACAATCAGATGCACAACAATGACATTGTCCTCCAGGACCATCACAGGATCCCTGTGAGGTCCTGAAGGATGTCTTTTCATTGTTTGTCTACAAGTATACCTGCATGTTCTTTGTGTTTATCTAGGAACATACCTGGATGTGTTTTGTTTTTGTTTTTTTGGAGGGGGTTACCACTTCCTTCCCAGACCATTAATCTGCTTATTAAAGAGGAAGATAAATTTACCATGTGGAGAGAGGGGGTGCTGATCCATCTGACATCTGGATTCCTTAGAAAGTCAGTACCAGGTTGGTAGGAGACTGACAAGTTTGTCTGAATCTAGGAATAACAAAAAAAATAAAAAAATAATTAAAAAAAATAAAAGATGCGAAATAAGAAAAAGTGAAACTTGCTTGGACACACTGATGAACAGGGCCCTGCAGATTATAATGCTCCCAGGATTAAGATGGGAAATTTCTGTTCTGATCAGAATGGTTGCATCTTGCCTCTGCTTAAATATTTCCACTGAATCCACATCATGATCACAGATGGCCTCTGTTCAGCCCTGAGATCAGCAATAAATTCAGTGAATGGCCTTAAACAATCTATTTTCTGTGTAATGCAGAAATGAAAACACAGCCCTACATTAAGATACCAGCCAAAGGGTTATTGAGATAATGTATAGCATGAAATGCCTTAATACAAAATGTTCAAAAATTATTGATCCTTAAACTTTATCACTGTGAATTGTTGCAAAGTGAATTGTCACAATGTGAATGTCCATGTTTTTGTTGTTAATAATCAGAACATTAGAAACTCTGACTAGAGGCTGAAAAAATACAGCAGCAATAGTAATAATTCTACTTTTACTGCTGTATATCCTTTCTCATAATAGCTGAGGGCAGCACTGCATTTAATAAATCACATGGTAGAGTCCTTGAAATATTGCACGATTTCCAGATAAGGCATAGAAAGCTTGTTTAGCTATGGAAAATTATCCTCTTAGCATATGGAAGATGAGAAAATCATAGAGAATACTTGTGGCCCAGATCATTCTCTGCAGGTTGTTTCATCCTCAAGAGATAGTTCAGCATAAAATCCCTCACCTGAATTATGAATTGTTACATCCAAGAAAGATCCTGCTGTATGATTTTACAATGTATTTGATGATTTGAGATTTTTTTATTGCTGGGGTCTAGTCCACCATTTTCTATCCCCCTGAGAACCTCTAGAGCATCACAGATTGCCCAAAATGACAAAATGCTACAAAAATAACTGGAAGTTGCTAGAAATCTACTTCTGGTTTTTAAATAATAAATAAATAAATAAATATTAATATTATAGAGGACTGAAACCTACCATATATACTTGACTATAAATCAACATCATGTATAAGTTGAGGGCAGGTTTTGGAGACAGAATTATGGATTTTGACCTGTGGATAAGTCAAGGGTAAAACCTAAGAACATGTAATGAAGGATGTAAAGGTTGAAGCAAAGGAAAACAATGCCTAAAAACTTTTTTAAAAAATCCCACCCCCGTGCCTGCCTCCAAGGAACTGTGCAAGTTGCTGCTGCTGCTGTCGCTGTCGCTGTCGGGCGGCTCCCTGGGCGGAGAGGACACCTGCGCTTCCGCGCATCGCCACAGGGAGGCCGCCTTCGGACTGAAACCATCCCGACACCTCAGCAACAAGCCAGGACTGAGGAGGGATGAGTAACACCTGGGGGAAGGCGGGGGAGTGGGCGTGCTGGTGGGAGTGGCGCGCATATAGCCGGCCTGCCTGGCTTCCTTCCTCGTCCCACCCCTATGCCTGCCTCCAAGGAACTGTGCGAGTTGCTGCTGCTGCTGTCGCTGCCGGGCGGCTTCCTGGGCGGAGAGGACACCTGCGCTTCTGTGCATCGCCACAGGGAGGCCACCTTCGGACTGAAACCATCACAACTGCGCAGTTGCACAACTATTTTGTCCTGGGGGAGGCAGGCACTGAGCTGTGCCCCAGCTAGCTTGTTGTAAATTTGATATTGTATTTTATTGTATTGTGCTGTTTTGCTGCTGGCTGTATTGAGATATGCATTGTTACTGTTATGTACTGAGATTTGTATTGATGTTTACTGTATTGAAATGTATTGCTATATGCTATTGCTATTGTGATGTATTGAGATTTGTATTGATATTTGTTGTACTGAGATATGCATGGTTAAGTTATTGTTATGTGAATCTGTTGTAAACTGCCTTGATTAAGTTTTTAGAAGGGTGGTATACAAATAAACCTTATTATTATTATTATTATTATTATTATTATTATTATTATTATTATTATTATCATGAATAACTATTTATGCTTATATTAAAGGCTGGGTGGACAAGAGGGTAGAAAAGGGTCAGTGGCAGATTAAGGACAGATTAAACTCTTGCCTTTCACCAGAGGATGGTTTTGTGTGTGTATGTGTGAGTGAATTACAGTACAATACTTACAATGACCTGCAGATAAGTTGACTCAGATTTTTTGAGTCAATTTTTCAACCTACATTTCTAGATTTATACATGAGTATGTACAGTACTTAAAAGGTGCAATACTGCTTCCAGGAGAGGCAATACACCATTTTAACAGGTCAGTAAAAACACTGTCTAGGATAGCTGAAGAAGCTGAAGGCCACATAAAAAATGTGGAAGCTGCATACTTCCTTTAATTGTCATGGTAACATCCAGAGGAACCCTGAGATCGGCAGTTTGGGGAGCTGAATTTAGAATTCTCAGCTGGAGAGCTATAGTGCCTCACCAAATTACAAATTGCAGGATTCCATAGGATGCAGCCGGGGCAGTGGGATCATAGTGTTAAAACGGTATATTGTGAAATGCTCCATGTATTTCATTCAGTATTTAATTTTGATTTTGCTGGCTTCCTGTTGCTGATAGTACAGAGAGGTGGAAATGTCCATAATGGTGGTGATGTTTTTACTGAATGTAAAGATAAGCCTTTCCATTTGCTGATTTAAATTTTCAGTGCACATTCTGGGAAAGGGGTAGACAATGGCACAGAAATTGTTCAAAAGAGCCTCAAAGAAAGAGCTCAATTTACATAGGAAACTTGGGGTTGGAGTGGGACTTGTGTACATAACTGCACAGGTGGCAGACCTAGTGTTTGCACAATGGGGTTTGCCACACCAACTGGACCATTTTCATCACAATGTAAGCTACACAAAAGGTGTGTAGTCACATGAAGATCATTATATCCATATGGTGATGAGCAAATGCATACAAAAAGCAACTGAAAATGGTATTGAGTTGGTGCACCAACTCTTCGTCTGCCTCCTTTTGAATTTGCAATGCTAGCAAGTCCAAGAGAAAACAATACCACTAATCCCTAAAATCAGCCCCCAAATTGGCTTGAATCTTGTCTGTTCTACCCTCACTTTGAAAGTCTCATTTAAATACTTTCCTTACACTGAAACATTAACTGTGAAACTCACCCCGCACCTTGTAAAGCTCTCCTCTACTGTAGACCACATAACACAGTTGCAATAAACTCTGACCCATAAAAAGTCATGTAAACATTAAAAACCTGTTTTTACTAGCACTTTAAACTGCCAAGAGCAATTGCTCTTACACTATTTCCAATCCTCCCAATGAACCCAGACTTTCAAGATGGGTGTTCATGTGCTGCCAGCATCACTGCCAAAAACAGGAACAGGATAGAAAGGTATCAAGCTTGTTAGTTATTCACCTCAGGCAGATGTTTGATATTTCCAACAGCAAACAGCTCTACAAAGCTTCTAAGGAGGTCAGCTTAACGATTCTGCATTATTAAATGAAACAAGTGCCTAGTCTTTCTTCACCAGTTTCCCTAAATTGCTAAAGCTTTTGCTGTTTCAGTGAAAAGCACTGTAAACTTGGTCAACGTAACTGTTCTCCTGCCTTCAGGCACTGCAATTCCCTTAAGGTTCAAATCCTTTATTTGCTACAAGTCCAATAATGCACTCTTTGGATCACAGGCAAAAGTTGAGTGGGAATTGCCTCCAAGTCAGAATGGAAAGATTGAGCCCAGAGTGTGTTCTCGCTCCATACTTTGAATAAGCACAACATTTGCAGTTGTTGATTGCTGCCAAAACCCTTTTTTCCATTAAATTGTGGGAAATCAGTCCTATAATTAAGTTTTGCTTCATGCCTAAAAAAACACTATAGAAGCAGATTTATCTGCATTATTATATTTTTTAACCTACAATGTGGCAATTGCTACTAGTCTAGAATTACATCTGCTAAATATACTGATCTGATTACAGAAAAATTCATAGCTACAAAATGTATGTAGTAATTACTACTATGTCCCCCCTCCATCCCGATATTCAATGTGCTTTCCACTTCTTGTTTACACCAATAGCACATAAAACAGATAAAGCTGAAAGGTAAGGGCTTGCTCCTGAAACACTCCCAAAATACTACTGAGCTGATAATTTTAAATATGGAAGTAACCTCAGGCACACAAACCCTTTTAGGTGGTAATGTATATTATGTCAGTTGCATCAAAAGTTGGTAAACAAAAACAATGCACTGGAGGTTCTCCTGCTCATTCCATTGATTGTGACTGTTGACATTTATCCTGAAGTCCAACCCTGATTGCACTATCACTTTTACTTACCAAAGCATGCCATTGCTACTCAAAGGCAAAACTAGATTAGGAGTGTGTTCAACTGTCTAACAGCTCTTACTGTCAGGAAGTTCTTCCTAATGTTTAGGTAGAATACCTTTTTCTGTATCTTGCATCCATTGTTCTGGGTCCTGTTCACTGGAGCAGCAGAAAATAAGCTTGTTCAATATGACATACCTTCAAATACTTAAACAGGGCTATATCACCTCTTAAACTTCTCTTCTCCAGGCTGAACATACCCAGCTCCCTAAGACTCTCATCATAAGGCATGGTTTCCAAACCCTTCACCATTTTGATCACACTCCTCTGGACATGCTCTAGCTTCTCAACATCCCTTTTGAATTGTAGTGCCCAGAACTGGACACAGTATTCCAGATGAGGCAGACTAGAATGGCACTATAACTTCCCTTGATCTAAAAACTATATACTTCTATCGATGCAGCCGAGAATCAGATTGGCCTTTTCAGCTGCTGCAACAGACTCCTAGATACCTTTCACATGTAGTCTTGCTAAGTCAGGTGTTCCCCATCCTATAACTATGCATTTCATTTTTTTTCTGCCTAAGTACAGTACTGTACTTTTCTCCATGTTGAAAATTCAGCTTGGTAGTTTTGGCCCAGCTTTCTAATGTATTCAGATCATTTTGAATTTTGATCCTCTCCTCTGGGGTATTAGCTACTCCTCCTAATTTGGTGTCAATTGATAAGTATGCCCTCTATTCTTTCATTCAAGTCATTGATAAAGATGTTGAATAGCACTGGGCCCAGGACATAACCATGTAGCATTCTACTGGTCACTTCTCTCTATGTTGAAGAGAAACCATTGCTGAGCACTCTTTGGGTTCAATCAATCAACCAATTACAAATCCACCTAACAACTGTGTCTAGCCCACATTTTACTAGCCCACATTTTGCATGTGTCTAGCCCACATTTTACTAGCTTGTTTTCAAGATGGCTTTGTGTTGAAATGAAATAGGTTTGGTGGGCTGCTAACAGACCAAGACAACCAGCCAATGTCAGGCTAAAAGAAAAGAGAAACAATCCCCTATGTTTAAGTCTCAGCTGAGCCAGTGTCTCAGTTGCAGTGGCTACTCTTCAGTTTATTTGTAATGGGGAAATGGAATCAGGGTAGGTAACGAGACCTCTGGAAGATGTATTGCTGTTCCATCATTGATTAGCCAGTCTTTCATAAAGCTTCCTGAAATGTGCTTCTTCGGCTACATTGTGTTAATGGACACTGGCAGCCCCCTAATGCATGCCATTATGTGTGTGTGTGTGTGTGTGTACATACACATTTCATTCTTCAGTTATAAGCATGCACCGAATCCTATATCTTCTACATTCAAGGATGCTGAAGAGCATCTTGCCTGCCCAAGCCTAGCATGACATTGTAATTGCCACATCTCATGGAAACTGGGTTACTCAATTAAAGTCATAATTGATACACACACACACACACACACACACACACCAGGTAGTGCAGCACAGTTTTGCAGAACACATACAATGTTCTAAAAAACAATTGTGTATCTTATGTTTTAGAAGTTTGGATTATTCATTCATGATGACACTGTCACATAGGATTGTTATTTCATTTGAAAGCATTACATTATTTCTTTTTAACTGAAAAGAAACCAAACTACCACATTTTATCTAATTTGGTGACCAACATAAGTGCTGCATCCACAGATCTGTTATCTGCAACCTGAACTATGTAATGACATATATAGTAGGCTGGTATGAAACTTAATTTGCACCATTACATGAAGAGCTGAAAGGGAACAGCAGGCATTACATATTTACTTTGATGTACATTTACAATCTGTAGTGGGAGTACAGTAGTAGAAGTTACATCGTTTCAATGAATGTGTTCTTAGGTTAATGGATCTAATGTGTCCATGTAGTATTCCTGGGAATCAGTTTTGACCTTTAGATTTCCCCAGCTCTGGTTGCACAAAACATTAGAATTCCAAACATGTTGACAGATGGCTGCGCATGAATGGGGAAGACAGGTACTGAATTTTAGAGTTCTTACAGTGGTTTACTCCCCTATAGCTGGCTTCACAGTTTGGAACTTATCGCACGCACAATTAACCTGACTGCACCCTAGCAAGATGCAGCTGGGACGCGGGATGCAGGTGGGAATTATTGCATGTAATTCACCACCGATTCCGCCAGCCAAGTGCATCCTAGCTGCATCCCAGATCCCAGGTGTGCTTTAGCAGCTGCACAGATCTGTTATCTGCAACCTGAACTAAAAAAAGCTCCCAGCTTTGAAAATCAGCTTCTGAAGCATGCCTGAGAGCTTTGATGCATCTGGGCTCTACTCGACTGGCAGAATCGACAGTGAATTACATGTAATATTTCCTGCCTGCATCCCACATCCCAGCTGCATCCGTTAGGGTGCAGTCAGGTTAAGTGTGCATGGTATAAGCAACTTTGTCTTACAGAAGAGAATACTAGTAAGTAGAATAATGCATCAATCTTGGCTCATCCCCTTGAATATGGAGTAAACATTTAAAAATTTTGAGTGTGCATCACTGGTCTATACATTTATTTTTTTTAAAAAAAATCATTTAAAAATTATAAAAGTGCTTCTGAAATTAGACAGTTGTCTACTGGTTCCTGGTACTAGGCAATATATATCTACAATAATCAAGAGCTTCTCCCCATTTCAGATGGAACCTATTTGAGATGTTCTATAACAACAACAGCAACAATATGTGTGCTGTGAGAGGAAGAAAAGCACCATTAAACTACTTTTAGTGGACTAGGGGGAGAAATTTGGTAGTCTGACAAGCTAAGAATCATCAACTTCTTAGGCTCACAAAATGAAATCATGTTCCTTGTATATGTCAATTGCTAGCCTGAAGAAAAAATATGTACAGGTCCTTATCTGCAATGAGACTGATAATATTTCCTTGCAGAAAACCCCATGTCTCTGTTGTGCTTCCTTTGTCACATGTGACTATTGTTAGTACAGGACACACTGGAGGAAAGGAGTGATGTGCATGACAACCAACATATGTTTTACAATCAAGTTATTGACTAATTCATGGGGGGAAAGCTAACTGAAAATATGAAATTACTTCAGTCTTGTCACAACAAGACATAGGGTGTACTTTTCACTGGATACCTCCTTCTGTGATAGTAACAAGAAGTAGAAGCTTTGAGATACCAATATCTAATATCTCTGCATCCTGTTTTCCTCATTGACTTCAGCAGTAAAATGGATTAAGAAGACTAGTGTGGAAAACCTGTTGGGAACAACAAAATTGTCTCTACCCCTATTGTCGATATTGCTTAAGGAGGAGAGTCTCATAATGACACTCATAATGTGAGAAATAATTATATAATTTTTCACTAATTTTCTTCTCAAAGGAAGCAAAAGGTAGTTTCAGCAATTTTCTTGCTGCAAGATAGTCTTCAAAATCTGTGCTATTTTCAAAGATTATTTGCAGTTTGGGATTAATTCTGTGCAAATGTTTGCATGTGGTTCTTTTGCACGGAAAACAGAATTTTCTGGCATGCTATTTTCTATGCAAAACAACTACACATGAATTTTGCACATAATGCTATTTTCTGTGACCAAGGGATTTATTCTTAACATTAACCAACATAGTGGGGAGTATTAAACAGCTTCATTCTTCATCCATTCTTCCTTTAACCCATTTTAATGTTTTAGGAAGGAGTACTCTATTTGTGTTGGACAACAAAGGGGATAGGGTACAATAACTGAGAGAAGTACTGAGCAAGAGAAGCCTCATCTACTTTGTCAGGATTTAAACGGAAAGAGAGAGGTCCCTGGTTGCAACTGGGAGAGCATACAGTCCATTCCCTTTCCCACCCAGTAGCAGCCAAATATTTTCTAGTCCAGAAACACCTGTGTGAGAGAGCTGAAAGATGAGCTCATTACAAGAAGAAAAATATACACTATAAGCTACATTTCCCCCCTTTGGCCTACCTGCAGATTTCGGCTAGCTAACTAGATCCAGCTGTTTGATTTGACTCTGTACCATGGCGGTTTCCAATATCCCTTCTGAATGTAGTTCCTCTGGCGAGACTACAAATGTAAGAGTTGCTTGAATAATCAGAGAATTTGTAACAAAGCCTTGAGAATTACTGAACATAGGCTTCTCTGTTAAAGCCAAAGATTCTGGCAGTCTAACTAGGTGGCCCTGCCAACAGGTCAAATAGCACAATTGTCTTCTAGTTAAAAGAAATCCTAGAGCTGTTATGTGGGCATATTATTGCATTCTCTGTCTCTCTCTCTTCAACATGGACAACTAGAAACAAAACATCCTTTATTGTTTATATGATGCTGTGTTTTCAGCCATTTTTCTATTATCATTGTATCCAATATTAATCTCACCAGTACAATAATATATGTGTTAAGGGATATCAAATTCTAAGGGTGCACAACTGATTTGGTCAAATTCCAAACCAAATCAGGGAAGACTGATTTAGATGGAGTTTGAAGTGAGCTGGTCAGGCAGGTCCAAATTGTATTGGTTTGGACTGGCTCCAAACTGGATTGGTCTGAAGCAGTTCAGACCAATGCATCAATCTGGACATCACAGCAGGAAAGGAGAGTTATATAGTGTGTTTCCAAAATGTTGCAAAACTCTTTAAAAGGAATACACCAGGATAGAGAGACAGATGGGGAAGGAAAGGAGCTGGGCTGGCCCAGTAACAGCTCTAGGGCAAGAATTCTATCAGCACTTCCCAACTTTAGTGGTTCAGTGCAGGCGACAGTGCTGAACTTGTATAATCCAGTGAAATATAATGGGTTGTAGTTTCACTGTACTGTTACTGCTTATTTAATCTTTCCTTCAACAAATCTGGGCCTCCATAAGTCCCTTACTACAGGTATTTTCTTTAGAACTGAATGACTTCTGCTTGATCTTTGATCACTTGTTTTAACTACCCAAGAGTATGCTCTCAACATATTACAGCATGATCCTCCTGCCAAGAAATAAAATTTGACTAATTCCCATGACCATCTTTAGACTACATGTAAGTGCATTATCTGAATGGCTACTGATTTTCATACATTCTCATTGACATTAGGACTTTATCACCTAGGGGGAAATTGAGGGAAAATCAGGGGTTTAAGCAGTTATTATCTTGTGAAGATTGCACGATCGTGATTAAGATTTTCACACATTTTGCAATTAAAGCATCTTTATCCAGGGAATAACCAGGGAATAATTAGCAACAAATCATTCATGGGATTTCCCCGTGAATGATTTGTTGCTGGTTATTACCTGGTTATTCCCAAGATAACGATGCTTTAATCACAATGTCGTATGAAAATCTTAATTGCGATCATGCAATTTTCATGGTATAATCACTGTTTAAACCCCCAATTTTTCTCCAATTTCCCCATATGATAAAGTCCTTAATTGTCTTCACTTTTCTGTACAAATTCAAATCTATTTGTCCTTCGTTACATTTGTTCTGCTCCTTTGGACCATGGCCCAAAACAGACCATCCCAAAGGCATGGCATGAGGCCATGCTGGCACTATTTACACTGGGACCACAGCAACTGCATGCCCAGTCCTGAACTGGGCCACTGGATTCTATGTGCTCCTTCTTGGCCCAGTTCTTTTTTATTGGCATGGCCTTGGCACAGCTTCAGGCTGCATTTGGGGTGTGCATTGTGTAAATGGCATGTCCACAACATGACCTGAAACCACATCATTTTTCCCGTCTGTTTTGGGCAAACTACATTCAAGGTGATGGCTCCAATAGTGGGAAATATGAGGCCTTTCAGTTGTTAGATTGCACCTCCCTTCAGCTGTAACCGACATGGCCAATAATGAAAGATCATAGGAACAGCAGGTCAACATAATCTGAAGGACCATATAGTCCTCACTCCTGGAAAAGTTTCTTTCAGAACATTTTCCGCTGACATAAATCAATGTCATCTGATTTTAAAAGTTTGAATTTTAATTTAGCATATTAAACTGTCAAAGTGCTAAAACTAGTTGAACTGATATATTTGATTGAAGAGGGAGTCAATAGGTCATGTCACATAATGTAGTTTAATCTGATATTCAAAGAAATTCAAAGCTTTACTTGGAAACTGTGTTTAAAGGGAAACTTGTAAATATTTTAAAATGTTAACAACTCAATAGCCTGCAACCCTTACATTATTTAGAAGTCAGGAAGAGGAAGATATTAAAACTGCTAACATGCTCTAGTCTACTGACTCTAGTCTGCTTACGTTAATGTATGTTCTTCTTAGGACATTTAAGAAGAAAAGGTTAGTTTATATGTCTATATATAATATATTTTAATCTCTTTAAACTTTTCTAATTACTTATTGTTTTACGTTGATTTTAATGTAAGCTGCCCTGAGATCTTTTGATAAAGGCAGGATAAAAATATTTAAATAAATTGATAAATAAATATTTAATATTTGACAGGCATTGATTCATTTATCAGTGCAATCTCACACATGCCCACTCAGAAAGTACTGTCAGACACATAGAATTGCTGTCTATATTGTTAATTCATTTTATCAAGCAATACATTTCTACAAATATAAAAATAGGTGTGTGCATGTGTGCGAGAGTGAGGAAGTGGAGGAAGAATATGTTAATGTAGTGTGTGTGTGTAAGAGAGAGAGAGAGAGAGAGAATATATATGTTCTAAACTACCTAGGGGAGTGGTAAAGAAATGTTGTAAATAAATAGTGTAAAATTAATTTGTTAAAATTATACCATCAAACAAAAAACCTATTTAATATCATAAGATTAACAGTGGATGTGCATTTTATGTTGGGGCATGGCCCCATGACATTCATTAATTAGTATTTTAATTGTGAATTAAATTCAGGATATTCATACTTCAGGTATTTACTGTAGAAAACTCAAGTTTCCACAGAAAATGCTACTGGTGTATAAAGTATAATGCTACTGATATTTGTGGCGGCGGCGGGGTGTGTGTGTGATCTGTACCTGAAGTAACTTTGAAACAAGAAACTCTCTTCCATAGCAAATCCATGAGACAATTTAAATTATAACTTTGGTAAACAGTTGCCTTCTCATGTCAAAATGAACTGCACAAAACTTGGAAAAGTGACCTTTTAAGAGTACAACTCCCAAAATCCCCAGCCAGCATGGTCCTTTGGGAATATCAGTGTTGTTGTCCGAAAAGGAACTATACCACTTGGGTCCAGACTGTCTGAAAAAACATATCTTGCTGAATAAGCCTGCCTGATTGTAAGACCTGTGGGGAAGGGGTCTCTCTTGGTCCTATTATTATTATTATTATTATTATTATTATTATTATTATTATCCTTTGTTTATGAAGCGCTGTAAATTTACACAGCGCTGTACATACAATCTTTTTAGTTAGATGGTTCCCTGCCCTCAGGCTTACAATCTAAAAAGACATGACACAGAAGGAGAAGGGAGTGGTGGAGGGAAAGGGTAAGAGGTCCAGCAGTTCCTCTCTACCTCCAAGGCCTGGACCAAGGCAGATGGACTAGCACCACCATCACAGGCATGGTTGGTGAGGACACAGGAGAGAGGCTTCTAATGGGTTGCACCAAAGCTGTTGAACTCCTTCCCTCTCTGCTCTCTTTCTGATGGCAGGCAAACAGCTTTGTATTTAGTCAGCTCCTTGGTTCTTGACTTGTTGGTGACCAAAATAACTTTTTGATGGTGTGGGCTGTGATTTTATCTCTTTGTTATGTTTTAAATGTGTTTTAAACGGTTTTAATTTTATGGGTTTTTTTAGCATAACTGTTTACATTATGACTTTCATATCAGCAGGAGATATATCCCCAGACTTACTGTGGAAACATGAAACCACACGTAATACTGGACTCTACTGAAATAAATGATTTCTGGAGGAAATTGATCATAAAGTTGTGCTGGAGGACCTAGTGGCTCTGTTCCTCCTGTTACTGAGGAACTCTCTCTCTCTCTACACACACACACACACACACACACACACACACACACACACACAGGTTCTACCTGTCAACAAAGATCCAAAATTAAATTAATTGCCTTTAAATTCTGATTAATCATTTAATTAGGTGCCCTTTCTACCCCATACTTTGCTTGGAGCTACTGGAATAGTTAATTTAAGAAAGTGAGGATACCAAATGCTGAAGCCCTATTCTGAGGTAAGCTATTGACTCTGATGAACTATTTCTGTGTGGGAAATTAATATGAAAATCAAGTTTTAAAATGAGCTTGGCATCCTCATTTATTTATGCCTTGTACTGCAAGAGCAGTTTGAAAGGCAGCTTAATCTGTATTTTCAAAATGAGTAATGACTCTGCATTTCTCTGCCTTGTTTATTACTGAAATGACCCCAAACAGTTTTAAATTCCTCTCTCCCTGCTGCCCCACCCACCTGCCTTCCTATTATGCTCCCGCTTTTGGCCTCAGGTTGAAGGAAACAATTTCAATTATTTTCACAATGGTTTTTTCTGGAGGGATTTGTTTCAGGTTTTGCTCAAATTGCAGCCACTCTGCCCAACAGCTAAATTTGTTCAGAAAGGAGGTGGGGGCGGGGGGAGAGAAGAAATGTTCTGACCGTCAAATAATAGTATACTAATTTCTTCTTAAGCTGCAGCCTGTTCCTTCACATTGTAATGGCTGATGGTGGATGCAGTGTTGTAGTACCGAAGTTGCCCTTGAGGCTGAGAGAAGAAAAGCAAGAACATATATTCAGAAAATGGTGGAACACATGGAACATCCAGAAACTGAGAAGCAAACTGTTTCAGTGAAGGGTCAGTGGGACAGAATGAGGCAGCCACTTTAGGTGGCATATGCAAGGGAACAACAGAAAGACTGAGCATCTTCTTATTCCCTTCCCTCCCATCCTCCATCCTGCTCTCAGGATCAGTGAAGGACCCTGTTCTCTTATAATAGGTGAAGTAAGATTTAGCTGCTAATGCAATCAGCTTCTATACTGAGGAAGCTAAGAACAACTATCTTGTCCATGCTTCTGCTGGTCAAGTAACTTGAGCCAATCTCAAGAGTCAATACAAGCACAAAAGCAACCTTGGATACTTACCAGAGTTGGAAGAGAGCACAAGGATCATCAAGTCCAACCCCCTGCATTCAGGAAGACACAGCCAAAGCACTCCCAACAGATGGTCATTCAGGCTCTGTTTACAAATCTCTAAAGAAGGAGATTCTGCCACTCTGCTTATCCCACTGCCAAACAGATCTTACCATCAGGAAGGTCTTCTTAATGTTTAAGTGGAATCTCTGTTCACCTTACTCCATCTTACTAGAACCAAAGTGTCCCAACAGAGTCTACTAGTACTAACACTTAGTTTGGCCTCATTGCAACCCATGCATCTAGCTGCAGAATTACCTGGGTGTTACAACCTCTATACCTAGGAAGGCTAAGTAGGACCCCTTTGGTGATTTCCCACATATACTGTACATTTAAATGATATGTTTTTTTGGCATTATGGTACTCTGTAACGTGTGTATATTAAATTAGTCTTTAAAATCATGATAATACACACATTTCTGTAGACATCCTGAATGTTCAAATAACTTCACTTATTATGTTATCCTTACAAGAAACCCTGCAAGACAGGTCAATACCATCACCTCTGTTTTATAGAAACTGTGCAATATGGGAAGGTGAATCTAAAAGAGCTTTCCAACAAATGACTTCATGGGAAAGCTTCTTAGTATCATCATACAGTTCTAGATAAAGGTAACATCTGTGTAGGTGTATGTGGGGATTATAGGGCAGGAGAATGCAAGGCCCTCCAGATGTTGCTGAACACTGGTTGTACTTATTTCACTGTATATGAAATCAGATAGAAACACAGGAAGAAATATGTAGCAACCTGCTGTGGGCGGGGCTGGCATTCCTGGCTGCATGTTTCTTTAATAACAAGGAAGTTGTAGAACACATGCGTAACAAACTTACCGGACTCATGTTTGCTGCAACATTGTTTAATGCATCAACAACACAATACTTCCCTCTTTACCCATGCTACACCAACAACCGGCCAACGGGCCAACAAAAGTCTCTTTTAAGAGGCTGCTAGGGACCAGTCCTTAAGTGGCCCTTGCCTCACTCTCAGGGCTTTCCCAGCTTCGTCCTCGCCGTCCTCCTGAGTGTTTCTCTAGAGGCTCCCAGTCAGCCTTCTTGTGCTCTAAGGGAGGAGGTCCACACTCCCACTTGTCGCCTTTAGGGTCCCACCACTCGTCTTCCAGGTCCCTGGTTGGTGGTTTTACCCACTCTTCCTCATCAGAGTAGTTATACACACCCTCCGTCCGCGGGTTCCGCAATTCCACCTCTTGGTGAGGACCACGTCGCCGGAAGCTAGGTCGGGCTTGTAGGGATACTGTACTGGGACCCCTTCTCTCCCAGGGCTCCTTTTAACCTGCACTATCCCTCACTCGTCCGCAACTCCCCATCCTCCTCTCCCCATGCACCACTGTCCCTCCTCCTTTATTCCCTTTCCAGGGCTCCTCCCTCTCTGGCCCCGCCCCTTGGTAATTCTCCTCCTCTTTCTCCACCTGACCGCTTTTTTCCTTCTCCTCTCTCCCCGCCTCCTGGCACTTTGCCTCCTCCTTTTCCACCTGGCCCACTTCCGCCCTCCCAGCTCTCTCAGCCTCCAGGCTCACCCCACTACACCTGCATTAAGAGAAGAGCTACCAACAAGGAACAGTACATATAGAGAGCAAGAAGGAGTCAAAGGTTGAATGTATGCTTGTATAAACATCTTAATTTCATATAACTCTTGCTTGATTTGCTTGATTTTTAGTGGTGGATAGAGTGCTGACTTAAGCTGATGGGACCTACAGATGGAGGACCATGTAACAAATTCAGGTCTATATTCTCATTACAGAGAAAAGTGATGAGTGTGGTAGTCTTAGGACACTCTCAAATGGTTCTCAAAACTCTGCCAACTTGCTACAAGGAAGCTAGTTCCTCCTCATCATCATCATCTCACCTTTTTCCCAGTCCAGGGACTCAAGCTACACAATTATAGCACTCTCATGGCTACATCCTATAGAATCCTGAGGTTTGTAGTGTGATGAGCCCTCCTCCAACCACCATCTTGAGGGGGAGAGAGGCCTGGCCTGGAAGACAACGAACCCTCCTCCAACCACCATCTTGAGGGGGAGAGAGGCCAGGCCTGGAAGACAAAGAGCCCTCCTCCAACCACCATCTTGAGGGGGAGAGAGGCCTTGCAATTTTTTTTTATTGTATTGCAATTTTACTGTACACCGCTATGATCATTGCAGAATAGCGGTCTATAAATAAAAATTATTATTATTATTATTATTATTATTATTATTATTATTATGAAAAAGTCAAAAATTCTAAATGCCCCTCCCTAAACTGAAAATCCCAAGAATCCATAGGATATTGCCAAGGGAGCTAAAGCGTAATCATAGCCATATAACTGTGCAATGTGTAGTGTGACAGGGCCCTGAAACTCAATTCAGCTGACAAAAGTGTGTGTGTGTGTGTGTGTATAGCTTCATATCATACGAAAGTTAAAAATATAAATAAACTAACAACAGAATTAAAATCAGTTAAAGCCATGACCATTAAAAAATAAAACAACAAATGTACAGTATAGTACATTCAAAAAGACCCTTTACACCCAAGCAATCAGTATTTAAAGTCCTGCTGAAACAAACAAACAAAAAAAAACCATCTTCACCTTCCAGTCTAACTTCTCTGTGATTCATGACACTACCAATACTACTTTGCATTTCTAATTTAGGATCTGAACAGAAGGCCAAAATAAAGCTACTTCAGGTCACTTGGAGGTATGCTGTTTAAATGACACACGCATCTTAAGAGGCCAGAAGCATGGCTTTGGTGTGGCTTCCAGCCTCTTAGGATGCATGCATCATTTAAACCGCATATCTCCAAAGTGGCCTGAAGCAGTTTAATTCTGGCCTCTCTGTTCGGGCCCTTAGATTTCTGTGGTCTGGACTAAAAGTGGGGTGCATTGTTGGTATTCAGGCAATTGGACTACAATTCCTAGACTTCTACAACCAGACTGGCCAATGGTTGTTCTGTCTGTGGATTATAGTTGTTGCAGTCCAAAAAGGGAAACTTTTTAATACTCTGTGTAGTATTATAGATAGGACAACTCAAGCAACATTCACACTTCCTCAGAGAGTGGTGGAGTCTCCTTCCTTGGAGGTCTTTAAACAGAGGCTGGATGACCATCTAGCGGGGATGCTTTGATTGAGAGTTCCTGCATGGCAGAGGGTTGGACAGGATGGCTGTTGTGGTCTCTTCCAACTCTATGATTCTATGATTCTAAGTTGAGTTTACTTCCACCTGTGAGAAACTGCACAGATGGATGTTCTTGAAATGCCTATTTCTGCTTCCTTTTATGTCTGATACCCCCCTGTATCCCATCAGAGGAGGTCATCCCAGTTTATTAAGCAACCATGATGGAAGTACTATTCCATTTGCTTGTCAAACGTTAGAGCTCTCAGGAGCCATATAAGGCAATCATATGTGTCCCCTAAGAAAAGCATTCCTTGCCCGCCAAAGCACAACTCCTATTAAAATTAATGTGAGTTTTTATGTGCATAGGGAAAGGTGAAAGTAGGTAGGGTCCCAAATCATCTTGATAGCTTCAGGGCTTCTTTCATTTAGAAATGCATTCGAGTGAAATATGCATTTGGTAGCAGAGCAAAGTAAAAAAATAAAAATAAAAGATTTTCATGCATACAGTTGTGGTAATAAAGTTGTCTATACCAAACTGTTGGTACCTATAAGGTAGACAGGGACATCACTGCCTAATGGTAAGAGTATCTCTCAACTTTGGATCAATGAGACATCAACACTTCCACATGCAGGTTCCCAACCTGGGACCTATTGTTAACTTTTTATCTTCCTTTTTAAAAAAAATAATAATATAAAGATATATTCACTATCTATTCTCTTAACTTCTTTCCTTTTGCTGTCCTAAAAATTGCCTTGAAGCATATGATAATCATGGAACCTTCCTTAGTGTGTGTGTGTTAGGGAAGAATAGTAGCAATGGATCTACCTTTGATCCACCACTTTGAGTTAGATATATTAGCAACAAGGAAGAGAGAACAAACATTTGTGGATAGATTGTGGGTACACATCCTCATTAACATTATCCTTTGAGCTCTGATGCCTACAATCTGGTCACCAGCCTAGAGCAGAGCTTGGAAAGCATAATTTTTAGGTCTACATTTCTCTGAATACTTCAGTTCCAACTGGTTCTACACCTAATCTCTCTGAGGGATGTTAAACTTCAAGTAATGAGGCCATAAGAAATACACACTTATGATAAAATAAAAAACCTATGCCAAAACATCGAGGGTTCGATTAACATGGGGGAAAGGTCTGGGCACATATATAACAGGAAAGGATTGGGAATGCCTGTAAAAGTACTTGCCAACAAATTCAAGTTCTTCATAATTTAGGCAATACAACTCAAGGACGTAGCCGGGGGGGGGGGGTGGGGGGGGGGGAACCCCCCCTATCAGGTCCTGGGGGCATTCAAGCTCCTTCCTCCCCCCTCCCCTCCATTAAAACCATGGCGAGGGAACAGAGGAAAGACAAAACAAAAGTTCCTCTTTTCCCTCTCCGTGGCTTTAATGGAGGGGGGAGGGAGGAGGAAGAGAGGGAGGGGGAGAGAGACACAGAGAGAGAGAGAGAGAGAAAGAGAGAGAGGGAGTCCCTATGATTCGCTTTCGTTTCCTTCAGAGTCCGGCTTCCACTCCTCCTCCTCCTCCTCCCCCCCCCTCCTTCCTCAGGGAGAACTGAAGAAGGAAAAGGTGACTTCTAACTTTTAGCTGTTATATCCATGTACAATATAGTATAATAATAATAATAATAATAATAATAATAATAATAATAATATCCCTTACCCAAAGTGCTGAGGATTAGATGTATTTTGGATTTTGGAGTTTTCCAGAATTTGGTATATTTATATACAGTATGTCTAATGGGATATTAGTTCATCAAGCCCGCAGTCTTGGCTTCATTTTTGACTCTTCTCTGTCATTTATTCCCCAGATCCAGGCCACCGCCAAGACCTGTAGATTCTTTCTCCACAACATTGCCAAGATCCGTCCATTCCTCTCAATCTCTACTGCCAAGACTCTAGTCCATGCCCTAGTGGTTTCGCGACTAGATTATTGTAACCTCCTTCTAACAGGGCTTCCTCTTTCACACCTCCATCCTTTAATATCTGTTCAGTATTCAGCTGCCCGTATTGTCACATCCGCTCGCCGCTTTGACCATGTTTCTCCTCTTTTATCCTCCCTTCATTGGCTCCCCTTCCCCTTTCGCATCCGGTACAAGCTTTTGTTACTGACTTTCAAAGCCCTCCATGGGTTGGCCCCTCCTTACTTATCTGACCTTCTTTCTCCTTACATTCCTACTCGCACCCTCCGCTCTGGTAGTCAGGGTCTCCTGTCACAATGTAGGACTACCACTGCCCCCTCCCGAATTCGTCCCTTCTCGCTTGCTGCCCCTTACTCCTGGAACCTTCTTCCCCCACATGCACACCTCATCACTTCTCTGCCCAGTTTCAAAACTGAATTAAAGACTATATTGTTTAGAGAAGCATTCCCAGAGGTGAGCCCCTCTCTGACCCAGGAAGCCTCCTTCTAATCATCCATCAAGAAGCCAAGCCCTTCCTCCAGTCCATCTGCCTTGGTCCAGGCCTCGGAGGTGGAAAAGATCTGCTGGACCTGATCCTATTCCCCACCACCACTCCCTTCTCCTTTTGTGTCGTGTCTTTTAGATTGTAAGCCTGAGGGCAGGGAACCGTCTGACTAAAAAATTGATGTACAGCGCTGTGTAAACTTACAGCGCTTTATAAATAAAGGATAATAATAATAATAATAATAATAATAATAATAATAATAATAATAATAATAATAATAATATACTGGGAGATGGGATCCATGTATGTCTCATATGCATCTCATAGACATAGACTGAAGGTAATTGAATGCACAATATTTT
>NC_056524.1:109838894-109938723 GCF_019175285.1 Sceloporus undulatus | reverse complement strand
GCATCTCATAGACATAGACTGAAGGTAATTGAATGCACAATATTTTTAAAATAATGTTGTGCTTCTGCATACTGAGCTTCAGCAAAACCCTGAGACCACTATGCCTTATATAATTCAATAATTCAGTAATGGATCTAAACCTTCAGGATTTCCAAGTTTCCTTGAGTTGGGGGTCAGACCAGATGCTCTCAGGGTCAGTTTGGGGTTTTGGAAGTCCAGACTCTGGACATTTCTCCTGAGAATGGACTCAGGTTTTCAAAAACAGTCATTTCTGGATTTTTGCAACAACAAAAAAGAGGAGGGTCTGTGATGCAAAAAGGCAAGAGGCTTCCTTCCAGCCTTGTTTTTTCTCTTTTTAAAAGACAAATAGAATAAAATACAGTTAGCTGGCCCTTTTTCAGCATGTCAATGGGGATGCTTTGATGGAGAGTTCCTGCATGGCAGAATGGGGTTGGACTGGATGGCCCTTCCTGGGGTCTCTTCTAACTCTATCTTTTTATGATTAATTAATTAATATATGGAATCAATCTAAGATGATGAATCGTGGCTGTGGAATCCTATGGCACTGCTCCAGGCAATGCTAGACTGCAGGCCCCATCATCCAGCAGCACCACAGACTGATGGGAACTGCAGTTTAATAAGGCTGCACACTGCAGAAATAATCCAGTTCGACACTGCTTTAATGCTATGGAAAATCCTACGATTTCCTGACAAAGAATGCTAAATGTCTCACAAAACTACAATATCCAGATATTGTTGTTGTTGTTATTTTCTTATATCCCGCCTTTCTCCCAATATACAGACTCAAGGTGGTGATTTTCCATAGCATTAATCTATAGTATATCTTTCTACAATGCAGATGGACACCTCCATTACATAATTTGTTGAGGATGCTTTGACTGGGAGTTCCTGCATGGTAGAATGGGGCTGGACTGGATCAGGGCCCTTCTAGGGGTCTCTTCTAACTCTATGATTCCATGATTCTATAGCACTCTGAGCCTATTGTGATTTTAATCATTTTTAAATGTATAAAGGTATAAAGTCTTATAATGCAAGCCATGCACCGATGGACTATTGCACTATAATTTTTATTGATTGATTTTATACTCTGCCTTTCTCCCAAAATAGGATTCTCTTAAAGGGGTTTGTTTAATATAAAAAGAAAGGAACGTATAATGGCTTGGAATTAAAAATTATGGTAGATAGATAGATAGATAGATAGATAGATACATACATACATAGATAGGTCTTGGAATTAAAAGGTGTGTGTGTGTGTGTGTGTCTCAAAATTAAAAATCCCTCTTGGAAGTGGGAATGAAATGTGTGGATGCAGCCTGGGTTTGTAGCTCAGCTCAGATGTTGGAATACAGTGTCTCAAAGCATGAGCAGAGTGCCTCTGAGCATGAACAGAGTGGCTGCCGCTCATTGCTTGAGCAGCTGCACTTTGCTTTATCGAGCTGAATTTATCTGATGTAAACACCTTCAGAGGAAGGACTCAGTTTGCATCTGCACTGAAAAAATAATCCAGTTTGATGCCACTTTAATTGCCCTTGGCTCCATGTTGTGAAATGCTGGGATTTGTAGTTTGTTGTGGCACCTGACAGATGACTCAACTACAGTTCCCAAGTTTCCATTGCACAAAGCCATAACGGAAGTTAAAGTGGTGCCATCAAGGTGTCGCGGGTAAACGCTCGACCCTCTTTTTGTGTCTTGGGGGGGTCTCTTAGCCTCTCAAAATGGTGGCACTTAGTCTTGACACCCCCCCTTCCCAAAATCCTGGCTACGTCCTTGTACAACTATAAACTAATTTACCATGAGTACTTAATTCCCTTAAAGTTGAGTTACATAAACACAGAAGTCAGTGGTAAATATTGGAGGAAATGAGAGGAAGTAGGCACTTACTTGCACTCTAGATGGGAGTGCCCTGTAGTTACATGGTCTGGAGGAGGAATATATAATGTATTGAGTGAAATAATACACCAAAACATTAGAGCATCTGCAGAAATTCATTCTCTTTTCCTATTCTTGAATGAAAGTAAAACATTAAATAACAAAGGGCTCAGTATCATTACTTGTTTGGCAGCCACATTAGAGAAGGCATAGGATTAGAGAAATATGACTGTTTTATCTGTCAATGGTTGTTTGAAAAGCATTTGATATTTGCATAAATTGACAATGGACCTTATCACACTAGCGAAATCCCCCTGAGAAATTGGATTTAAAGTAGATTTAAATTATAAAAAACCCTGCAAATATGGGAAGTTTATCACAAAACGTTTCTCAGAACAGAAATAATGCGAAAATAAAGTGAACATAAAGGGAACAAAAACAGCAGCTTTTTACTTTTGGAACTTTCTGAAAGTAAAAAGCTACCGTTTTGTCCCCTTTACATTGGCTTTATTTTCACATTATTTCTAGTTTGGTGAAACGTTGTGTGATAAACTCCCCACATTTGTGGGTTTTTTATCATTTAAATCCACTTTAAATCCTGTTTCTCACTAGTGTGATAAGGTCCAATGCTAGGAGCACTACAGTGACAAATGCTGCTGCAACACAACAGAATTTATGTAGGTTGAAACAGCTTTAACTGCCATGGCTCCATCCTATGGAATCCTGTGATTTGTAGTTTTTTATGACACCAGAGCTCTCTGATAGAGAAGGTTAAATATATCACAAAACTATAAATCCAAGAATTCCATAGCATTGAGCTATGGTAGCTAAAATGGTGTCAAACTGCATTATTTCTGTAGTGCAGATTATACACTGGACAGCCAAGAACTTTATTACATCATGAGTTCCATTAATTAATTAAATCAATAGTTTTTTTACACTCTTCCTTGTGAGCAATAACTCATGGTAGCATGTGGAATTATATTTCACACAACAAGGCATGGTTTTATTTATAGATCTCTTTATTATTCATCAACTGGTTCAATACAAAAGAAGATGTGTATACTCCTGGATGTTTTACCAGTGCAAATTGATATTAATATATAGGACTAAAGATATATCCTAACTTTGCACTACTTTCTCTCTTCTTTCCTTTCTAAATCTACTATGGAAACAAAGCTTGTGACATGTAAGCAATGTTAAGGTTTCTGTTCTACTTCTCTTCATGTATAGCTTCTTCTGAAAAGAAAGCAGTGGCTAGCATCCTGTTCTGCTGTTACGAGAATCTAACGTGGGCTTACAAACTCAACGCTGCTGTGGTTTCACATCTGCAGTTATTAATGGTGGGACATGACCCCCCCCCCCCAAAGAAAAAAAACCTCTGACATGTTCTGCAATTGGGAGACTGCTGAAAACATCATTTACCAACACTGCTGATCTTCAGTGCCTCAGAAATGCTTCAGTCAGGGTGCTGCAAGCTTGGAGGTGGCTTTTTCAGATGTAAGAATGATGACACACTGAAGATGAAGAATTTTGGCCTTTTTGAAAAAAGAAATCATTTCACTCACGATTCAGTCCACATATTTTAATTTTTCCCTTTTATACTTTACACAGAAACACAAAAACATATTCTCTAAGTTAAAATACTAAGCAAAATCACATAGTTATTGTGCCCTGTTGCAAAGCCTCAAAATGTGGGGAAATGAAGACTCAGCTATTAAAATGAAGAATGACTAGTTTTTCAAGAAGGAGCCCTATGGTACTTTGAGGAGTACATTTTTTTGTGTCTAGAATTACTTCACTTCTACACATACTTACCTGAAAACTCACTGAACTCAGTGGTGCTTTTTTTCCAAATGAATAAAATCAGCTTTTTAAAGGATACAGTATGTTCATTGTGTTTCAACAAAGGATTCTGTTCATCAAGGTGAAATGTAATGTTTAGGTTTTAATTAGAAATACAAACAATCTTGCAAAGAAATGTTGCCTTTCCTTGGAAGGAAGAAGTAAAATAACCAACCATTGATTGATTTTTTTTTTTTGCCTCATTGACACTTCTACTTCTGTTTTGTTATCTTTATTGTTATCTTTACTTGCTATCTGTATTGTTATCTCTCCTGAGTTCCTTGGACTGGAGCAGGGATAGAAATTCAATCACAGTAAAAAGAAATATTTTCAATTTAAGACAAGGAAAAAGTGGACCTATAGACTGAGCTGTCATATTGAAGCAAAGGAATCTTGATTTCACAACAAACTTTTGGTGGTTTTAATTTAAATTAGCCATCTTTCACCTTCCAAAAGTCATTGTCAAAGAAAGAGCAGTTTGCCTCAGAAATCTGCACATCTGAGAGGCTTACAAATTCATATACATTTTTTTATAAAAAATATAAACGGCTAAAAATATGTACAGTTGAAATATATGCAAGTACACATTACCTGGCCTCCTGCACAGAGGTGACTGTCTGCACACACGTCTTGCTGCCACTGCAGATCTCTTACATCTGAGGTCAGGAAGAAGTGCCCTGCAATGTACACATGGCTAGGCAACTCATTCTGACCTCAGAGCAAGAGACTGGTGACAGTAGCTAATGCACAAGACAACTCAGTGGAACACGTCTGCAGACAGCTGCCCCGCTGCAGGAACAGAGGGCTCCAGGTTTTCACGAAAAGTTTGGATTAAGAGGTACGTTTTTAACATTTTGGTTGAGTGTTATACCCTGGTTCTTGTGCTGAACATGCCAAACATCATCCCAACTGTTCCCACCAGAACCAAGGTTTAGTAGGGCTGTGTGTCTTTCGAACAGGATTCTGCCAGAATAGGAGGAAGGGTTTCTGATCATGCAAGCAAAGCCCAAGTCAATGTGAAGGAAATTAATTGGCTGAACCTGAAAAAAAGAGGACTTGTATTGGGTCTGAGGCAATCTGGAAATGAGTTAGAAACCCAAGCTGCTTCAGAAAGATTCTGGAATCAGACAAAGTTAGAGAAAGTTCAGTGCTTAGAGGACAGCCTCTCTGGACTCACCAAGGAGCAAGGCTTCTGTTTCTATATTTGAAGTCCCCTGCTTCTTACTTTAAGTGGCCTTTAGCATATCTATAACCTACAATCACTGGTACATCTAATGATTCTAGTGATCACTTCTCCTTGCATAGGCATTACCTAACGTTGCAACGATATAGCTGGTGATATTACAAGTAAAAATATTGTCTTGTTTCATATTGCATACTGCTTTTACTCCCTGAAAGTGTAACAAGACTGTAATAAAATTATCCCTGGTAAGGTATCCTCTAACCTTAGCGTCTACCATCATATTCATCCTGAGCAAGCACTCTCATTTTTCCCCTTGCAAACTCATTGTGATGGCAGAATGTCAAAGTTCACAGTGTCACTTGTGCCCATGGGCCTTGCCACTGTGGCTGCTTTCCTCCAAAGAATCTAGTGAGTCACTTGATAAATCAGAGGTATTGTTAATAACATATGGGAAACAGAGCAGTATTCTCAAGAGGTGACTTCAGGGTCTGGTTTGGGTCTAGTCTGTTAATGGGAATTAGAATTGATATAACTGTTGCTATTCTGTCCTCCTGGTAGGTTAGTCCTGTAATTTGTTGGAATCATGGCTTTGCAAAGTAATAGCTGTGTTGATTAAGATATACACTGAACGGTCATCTTGTTAAGTCTATCAAAGGGCAGACATTCAACATAATGATACAAAGGACAAGTTCTAGCCTAACAGTTTGCAGCTATGGTATAACTATTGTAATCTACAAGATTGTCTATACAAACTCAAAACAACACAGTACCAGCAGTATATGCTAGCCTGCTAGGTATCTGGTAATTTGTCTGCTTTTGCAGTGCTGTGGAAGTGACCATAACTGCAGATTTATCAAGCTAACAATGAAGGGTTCTTGGGCAATAGTTTACAGTGGTCCCTTCACATTTGCAGCTTTGACGCTCATGGTTTTGATTATTCATGAGGTCAAGCTCCCACGTATGTGCATAATCCCTTCCAGGGAGGAAAAAGCCCAAGAGGGAGCAGCCAGGAAGGGTGTCTGTGCCAATCCAGCCCCTTTCTTGGCCAAACTGGTGCCTTCCCCAGGTATGATCCAGCCGGGAAAGGAGAGGGGATGGATCCACCACCACCCAAGCCTCTTTCCAGGGGGATCTTCCCCAGGCACCTTCCCCAAGCATTCTTCCACTTGGGAAACATGGCACTTGCTCTTTTGTCAGTCAAGTGTTTGGTATTAAAATGTGTTCCATAAAACAAATGAAAAACAAATCTTAATTCCATAAAGTTGTGTGTGCAATCTGGGGATGGAAAGAATAACAAAAATGTTTTAAAATGGTCAAAAACCATGTTTCTCAAATTTCAGAAAACTGTGACAAGGACAAATCTTTGATGAGAGTCTTCGAAGTTCAGGACTTATTCTGCACAAAATTAGCACTTTTTTCAAAGGAAACAGTATTTTCAATGCAGAAAACAGCAATTTTTTTTTTACAGTAAATGATATTTACTGTTTCCTAAGCAGAAGATGCTGGTTTCTTTGGGGAGGGGGGGGAAGAGTGAGCTTTGCATGGAATAATACCCCAACAATAGAATTTTTTTTGTAGGAAATATAACTTCTTGAGTGTGAAGAAATACTGTGCACATACTGTGAAATGCAGCAAAAAGACAAATTTTGCACAGAATAAGTCTCAAATGGCAAATGTATTTGAAAACAGTGCAGCTGGAAGAAAATGACTAAAATTACTTGTTGGTTTCTTCAAAAACAAGACAAACAAAATGTACATCTCTAGTGTACTTTTGTTTTCAGAGTAGCTTCAGCCTATAATTGCAACTCCACATAGACAGCTGAATTTGAGTTGGCTTTTACTTTCAGATGGCCACAAAGGATCTCTGAAGAATGTGTCTAAAGTGTGAAAAAAGAGTGTCGGGGCTCTGTAGAACTTCCCTTTCCAAGTTTCCTCTTTGGCTGTGATCATGGGGCTGAAGAGGCAGCCAAAAGGCCAAGCAGCTGCATGTTCAGGTGTTTTTGTGCCCTCATCTCTTTGACAATGGCCAGTTTTACAGATTTCTAGTAACAATTCTTCTAGCCAGCCTCCTGGAGTGACAGTAATATGCCACATTTCTTTTTGTCCCCCCATAAATAAAACATTGTGAATGTGCTGCCAGGAAACTGCCAGCTTCCTTTCAGCTTTTTAGCTTCGCCCTCTCTCAGAAGAAGAATCTCAAAGATGGGGAAGACATTTGATTAAGTGATGCTCTGCCTGCTGAGAAGACTACTGAAGGGTTCACTGTTCACAGACTTTTTCTATGCATCTGTTTCTCCAGTTAGTCTTTCTAATCTCTCCCACATAGTCTCTTGTGCCTTTTTTGAATGCAGAAGGTACACTTCTGGGAGAACTCTGTTAAGATATATATTGCCATTGGAAAATACTGGAAGGTTCAAAGACACTATTATTAGCTGTTTATATTTGTTTCCAATTTTCTATAATATTGTCTTCCCTTTGATGCCTCTATTTAAAAAAAACAATAACAACATTGTATGTTAGTCATAAAAAGGAGATATAGTGAGGATTAGACTCTTCTGTTCTCCCTAAAGTGCTCAGAAATCTAATTTTTCCTTGCTGAAGCTGTTATGAGAAGATATTGTTTCTGTGAAAGGCCACATTTAGGGGCAGAGCAGTAACCCTTTACAACCCCCTTACTGGTAGGGAGTAGAGATGAACTAGTTCTGGGCAGGGCTAACAGATCAAATGATAGGCTCATCCCCTCTTCTTTCTTTCTCTTTGTCTTTCTTTTGGCCATTCCATGTCCCCCCTACTTTCTATCTACCCATTAGACTGTAGAGGAAGGGATGGATTTCTCTCTCTCAAGTGAACTTTCAAAATTTTGTTGAGAGTAACCTTTCCAATCCTCACCTTCAATTCCATCAAGCTGAAATTTAAAATCATTCCTAAATTCACATTCATAACTGGTGACATAACTCAAAAAATCCACACCCTCAAACATATACAGTCACCATAATGGGGAAAGATTCCTGCTTTTGTCACCCAATTAGTACAAAAGAGTAGTTAAATGTTAACTTATCTCCATGGATTTAGTAGCTTGTATGTTCAGGCTAGCAATTCACAGAATAGCTAAACCTGTACCATGATTGTAATCATACATATTTCAGTTACAGACAGACCAAATGAATGTGCTTCTGTATAAAATTATCATGTCTCCTCACCCCTCCTCCTGATAAAGAAAACTAGTCTTCTCTCCTCATGTTCTAGCTTTCCATGTATATGGAATATTGTACATTGAATGGCATTCTGTCCAATAAAATAAAATAAAATTCCAGTACTACCTATTTACCACTTAAGAGAGAGCTAGAATAGCTAAGATACTGGGAGATGTATGATCCCTTCTGAAGGAGAATTGTTTTTAAAATCTTTTAAGCTTCATGTATGGTCTAATAGTAGATTGAACTCAGAAATTTATTTAAAAAACACAGTACTGAGTGGACTTTGGCTTGGTGGCCCAGAGTTCCACATCAAATAAGCAATTAAACCACCTGCATACAGAAGTCTATATGGAAGTGTATATAGAATCCTGTATATAGAAGTCTTATGAGATGCTGTGGCTTAGTGATTAAGATGCCAACTGACAATCAGAAGACTGGAAGGTTGGCAGTTCAGGGCCTGAGTGCTGCATGATGGGGTGAGCGCCTGTCACTAGTCCCAACTTCTGCCAGCCTAGCAGTTTGGAAGCATGCAAATGCAAGTAGATAAATAGGTACCACTTCGGTGTGAAGGTAACAGCATTCTGGCCAGATGACCACTGGAATCTGGTAGTAATGGAGTAATGGAGTAGCGGAGATGAGCACTGCCCCCTGCAGTTGATTAGACATCCATGTCAAGGGACTACCTTTACCCTTACCTATATAAAAATCTTACATACATACTCACCAATGAGGAGCATGCATTGCTTCCAAACTATGAATGCCACACTTGTTGTTTGCTATATTATTCCAACGTTCTGTCTGCTATCATATCAGAGGAATGCATTAAGATGTTGTAGAATATGCTCAGAATGTTTTGCACATCTTAAGTTGAAATCTCTCAGTATGATGGCATTTTCTGTGTCTTCAACATCATAAAGACTTAATGGACACTTTCTGATCCCCTCCCCCCAACTTTTGGGAGACAATTTAGAACAAGAAAATGGCTGATAGAGAACAGCCATCTTCAATGGTCCTCCTCCCTGATTTAATTTGCATCTTTTTCCCATCTGCTGTGCTACCTTTGAACTAAAATAAACAGAAGAAATGTTTGGAACAGGCTTAGCAAGAGCTATTTCACCTACATTATGCCTGCAATGTCTCAACCTGGAACAAAAGAGATTATTCTTGTGCCTCAGGCATTGCTCTTTATTAGAAAATTTAACATAATGTATTATATCGCTTAGAGCCAGCTTGGTGTAGTAGTTTGAGTGTTGGGCTATAACTCTGGAGAACAGGATTCAAATCCCAGCTTGCCCATGTAAATCCACTGGGTTACCCTGGATAAATCACACTCTCTCAGCCTCAGAAAGTGGCAATAGCAAACCCCTTCTGAAGAAACTTGTCAATAAAATCCCATGATAAGGTCGCCTTAGGGTTGCCATAAATTGGAAATGACTTGAAAACACAAAATAGCAGCAACAAATTGTATCATTTACTTTGAGCGATGGTGATTATTATTGTTATGTATTGTCAAGTGGGCTTCAACTTAGGGCAAAACACCCTTCACAAACAACAGCCCTCCAGGAGACCCTGCTGTTACCAGTCTTACTCAAGTCATTTGGGGGAAAGGACAGGGAACATGTACACATTATGTTTCCTCTGTCTGGAGTTATTAGACTCATCTAAAATAGAATATTTTCCTTTTTTGTTCCAGTGTTCAAATGATAAAATGGTCCCTTAAAGGAGCAGGTATGCAGAGAAGTGCTCAGAAACCCAAAATACACGAAGAGGCTTTCTGGCATGTCTGACCTAGGAATAAACAAATCAGTTTTTTTCCCCCTGATATATATCATTTTGCTTGGGTTCACTTTATCTATTTTTATTTAATTCATTTATATCCTTCTTTTCTTCCGCATGGGACTCAAAGCTGCATACACTGTAGATTAAAGCGGCGGGATACAAACCGCCGCTTTGCGGCGTTCCCCCGCCAGCGCCATTTGCTCCGCGTGGGAGCCGCAGCATCCAAACCGCGCGGCTCCCGCGCGGAGCAAAAAAGAAGCTCCATTTCGGAGCTTCTTTCTGCGGCGCACGGATGACGTAGCGAAGCGCCAAGGGCGCATTCGCTACGTCATTAGCGCTGCGACACGTCTGGACGCTATGCGTCCAGTATGTAAAGATGGCGCCGGCCATGTAGAAGGGCCGGCGCCATCTTGTACGTATTGTATACGTACTAGGGTTAGGGGGGTGCGGAAGCACCGCCCCTTCCTAACCCTAGTACGTATACAATATGTACTATATGGCGGTGTGTATCCCGCCATAATCTATAATACAAAAATTTAAAAAGCATTAAATAGCAAAGCACTTAAAGAAATTAGTTTAATACAGATAAAACACATTAAAACCTATTACATATTGAGAAACAACACCCCTACTGCATTATCCCAAGCAGTTAAAAGCTAAAGCCCTGTTTAAATAAAAAGGTTGTTTCCTAACAGCAAAAAGATATCAGAAAGAGGACCAACTGAACTTCCCTCAAGAGATAGTTCCATAGCCTGGGAATAGCAACTGATTGCCTGAACAGACCAGCAAAAAATGGTGGCATTGGGGTGGAGTGAGGGCATGGCAACTGCATGCCACACATCCCATCTCTGTCCCGATGCTGACATCACGCTGCATGCCCTGCCAGATTGTGGATGGCATCACACCATTTCTTTGGTGCAGCATTTAGAGGCGCTGCATCAAAGAAATGCCAAAAAGCCACTAGAGTGGCAGCAAGGGAGTCTTTTGGCCATTCTAAAAAGGAGCAGCATTTTGTTGCTTCTTTTTAGAGTGGCAAACTGCCAGTTGCTGTGGCCCCGATCCGGTGCTGAACGGAGCGGCAGGACACTGCTCTATCAGGGCTGTCTGTTGAGCAACTCAGAAGGCTCTGTCCTGAATCCTCACCAGTCATACCTGTGATGGTGATGGGATCTAACAGCAAAAAGATATCAGAAAGAGGGCCAACTGAATTCCCCTCTAGAGAGAGTTCCATAGCCTGGGAATAGCAACTGATAAGGCTCTCTTCCTCACCAGTCATACCTGTGGTGGTGGTAGGACTGAAAGAAAGCCCTCCCTCAAAGAGAAGCTCATTGAGGGAGATATGGCACTCATACAGATGCAAAATAAAGCTGCTTTCAGTCACTTTGGAGGTATGCTGTTAAAATGCTCTCCAGTCTTTGGTGCGGCTTCCAGACTCTTAAGACGCATGCATCATTTAAACAGCATACCTCTAAAGTGAGCCGAAGCAGCTTTATTTTGGCCCGTCCGTATGGGGCCATGGCCTTCTAAACAGTCTAGATTTAAGCCACATAGGGCTTTCATAACTAGTACTTTAAATTCTAAAAGAAAGCCAACTTGATGTAGTACACTGAATTACAACTCTGGAGACTAGGGGCCGTTCCGCACGGGCCAAAAGTACATGTACAGCACGTACTAGGGTTAGAAAGGGGTGTCCTTTCCGGACGCCCCCAACCCTAGTATGTGCCGAGCACGTACAAAATGGTGGCGCCCATTCTACATGGGCGCCGCCATCTTGATGTAGCGGACGTCATTGCCACGCCGCAAAAAGAAGCCACTTTTTGCGGCTTCTTTTTGCTGCGCAGAGGAGTCACGCGGTTTGGCTGCTGAAGCTCCTCCATGCAGCAAATAAGGGTGCTTTACAGACCACTCTTTTGGGCGGTCTGGAAAGTGCCTAGGGTTCAAATCTCTGCTTGTCCATAGAAACAACGACAATACTGCTCCTAACATAGCTCAAAGGGAGGCAAAGGTAATTACCCTCTGAACAAATCTTGCCACAGAAACCTTAAGATAGGATCACCTTAAAGTCGGCATAAGTGAGAGATGACATGAAGACACACAACAACTACAACTGGAACTACAACGACTTTAAATTCTGCCTGGAAATGGACTGGTAGCAAGTGTTTCAGCAAACAAGTTATATGTTCCTTATAACCAGCCTCAGGCAGCATTTTAGCCACAGCATTCTGGACCTGCTGAAGTTTCCAAAGAGTTTGCAAAGGCAACCCCACATAGAGTGCATTGCAAATGATATGTAATGAAGGCATGTGCTACTGTGCGCAGATTTGAGACCTCATGGAGCAGGCATTGCTAGTCTGAACTATGAAAACCCAGTCCTAGTCACTTTTTCCATCTGTTTACACATTAATGTGGAATTAAACCCACATGAATATTTCCATATAAATGCATGTTTAAGTAAGTGATTTAAACTGTTTTCTCTCCAGATATGCATATCTGAATGTATTTTCTCTAACAATAAGAAATCCCAAATGTATTTCAGTGAGGTTTTTTTTTTGGGGGGGGTAGTATTATTTTGTTTTGCTTTTGGCAAGAATTATGCCTGAAAATTCAGGAAGAGCAAATGTTGGTGGTTAACTATAATATAATCCACACATCAGTCCAGGGGGTGCTGGTCCTGATCAGTTTCTATCAGAATATGTAAAGAACATACTCTTTCAAACATCCCTATCCTGACCATAAATTATTGGCACACTGAGGAATGCATGGATTCTAAGATCCTCATATGCTGTAAGCCATTTCTTGACCACAACACACCAGCCCATCAAGCATCCTGCTACAAAATTAGGCTTTTCATCCAAATCATCTTCAATCTCCCATACATTAAACTTCATAAATATTTCCCCTTAACAGGAGACTAACAAAAGAATATAGTTCTGTACAGCTTGACGCTTTTTGTCCCATTGCCAAAACCAACGTAAATTTTACATATAATTTTCCGACAGCAATAAGCTGCACCCATGAGATTAAAACTGTCAACTGGAAAACACACAGCTCTTATGTAGTACTTTTTATATTAGTCTCTGGATCACTAATCTTTGCGATGTATTTATTTAGATTTATACATTGCACTGCTGGAAGCAAGGTGGCAAATGAATGCAAGTCTCAAAGAAGTGATTCAAAACAAGCTTCATGCTGAATTACGGGTCTACAAACCCACCACAGGGCTGTAACACAACGTACTATATGCAACACCTTTGTGGAGCTTATTAGACAATTATTCCTTCGCAGCCCTTGAGAAACAATGTGAAAATATAGATTTGTAATGCAAAAAATACAGCTGCAAAAAGTGTGTGGGAGTGATAATTGGGTGGCATAAAGCGAGGGAAGGTAATTATACAAATTCACAGAGTGTGTTCTATCTTTGGGGAAGTAAATCCAGGCATGCATACTTGAACAACCACAACACTGCTCCTGACATAGCTCCAAGAATCTGTTTCTCACACTTTGCAAGCACTGACTCTCCTTGGAGTTCTGGAAATATTTGCTTCATACAAGTCTTAAAGGGGCCTTCTTTATTATGGGATCATATCCATTCATTATTGTCAAAAATGTGTACTGGTCAGTGTGCCAACTAGGTCAGTTTCTTGATGCATCACAGAAAAGGATCTAGTGTAGATTTGATTGGTACAATTAGGGGTTGTCACAAAAGCATCTTCTTGCACATAAAAATGTGTGTGTGTGTGTGTGTGTGTGTGTGTTGGGGTTGGTGGGAATTTAATGTAATCTCCTTTGTTATCATGCATATGGTCAAGTAATAATGTAGCTTATCTCCTAAAGACCAAGCAACTTGTTGCAGATAGTTGGGCTGGGGAAAAACTATTCTCCAGTTTTTTCATCCCCAAGGCCTGATTGGATGTCTCAACATGTTAAGAAACCCATCAAAAGTAGTGTCAACCACCACAAGATTGTCTTGTCTTCAAGCAAGAGTGATAAGACCAAAAGTTTTGTATGATTGATTTTAAGGGGTGAATTGGGAGAACATAATATTTTGGCACCAAAAGTTGTATTTTACACAGAACATTAAGTCTGTACAGGTTTTTTTTACAAAAAGAAAATTGGTGTAAAAAGTCTCCAAATGCTAAAAGCAATAAAAATGCCCCAAAACTTTCCAAAACTCCAGCAGTGGAGTGAAAACTTTGACATTCTTTATTATTGTAGGCAGCAAGGAAATACAAAATCATTTTATATTCCTAACTCAAATATGAATAAGATAAGATTTACATCATTTATTTATTTAAAAATGAATCACACTGGGAAAGCAAATCTGACACTAGAGGGAGAGTTTCTGTATATCTCACCAGTTAGGTCAATATACTGTTTTAGAACATGGGAAGCGCCTTCCTGGTTGTGGCATCCCAATTTTGGAATGCCCTCCACCTTGAGGCCAACTCAGTAGTGATGTTAATTTCATTTAGGCATCAAGCCAAAACTTGGCTGTTCATCAGGACATCTGGTCCTTATTGATTCATCTCAAATATATAGCCAGCTTGGTGTAGTGCTTTGAGTGTTGAACTATGACTCCAGATCCTAGAGTTCAATTCCCAGCTCAGCCATGAAACCCACTTGGTAACCTTAGGCAAGTCACATGCTCTCAGCCTCAGAAGAAGGCAATGACAAACGTCATCTGAACAAATCTTGCCAAGAAAACCCTGTGATTGGGCCATCATACATTGAAAACAACTGGAAAGCGCACAACAGCAAGAACAACATAATTTTATTAACAAAAAATAATCTTTTAAATCTGTTTTAACTAGATATTATGTTTATTATGTTTTAGAATATTTACATTATTTTATTATGTTAAATTATTTTAATTTGTTTTCATTTTACTTGTAAGCCATCCTGATATTTATTTATTTCATAAAAGGTGGAGTAGAAATAAATGCAATTAAAGTTGATTGGAACAGGGGCAGTGTTGTAGTTGTAGCTATTATAGGGGATAGAATGAGATTATTCCTCAATTAAGAATTCTGCCCCACCAAATTATTTTTTATTTCAGTCCCCAGATTCCTATCACTCCATAGGTAAGATACTGAAAATCATTCACATCTAGAACTCTTACATTTGCTGTGTTCACATTGCCTTTGTACCTTTACCTGCCCCCTTTTCTTTGCATGCCTAAACTATATTTCTAAAGGCTCAGTTGAAACCTTGAGTTACTGTAGTGCTAGAAATCTGGGGACAGAAATAAAAATTCAGTTGGAAGTACAGAATTTTTATTTGGGACAATGGACCCATTTTATCCCTGTAGAAAATGTTGTGCCCTCATACCTATGGGCAGAGGGGAAAACTTTCATTACCTAAAGGAATAAATACCCACCCACCTTACCCACACAATAAACAGATTGCTACTCAATTTTAAAAGGAATGAGGAATTAATGAGAAAGTGAAATGAAGGCCCTCTCCAGACGGGCCCTTTGCGGTGCATCCACGATGTGCTAGGGTTGCCTCAGGGCAGCGCGTGCACACATCCTGCAACCCTAACACGTTGTGCACACACCACCGTTACGCGGTGCCTTACAGACAGCATGTGTAACCATTACGTCGCAGCTGCACAGCTTCCATATGGAGCTGCACAGCTGCGACATATATGCGCTGTCTTTGGCGCTTTGCAGAGCAGCAAAAAGGAACCACTTTTTGAGCTCCTTTTCTGCTGCACAGCTGTGCTGCACAATTTGTATGCTGCAGCGCAGCTGCGCAGCAGACAGAGATGCCGAGGAGGCGCCTCTTCTGGGCGGTCTGTACCCTGCCATAGATTAACATTGGATAACAAATGAGAAAAAAAGATTTGCAATGAAATAAGACAATTTAAAATGATTAAAAATATCTGATAATGAATTTAAAATCATTTAGCAATTCAAATTATGAATTCTAAAATCATTGTTGAAACTGTGACTATTGGAAGTAACTAATAATTTTTAACGAATTATTTCCAATCTCACAGCTGTTTCCACATCCAGCTGAACCCGTGGGAGTCTCCCAATTTAAATTAGGGGGAATGCATGGGCTAGGAACTTCTGCTCTCAGACACCACCCATTTGCATGAAGCTGCTATCAAAATCTCAACAAAGAGCTCTGAGTTGGTATTTTACTTGTTGTCTGCTTGCTTGCCTATCTGATGCAATACATAGCAGGTAAACAAGTAAATATGCCTAAGCAAAGTGGCCCAAAATATTCTCTATTTAGTAGGTGTGTGCTTTTTGAGGTCAGCATAGTAGTCAGCTACTTTAAAGAGCTAGCTCCAGCTAGCTCAAGCTGACTTTGCACATATCACAAAATGAACACAAAGGCAGAATTAACCAGGATTTCTATACAAAGTTTACATGAGGAGAAAGCAAAGAAAAATCTCTTGGAATAGTTGCATAAGTTGCTATTCATCATAAGTAAAGAGAAACAGGCACCCTTACAAGCCCAATTTATTTTGGCCTCAAGAACGGATTAGAGTACAACAAACATGGCTTGGCAAAACTAGGAGGGTTAAGAAACATGAGCATCCATGGTACATCAAATTTGTGTCAGGCATGGTTTGGGCAATGTTTTCCCCTGTGTGGAACGGGGGCATGAATTTTAATTTGATTATGTCAAAGTGAACTATTCACTTAAAAATGAAGATGTGTGGATTCTCCCTTTTTTGCTCATTTCCAAGAGCCAGACAAGGGTGGAGATATCATGTCTACACAAGCCTCTAGTCACACAGCACTCTCTTACACTGACTCAGCCCAGACTACACAGACAGGAAGAATTTCACTTTAGTTAAAAAAAAAAAACACCATGCAGAATCCAGTTAATACTTGTATTAATTAAGACACAGATAAAAATGGTAGTTATTAAAATACAAGAATGTAAGAAGACAAGGTTCTACATGGCCAGACCAAACACTGAACTACTTTCTATCCCCCACCTCCAAAAAAATATGATACTGAAATTTTGTTTGATTAAAGTATCAGCTGATGTTACAATGAGCAACTATCAACAAAATCACTTTAAAACAATTACTGTCTACGTTCTCACAGTGGGGAGAAAATTGTAAAAATTACTGATTACTTCTTTCCAGAATGAAATTGGCAAAGAATTACATTGCTTTTTTACGAGCAATGGAAGTGGCCCAGTGCTTTGCCATACCCCAGTTTTTAGCTCTTCTGCTTCCTACCCTTGTACCTTAAAATGGCTATCACAAATGCCCTATCTATCTATCTATCTATCTATTCCATTTCTAAGCTACCTTTCTCCCAGAAAGGGACCCAAGATGACTCACAAATAATACCATTTTTAAAAATTACAAGAAAAATAATTAAAATCAACTAAAAACAGTATAAAATTACACAAACATACAAAAGTTAAAAACATAACTGAAGCACACAGCCATATAAAAGTCTCCCTGAAATAATTATATATTAAAAGCGTGCTTGAATAAAAATGTCTTTGCCTGCCAGTGAAAGGAAAGCAGGGAGGGGCCCAACCTAGTCTCCTGTGGAAGGGATTTCCAAAAGATGGGAGCAGCCACTGAAAAGGCTCTTTCTTGTGTCCTAACAAAGTGAGCCTTTGATGGTGGCAGGGCCCTGTAGATCTTAGGACCCTGACAGGTTCAAATGGGAATATACAGCCTTTCAGATAGTCTGGACCTAAGTCATGTAGGGCTTTATTGGCCATGACCAGCACTTGTGCTGGAATTGGAAATGAACCAGTAGCCAGTGGAGCTGTTTCAACAAGAGAATTGTATGCTCCCTACAACTGCCCCTGATTCGCATTCTAGCTACTGCTTTTTGAACCTGCTGAAGTTTCAGAACAGTTTCCAAGGACAATGCTACATAGAGTGCATTACATTTATCCAAATGGGATGTAATCAAGGCATGTGCCATTGCAGTGAGATCCAATGCCTCAAGGAACAGGTGCAGCTGGTGCACTAGTTTTATCTGTGCAAATGCATTCCTGGCTGCTGCTGAAACCTGGGCATCCCAGTTGAGTCCGGGAGAACACCCAAACTGTGAGTCTGAAATTTCATGGGGAGTATAACCCCATCCAGCATTGGCAGAGTCCCTATTTCCTGACTTGCTATCTGGCTGACCAGGACCACCTCTGTCTTGTCTGGATTAAGTTTCAATTTGTTTGCTCTCATCTAGTTCAGTACAGAGACAGCTTCCTTGGAATCAGATGGAGAGATAGAGTTGGGTGTCATCTTCATCCTGGTGGACACTGCACTCTGTAGCTCTGGATGACCTCTCCCAGCAGTTTCATGTAGGTGTTAAATAACATAAGTGACAACACGGAACCCTGTGGGACTCCACAGGATAATGACCAGGGATTCAAAAATACACACACAAAGTGATGTAGAAGAATGGGCCATGCCATTCTATATGAGGGAGTGTTGTCACAGTTTGAATACTACACTAAAACTAGCATGGCAGGCAAGTTCGATTTTTTATTTTTGTTGTTGCTGAACTTTTTTTTAAAAATGTAAAAGACGATCCTATACCTGTAGTCTAAAGTGGTAGAGCCCCACTCTGCTATCTCAGGATTATACCACCTTTTGCTCAAACCATTCTGTCCCAGGTGGATTCCTCTCTCAGGTGGGAAGAATTAAGTACTATTAAACACAGTAGATAGTGAACATGCTGTATATGATATGTACCTGCTAGGAATTTAAAAAGCAAGGAAAATCACTGAGGTGGAGAAGAAGATATAGGAGGATTCACTTTGAATGGTTATGACGAGAATGGGAATTAAGGACGAACCTTACTATTGCTTGGCTGGAGCTCTTTTTCTGTAGAAAAGGTGTGGTGCTGTTGCTGTTAGGTGTGTGCTTCAAGTCATCTCTGTTCTGAAGCCAGAATGCATACAAATAGAATTTTCTCTCTATGCACATTCAGAATATATAACTTCTTTGTGCCAAAGCCAGCTGGCATTTTATAAGTCTAACAAATCTCTCACCTAGATGCTTAATCACAATATTTAAGCAATTTCATATGCTGGCACCTAGAAAAAAAGATAAGAAAAACAGACAGGGGTTTTCTACAGCTAAATAAAAACAGACAGGGCCAAAAGTGCCATGCCAGCGCTGAAATTAAGGTTCCAGAGTGCACAGCCACAGCCCGCTCTGGAACCCTAATACATATGGACAGCACCATCTTTACATGCCGCCATCCATACGTGGCATGCATGCATGACACAAGTGCAGTGCCGCGTCTGCACCACCAGGTGCCGCACTTGCATCTTGGATGTGTGACAGTGCACCAATGGCGCACTGGTGACATCGTCCCAGCACGCCAAAAAGAACCCAGTTTTTCCAGGTTCTTTTTGGTCCGGAGAGACACCATACAGTTTGGCTGCTGCAGCGTCCCACCAGAGGGAAACTGGGCACCTCCAGCCCATCCCTTTGGGGTGGGCTGGATTGCCCTATTGATAGATAACAATGAGGAAAGGCCATAAGCTAGAATCCTGTTGATGCATCATACTAGCAGCTGATCTCTTTCTCAAGGTTGCACTGTACTACCATGGGAAGTTACACAAAATCTGCCAGCTTCAAGTGCTGCTGAATATGATAATAGTGTATCTATTACAAACAAACAATTAGAATTTATTCACAAGTCAAAAGTGAGCAACCATCAGTCTCTCACCATCACCACCAACCACACATAGGATCCGCCAGAGAAGTTTCATCTTCTTTGGTAAAAACAAATGAAGTAGGTTTACTTATAAATACTAAAGGTTTCATCACATCTCATAGTGAGATTCTGTTCAACATGTGCTCTTCAAACATGGAGGACTGAGAGAATTACAGACTACAAAAATGGAAGACAAATTGATTCAGACCAACTGCAGACCAACCTATGCAGAAAGTGTGGCTGAGACCAACAAATAGGAAATGACATTAATGCATGCTATTCCTAAACTTTTAGAGAGATATGCAGATTAGCAACTACTCAGTAGAAACATACTAAGGCTGGTATATTTAACACCCTGATTTCCCAGAATCTTCCTTTGCCTTGTTCGTGGCCACCGTGTCCATAGAGACCAGAATGGTGGCCTTTAAACTTTAACTTTCAGATCACATAGTGCAGGCTAGTAACTATGGACCTTATTGCACTTTCGTCCCTGATCTGGAAACGTGCACGGCCAAGTGAGAATGTATTTTACCACATGCCACACTGCCCTCAAGCCAGCCCCATGCTGTCGCCCATCGCCAGGCTAATTTGATTCAAGACTGAACCTCATGATTTTAGTCCGACAGAAACTTTCTGTCAGAACAAAACCATGTGCCTGAGCCCTGATTGGGACCAGCCTGGCGATCTCCCTCAGCCGCGCACATCCCCTGCCCGTGCCCAGATCGGGGATGAAAGTGAGTGCGATAAAGTCCTATGGTGGAATCAAAAGGACCAGAAGGATTAGGAGATGGGAGGCTGCTGCTTTAAAATGCAAGACAGTAGTTTTCAATTGCTTGATTAGCAAATAGTTTCAAAATGTAGCTGGAATGGTGGAAAGGGGGCCTGTAGAAAGAAAGGCAAGGTATTTCAGCACCCCAGGAATTCTACCATTCTTTGTGACTTTACCACACATGTTCATCCCAAAATATCTATGTACTCATCAACAACATTTGGATCAACCTAGTCACAGTGTGACTTCCCAGTGTCAGAGGTGCTGAATTAGTTTCCTTGTTACTTGGAGAAAAGGGAGGAAGCCCTCTATTTATTGCTTCCCTTAAAGAAGCTGTTAAACTAGAACTGTCATTTCTGATCATACAGTATTTCTAACTTCAAATTAGTTAAAATTACCCTGAATAGCTCCATTTCTAACATTCTACTTTAGTGGCCTTCAATTTATGTGTGTGCTGCAGTGTTTCAGAATTCTGGCCTGAGGTCCTTTAAAATGCCATACTGGTTAAAGCATTGTTCTGTCTAGGTCAATACCTTGTCCAATAAAAGTAGCAACCATAGTAGCTTAGTGCATCAAGGTCTTGTTGCACTCTACCTGGGATCTTGTAGTCAGAGCAATGCAGATTTATTATGTGGAAGATTATACTTCCCATATCAAAGTGGCCATTTGCACGTACGCGCGCACACACACCCTGTCTACATACAAGGAGCAATACTACCAAAACACATAATTCTTTAGGAATATTAATTTGGTGTGTTCAGAATATACGCTTCCATTCCAAACTACCTTTTCTCCCATATTTCTCCCTGAGGATATTGGAGATTGCCCCTCATCCCATCCTGAAATATTCCTATAGCAAGGATTCCAGAAAATGCAGTTGTCAGAGGCACCTGATAAACTGTCATATCCTGGGAATATTAAATTTCCCTGAATTTCTAATGGCCAGTAGCAGTGTTCATAGCACCAAGGAGATAGAGCAGGAAGAAAAGAAGCCTCCATTCTTGTCACCACAGGAAGAGTGACATACCATGGTGACTTGTGGGGATGGTCGAAGGAATTTGTATCTTTCTTTTTGCATCCAGTAGACCTTTGCATTCAGGACAGCCAGCATGGCATACTGGTTTGAGCACTGGACTCTGGAGAGTATGGTTTGATTCCCAACTCAGACATGAAACCTACTGGGTGACCTTGGTCAAGTCACATGTTCTCAGCCTTAAGGAAAAGCAATGGCAAACCTCCTCTGAACCAATCTTTCCAAGAAAAACCATAATAGGTTCACCTTAGAGTCCCAGAAATGAAGGCACACAACAACACCAACTGCAACAGGCCTCAGAGACCTATGGGGTAACACTGTTTACCAGCTTCATCTCCCTCTGGCACCTTGGCATAACAGATTTTAAAAAGAAGGAATGATAAATAACTATTGCTTTCTCTTCTCTAACTATTCTCTCTTGCCAGTTTCTACTATGCCTCTTGGTTTTCCTCCTCGATAAGGTAAAGCCTCATGATCTAGCTTCACATTTTACTCCATATCTATCTTTCCCTTCTGGAGAAATAGCATTTCCCTTCTCCAGAACAGCCTTACTATTTGTCATTTGTTTTGATCTTGTACAAATTAGCAGGGCATGTCAATTAAAGTTGCTAAAGTTATATATACTCTGTCTCTGGGTAGTGCAATAAATGCATTAGTTTCTGGGGAAGCTTCTCTTGACCAAGAGGAAAATAGATCCAAGACTACACAAGGGAAATCTGTCCTAGTACTGGAACATTGAAGAGCCAACGTGGTATAATGGTTTGAGTGTTGCACTAGCACTCTGGGAGACCAGGGTTTGAATCCCCCCTCAGCCATGGAAACAAACTGAAGTACGTTGGGCAGGTCACACACTCTCAGCCTCAGAGGAAGGCAATGGCAAACCTCTTCTGAACAAATCTTGCCAAGAAAGTTCTGTATTAGGGTCATCATGAGTTGGAAATGAATTGAGGGCATTCAATAACTACAGCTAGATTCCCCACTGATATCCATGTTCTTTAAAGAATTGTTCCTTTCACATGGAAAAAGAGATTTGCAATATTTATAAAGATCACATGTGATCATGAATTAGTCTGTAAAAGTCAAAGGGTAGTGTCACTATCCCTATCTTTTATCCAATGTGTGATATATGGTAGCCATCAGCAAAATCTTCGTAGAACTGTGTTTACATCTACGAAGCATTGTTACACCTTGTTTCTTCACTGCTCTTTCCTGCAATTCTCAACCTACCCATTTTTTTAAGAAACCCACAAATTAAACTATAATTTGTTTCATAAAAATAAATCACAGGGCGTCCTTTTAAGCCTTCATTTTGCCAACATGATTTTAAAGTGCTTTGGGTGACTCATCTTGCATTTGCTTCCAAATAATTATCACAAACAAGTCTTAAAGAATGTATCTTAGTATCTGGGAAATCAATCCTGCTTACATCAGGAAAGAAATGCTACAAGACGATGAAACCGTTTTTCTCCTTCATCTGAAGGTATTTTTCAAAGCCTGAAGCAAGGCCACACACTCAGTGCACAGCAGGCAGAAAGTTCTAGCAGCCTTCAGGAAGCTGACTCAAGATAACTTGCAAGCCAGAATTGACAATATGCTTCTAAAATTAATTCCCTTCCCCAGAAACTTTTGTGCAATCCAGGACATAGAGCAACCACTCAAGAGAGTCTAGAATGAAGGTATTTTATTCCATTTTAATAAACTAGCATTCTGCTGTGCTGTCCCCTGGAGGGAAGATGAATGTTACTTAACAGCTTTGTGTATATGTGTTTCTGAATAAATGTGTAAACACAATTCTCTGACAGAAACTAAGAGCATGCTGGGCTTGTCCAATATACTTGCGCACAATTTAGGATGCAAGAGTAATGGTGACCTTATTTCATTAAGCTAAAAGCAAAGAACTTTAATGAAAGTATGTGCTGCACTTGATATCCCATGATCTAATATGGAAGCAGTCTTATGTTACCATTAAAATTTCTCTCGATTTGCATACCAAGTGCATTCTGTTACTCACCATAAACAAACTAACAAAATGCATTGAAATTAGTATACCAAGAGGTGTTTTTTTTTACTTCAAAATGTATATTTGGACAGTATATTTAAAAATGGATATTTAAATACACATTTTTGTATGATGTTTTGAGAAAAAATAACAAGATAATGCAGAAACATGACAGAATAGACAGGCAAAAGTAACATAGTTTGTAAACAGACCGAGTAATGCATTCCTAGTGAGACTTTTTTTAAAAAATGAAATGCTCACCTAAATTGAGGGTTACAGACTGTTAATCATTTCCACCAGAAACTCTTCTGCCATTTAAAGCAAGATTCCACAGATGCACAGCCAACAATCAGGAAACTCGACTGCTTTGTAGAGATATGAGCAATGTTTTTTTAATGATAACTTCTTCTCTTTGGGTTAGATCCTGACAGTTTACAGAGAACTCATTTAAATCCTCAAGATTAATGTTAATCTTCGCAAATTTATCTCATTGGATCTACTGAGATTGATTAAGAATCCAATTAGATCTTCTAGATGAAAGAGGATTTAACAGTAGCATCCTCCTTACTTAAAAATCAGTGTGGAAGACCCAATTTGATTTAGTATCCTAGTACAAGGGTAGTCAACCTTGTGCCTTCCTGGTGTTTCTGACTGGCATAGTCCCTAACCTTTGGTCATGGTAGTTTGTACTGATGGAAGCTACAGTCCAAAATATCTGGAGAGCACTAGATTGTCTATCTTTTCCCTTGAATAAGAACAGTGACCCATCAATCTTTTGTCCCAAGCTGAGTTTCTGGTCCAGATTAGAGGGAACATGCCACCACAGAAATGGATTTCCTTTTGGCCCATTCCAGATTGGAACTACATTCACATATGAGGATGAAACAGTTGAAGATCTACCTCCTTGCTCATTACTAATCTAGATGGTCCCTAGAGATGTTTTCATAGTGCAGTTTTCTTAGTGGTGAGCTTTCCACATGCCTACAATACGTTGGAGCCTACAAGACACTGACTACCACATCACTAACATAAATCACCCTAGTAAGGATTTTCACCACATTAGTCAACACTTCATCTTTTTGTTGGATTCCACCCAACAAGTATGGTATTTAAGTTGTGAAAGGGTACCAATTGTATGTACTGAGTTTAGCTGTGTACAGAACATGCACAAATAAAATCAGAAATCAAAACTAAAGGCACAGTTGATAAAATCCCAAAACTCTCAAGAATATAAAAGTTTCACAACTGCTAAAATATGTGAAGAAAGATGATGTCATCCCTGTGGATATGGAGGAAAGTATGTAAACTTAAGTCTAATCCTGATTTTTTAACTTTTATTTTTAATTAAGTTTCTTTAATACAAAAGATAAAGAGCAATTCACATGAAGCCACTCCTAATTTCATCCCTCTGAAAGACTCCTAGCAGCCAAAGAGCACATACGTAAAAGGGTTCACCATCTTCCATATGACAGAAGAGAGTGAACCATTGTTACTGCTCTGAAGCCCTAATCCGGCTGAGACCTATCAATGAACTGCTATAGTTGGCTAAACATTTGGCACAATATTTGCATGCTCCAGTTTCTCCCAGTCTAAAAAATGACTTAAAAGGCAGAAAGACCATGATTTGTTACAATCTAAGTAATAGCACAGCAGGGGAAAACATGGCATTGATGCATTGGCTGCTGAGCACAGGAAAATGGATGTCTGTTTGTGATCTCATGAAACCCAAATACATATTTAATGCAGATGAGACAGCCTGGCATGACCCTCCAGTTTCAGATAGGGCACAAGGGAACAAGCTATTGCTCCAACTGATTTTACAGAATAATGCTTTTAAGATATTACACTTTTCCCCTGTTTTGTTGATGGGTTGCTATTGGCTGTTTTAAAAAGTGAAAAGGTGAAAACACACAAAGCTGCAAACAAATTGGACTAGATTCCTAAGTGATACAGTTGTTTATACATCCCATTTGGCTGAGATCCTAAGCACATGTACTTGGAACTAGGAAAAGCAATAGTCCTTGCTTCCAAACAAACCTGTTTAGGCTCAAATTACCAATATCCTACTGTTCTAAAACCAAACAAATGAGAAGCTGTATGCTTTAAAAGAAAAGAATACTAGTGCCAGTTTGCAGCACTATGGATGCAACCAGATCAGAGTGACATTTAAGACTGGATGTAAGGGCAGTAGGGAAAAGAGGGAAGAATACAATAAGGATCTGTAGAACTGAGAGAAGGTTAAACCTTTCCTTCCAGTGTGTCTTTCTGACTAAACTTGTGCATACACAAACCTGTATTCATTTTACTGGACAAAATATACAGGTAATGTGTCTTGTTTTTTCTCTAAATATGCAGAGCCTATATATCTGGGGGGGAAATGAGTGTGGCTGGCTATCTCTATCTCCCATCAACCCACCCTTAGCCACTCCCATCTCAAGGCTAACCAGATGCTCATCTATTGGATGGAAATTTTATTTAGCATACAGTATCTCTCCATCAGAGTTAGATGAGTTTCTTCCCTTAACCACTTCTCCTTGATATTCTTCTTCTCCTCAAGTGTGCAAACAATTGCTGTGCATGGGCCTAGACAAAATACACATTATATTTGTATTTTAGTTTTGTTGCACTCTTAACTGAACCAGATTCCAGGGCAGTATCTGGAGAGCATATTTAAAACATTATACTGTACTAACATCAATTAGCCATAATAAAAGACAGTAAATGAATGCTTATGAGGCGGTCTGTGATTACACAACTTAAAATTCCTGGGCAAAATAAAACCTTGACTTAACCTTGTGCCAAAAAAAACAGGGATTACTTGTTACAGGAGGGCAATTCAAGGCTATGATATAGGGATGTAAATATTTATTTCATTCCCACATGTCTTAATGAATAATTTCTTCAAGTTTCTCCTCATTCCACAAGAGTCAACGGGTTTTGGTGCAATTTGAAGTGACTCTTTGGGACTCGGTTTGGGGAAATTCAGCTGGACCAAAACACCCATATATTTCCTGCAAAGAAAAATTATGTACTTTTGCAGGATGTACTCTGAGGGCCAGCATGTTATAACAGTTTGAGTGTTGGACTAGGACACTGAGAGACCGGGGTTTGAATCCTAGCTCAGCCATGGAAAGTGACTGGGTGACTTTGGGCAAGTCACACTCCCTAGCCTCAGAGGATGGCCAATCCCCTCTGAAGAAAGATGCCAAGAAAACCCATGATAGGTTTGCCTTAGAATCGCCCTAAGTCAGAAATGACTTGAAGGAACAAAACAACAAGAAAACTCTGATTTCTGTACACAGATGTCAGCTGGCATCCTGTTAGTGAGTTACAATGGTCTAGCTTACACAGTCATTAACCACTGTTTTGGTCATTGTGGAGGTCAGAATTCTGTTCTAACTTGTAAATCCCCACAAAAACCCACATTATCAATGTGGCATCCCCCTAAAGCTAGTCATGTCCATGTCACTTGAGAAAAAGAGAGTTAGCAGAGACATATCTGTTTTCCTTTAGCTCGATGCACACCCAGAACCTCAGAGAGATCCCTCAGGATGCCTGTTTCTTTGCATCCATTTAAAGGAGAATAGCAGGGGACACCTCTTCACTACCATGTAAACCATAAGCTTGTGGGGGCTTCCACATTGAGAAGGTAAGCTGCAGGGGTTGCACTGAGAGAAGTATTGTAGCTACATATCACAGATACATCTTTGATGCAGGATTTTGTGCACCCATTTTTTTTATTTGTTTGTGTTTGCAGGGGGAGTATACAAAAGACATTCAGGATAATATGCTTTTTTCTGTCTAGGAATCTGTTGTTGTTGTTGTTGTTGTTTTTGTTGTGTGCCTTCAAGTTGTTTCTGACTTATGATGATCCTAAGATGAAACTATCATGGGTTTTTCTTGGCATGTTTCTTCAGAGGGGGGTTACCATTGTGATCCTCAGAGGCTGAGAGAGTATGACTTGCCCAAGGTCACGCAGTAGGTTTGCGTGGCTGAGCTGGGATTCAAACCCTCCAGAGTCACAGCCCAATGTCCAAACCACTATACCATGCTGGCACCCAGGAATCTATACATTTGTTGAAATAGCATGTTACTGCACAAATTGTATAAAATGTATGCAATTTACACAAGTTCAGAAAGTTCTGGGCATGCGCATGTACACACACACACACACACACGTGTGTAGTTATCCTGGGAGTGTTTTTGGCACAAAAATCACAATATTTTTTCACAGTCATCTATAATTTTTGTGCAAAATAATGTCTTCTGCCCAGAAGCACATTCTCTGCACAAGGAAACCACATGCACTTTTGCACAAATGATTTGTCTCCAGTTCATTCCCAAAGTTTGAATAATTTTGAAGATGGTCCTCCTCTTCCTTGGTGAGGTGTCCTGAGTATGAAGACATGCTTTTGGGAGAGTTTTATCATGGAATATTAATTAGTATTCTTCACATTCCCAAATCTGAATAGTCCTGCTCCTTTATGATCATATGACACTCTTTTGGAGTGAAAGACACTTGGAAAATGGTTGCCTATGTTAGTATATGAGAAAGCTGGTATAAGAGATTCTACTTTAGAAACATCCTGTATTTAGGTTGTTTGCAGAGGCATCAATGTGTGCAGCGTGGCAGAAGGCCCTGATTCTGGCCTCTCAATGCATGTATACAATACACATTTAAGACATCAACCTGACTGCCCCCAAAACTGAAAGTAAGAATTTAAGTTTCTCTTCATTGTTGGCTATTGTTTTCAAAATATCATATTATTCCCCTTCCTTGTTTTGTTAATGCATTGTGCTAGAATCCATTTTCTTACAAAAACCCAACTCTCTTCTCCTCTTTTCTTTGGTGCCCAAACTTACGTAACAGTTTCAAAATAACAGATATATTTTCAAATATACCCCAAACCTTCAATTAGGCATTCCAAAAGGTATCAGCAAGATCTCTGAGTTATAATGATCCCCAATTAAAGTTTTAAAGGCAGTTGTTCTTCAAATCCAAAAAATGTGCCCTGATGTTTATTTTGGCAATCTGTAGCAAATCCTCAAAACACCGAGCGCATGAGCGATATGCTGAATGGCACTGCACCAAGACATCTAACCATCTCCAGACATTATCAGCTCCAACAGATAGATCCAGCTGATCAGACAGTTTCCTCTGTATATACTATTTTGGTTTTCTCTGCTATAAATAAATCCCAGCTCCTCTGGTCTTCTCTGTAATACAAGATTTCAAGTTCAAAGGGTTAGAAGCAAAGAAATGGTTGGCAGGTGGAATATAAAGTATAAAGTATACATTAATACATATGTTATTATGGAAGAGGAGTGCAATAAATGTTTAAAAATAAGCAAAATGTTAAAGATTTCCTCCTATATAGTTTTTCCCCTCAAAATATATACATTTAAATCACTCCCCTAACTAAAAAGGCAATCCAGTCTAGAAAAGGTGGTTTAGGGAGGAACTGGGCAGGATAATAAAGCAGTGAAGAGTAAAATTGGAAGTGATTTGCATTCTCAGGTCTTTTTATTCATGCCTTTTAAAATGTTTTTGTTTGGGTTTTTGCTCTCTTGGTGATTAATTTAGTCTGAAACTATTAGTCTCGCTCCCTGTAAAACTGGCACAAATCTATTCCGTAATGCAAAGCAGGTTCAGCTTTCAAATATGCAAGTGTAATCCAATTAGCTTTATTCAGAGTAATGGAGTTGGTGTAAATCATAATACTATAGAGTTTATTGTTGAGCACAGACGGCATTGCTGGAAATTGTGTCATGATACAAAAAGCTCCAGATAACGTGTATGTGTAATATATACATTTTTATAATACACAAAATCAACAATCTGCATGCATGTGTAAGTCCAGTGAATGCCAGTCAAGACATATAACACTTACTCTGAAATAGCCTAATCCTCCAGCTATCAAAGTATCAAAGAAAACAATTTTAATATAATGCAAATATGAATGTTTAACCTTTCCCTCTATCTTCTTTCCCCCCTGGTAACCAAGGTGAAAGTTACAATATAACTTGAAAAAGCCAGTCTTCCATGTTTGTCTACCATCCCAACGACACCATCAGAAACTGTGGTTCTAGTCATGAATTTGTTACATCACAGAAATGTTCAGAGAACAAAGTTGCAGGAAGAAAAGTTAAACATCCATTCTTCCACTTCTTGCATATTGTCTGTCTGCACAGCTGTTCCATTTGATCTAATTTTCCAAACCAAAATCTATGCAAAAAAATATTCTTGATATTAATCCAATTTGTTTACTGTTTTGCTTACTCCGTGAGAAACAGTACTGCCCAGTTTACCTCCAAGTGAATAAAATTTCAAGGTGATTATCACATGAGCTCCTGTTCTCTTCATGATCGTGTTAATGGAAGGAAGCACATGCATACTAGAATGGGAGCAATCCCTATCGCACATGTCTGCAATCACTATAGCAGCCATTGCCAGCCTGGGACTCTCTTTCCCATCAGTGAAAATGTGTGCACTAGTCATGGATAGATGACAGACAAGTTACAGCTCAGCCACACCATCATTTGATAAGAGATAGACACATCTATACTGCTTTAATTCCATTATTTAGCTTCATGTGATAATCTCCAAGTACTCTCACTGAAATCAGTGGAATTTAACAACTGAAGCCAGATCATACCACTACAAAATACAAGATAACTTATGGGATTCATAAGTTAGCTTGTGAGTGGGAAGGAAAGACATCTGAATGTAAAGGCTGAAATAAAAGCCACTTAATTTTTTAACATGTCAAAAGTTTAGAGCTTCCATTAACTTTAGAAGGATTTATGGATATTCAATTACCTCTAAAAACCCATTTCCTTTCATTTAGCCAGATTAATTTGAAAATAAAAGGCACACATATATTAAGCAGCTTCTTAAAACAAAAACAAGATACAAATAATAAGAGATTGCTCTTATATATGTTTGGATGTGTATAATTTTTAGTGATAATATGGTTGACATAGGAGTTTAAAATAATCCTTTTGTCCTACTATATGTGTATGCAATCACTATAGAATATACATTCACAGAGGGACTTTTTTTTAAAAAAAATCTACAGTATCTTAAAAGATCATGCTGAATAAAAACCTTAGTGGCTTACTGCTGATGCCAAACTATAATATTCAAGCTGTGTAATATTCACCTATTTGGGAGGGAAATTCTGGTACCAGGCATAAAATGGTGAAAGTCCAGCCTTGATGTTCATCACATTTAAAGTCACACTATGAAGTATTCCATCAGAACACATTTGCGGAACAGCTCTGGCTTCAGATTCTGTAAAGATACATATGTTGTCCTCCCAGTTGGTGACCATCTGCCTTAGTGACAACTGCCAGATGGAGAAAGGCCTATAAAATCAAGGATTAGACACTAAATAAAAGGGAAATTCCTCTGAACACAACTTTATCTTAAAATTTGAAAATCTGATATTTCTAAATAGTGTCCATGTTTTAATAGTGAGGGAGTGCAAGACAGGGGAGGTGGCAAAAGAAGGAAGCCTGCATTACTAAGGCGTGTGGCTTTGAATACAATATTTTTTCCTCTTCTTGAAACCAAAGTATTGCCGCTGAACATCCTACTGACTTATCAGAGTTTTCCGGCATGCTCAATAACACTGTCCAAAAAGTACACTCACATACATCAGGGATGCTTCTCTTGAAGTATGAACAGCACCTCTGGAAAGGCTACCCTTTTTCAGTGTCGTGGCAGGGAGAGAAGGGGTTACATTTTCACATCCTTTTCCCACATATAGTGCCAAGACTTACTTGTGCTGGTCTATGACCATAATAAAGATGAAATGTCTTACTAGAGTAGTGCCAAGACTGCTCAAGGTGTATCTACACTGTAGTCTAACTAAAAAGATTGCATGTACAGCGCTGTGTAAATTTACAGCGCTTCATAAATAAAGGTTAATAACAACAACAACAACAACAACAACAATAATAATAGGAATAACAGAGTTTGACACCACTTTAAGTGCTGTAGCTCCATCCTATGGAATCCTAGGATCTGTAGTTTTACAAGATCTTTAGCCTTCTCTGCCAAAAAATGCTGGTGCTACAGATGCCAGGATTCCCTAGGATGGAATTATGGCAATTAAAGTGATATCAAACCGCATTATTTCTACAGTGTATATGTCCCCTCAGATCCTCACTCTGCAGTTGCTATAGATTATGCAGGTTTAACTGCATACATGTGAACAGCACAGGTTCTAGTTTATCTTTAATACTCTGTACGCTTGAAATGTTATGTGACATATATCGAGAGGCATCAGTTAGGAGAAGTAAAGAATTATTTGTCCTGCACTATTTAACATTTCTTTTTGCTTCTTGGCACTTTCTACACCCACAGAGTCTCCTGTTTTCATTGTTGTTTTGGAAAATCCCTCCATAAAATGCCTCCTTACCATTTTCTTTTTCAACGAAATTGCACTTGAACTTTAGCATTATAATGTGCATTGTGGTATTACTGTTTTTTTTTCCTTGGTGTGATGCATGGGCACACACCCCTTCTCTTGTACCATCATAATAGCACTTTATAGGAACAGTACTAAAGTTACAAGAAGGAAATGAAAAGGGAGTGGGCAGAAGGCTATAAAAGAATTTGCTGGAATTGCCAAGGGTGAGGCCAGATGCCAAAACCTTTAAACAAAAGGCCAGGGGAGTGACACACATGTCCTACCTTATTGTGATCACTTTCCATTTGCAACAGCTCTTTGAGAAGGTATGGATGGGGTGACCCCTTCTTAAGTTGCTCCATATTTGAGGGGGCAGCAGTACTTGGCAGCTCTCTGCATGCTCCAGAAAGTCCCAAGTTCCCTCCGTCTCCCATTGTAGAATGTTGCTGAAACTTGTGGTTGCAGCATGAAAAGTTAACAATCACCACCCACATCATTGCACTCAGAAGCACTAGCCAAAGCCAAAATGAAATTAAATGTAACAATATATGCTTGCACCAATTTGGAGTTCAAAATGTACTGGGATAGGGAAAAGTGCTGCATTCAGCGAAGGAATAAAAAGCTGTGGTAATCAACAAAAATCACTGGGAAATGCTCCAGGATAAGTGAAACATCATTTTGATCTATGAGTAAAGGCAGAAAATTGTTGTTGTCATTGTGTGCCTTCGAGTCATTTCCGACCTATGGCAACCCTAAGGCGACCCTGTCATGGTCTTTTCTTGACAAGATTTGTCCGGAGATGGTTTGTCACTCCCTTCCCCTGAGTCTGAGAGAGTGTGACTTGCCCAAGGTCACCCGGTGGGTTTTCAAGGCCAAGCTGGTAATCTAACTCTAGTCTCTGGAGTGGTAGTCCTACACGCAAACCACTATGCCATACTGGCTCTCGTACAGCATTGAAAATCACCATGTATAGACACATTAGGCCAGTCTGGATTACCCCTATGTCACTCAGAAGTCCAAAACTTGGGTTTTTAACCACAATTGAGATAAATAATTATATTCTCATGTACAACCTTCAGCTACATATTATTATTATTATTACTGACTAAAAACAGGTACACCTGGGGAGAAATGTGATACTTACCAGAAATGTACCATTATACCCGCCATCATTTCACTGATTAAAATGTGGGGCAGATATGGTCATATCAGACTGTGGTCATGATGGCAAAGGGTAAAGAGGGAGAAAAGATAAACTATAAGAGGCTATAGCAGTTTGCTTTTCCTTGACCCTACTGAGAAGGGCAAAATTCTACCTCACCTATCCCTCTGCTGAGATGAGTGCAAGCTGGTTGCACTTTGAACTCAGTTTACAGCAAATTAAGTAAGCTAAGGATAAAGGGGGATGTGGGAGGAGGAGGAATTGGGACATTTTAAAAGCACCTCGAAGAGTGAGATGACAGAGGATTAATTAGGTTTATCCCTACCAAATCAGGACATTTTAAGAGTATGTCATATGCTGGGAGGCAAAGCTCCCAAATGTCTTCTCAGCAATGCTGTTCTATTGTCTGAACAGGAAGATGTCTCATCCTATCACTGAGGCATGACTTTCCCCACTCCTACTGACATCATGACTTCTAGTGCCTCCCAGCATTACCAGAAGAAACATCACTCCACCACATATAGCTACATACCACAGATTAAGTATAACATGTAGTTAGGCTCTAAAAAAACCTTTTTAAATTGAGAAAGGCTGGAAATCTTGCTGTTTAATGTAATTAAGACAATTTTTCTAGTAAAACGTCTGCAGCTATCTTCCAACAAAATTCTATGAGGAAGAAGTCACACCTTTGGAGAGCCACGGCATTTTAGTAGCAGCAGCAGCAGCGGCTATAAGTCTTCCGTGACTCTGATGCCTTCTGTACAACATCATTTTCCAAAGAATGATTGCTATCTATCATTCGGGTTGGGCAGAGTCAATAACTCTTCTCTGGGACAGGGATAGCGTGCCATGCTCTATTAGAGATTCTACTGCCTACTCAAGTGGGGTTTATTTCCTCAAAGAATTTCAATTAGCTTCTGAAGAACAGGAAGCTGATGAAGCTTCCATGAAGCATCAGCTAAGAAGGCAATTTTCAGGTAGCCAACAGCTAAAAGGCAATTTTCATCCTATTATATTGTGTTCTGCAGGAGACAGATTGAACTAGTGAGCAGCTGAATGTGTTAGCAGTAAATTTTGAGGTGGCCTCATCAGTTGCTGAAGAATTTATACTTTAACTCTGATTTTTTTTTAAAAAAAAAAGAGAGAGGAAGAAAGAACTGGAGGAAGAAAGAAAAGGGATATATTATTTGTAGGGAAAACCTGTCACCAAAGTGAAGGCAATGCCCACAATCTCAGATCACTTAGAGGAATCATGTTACCAGTAACTGGAAAGTTGTGGCCAAAGCAGAGATATAAATTAGTAGTAGTAGTAGTATTGATGATAATAATAATGATGCAGCAACAAAGATGATGGTGCAAACATGAAAAGAAAGAAGACATTTGGCTGCTGAAGAGCTTGAAAATGTTACTTTATTTTATTTTATTTTTCTACTATAACTGTGCCAGTAATAATCCTTTCTGGGTGGATTCTGACAGTAGTAATTAAAAATGAACTTCTTAAAACTCTGAAAACTTAGACATATTTCTTGATAAGAATATTCGGTGAATTGGATGAACATCTCAGAGGGCAAGAACATTAATTATTCTTACAGCAGATAAAATAATTACCAATTGTAGTTGCTTTTGGCAAGATCATATTATATTATTTACTGTATGCAAACACTAATACTAATTCTATGAGAAACAGTACAAACTTCAAAACTCATATATTAATCCTCTTATGTTGAATGTCCACCACTGATATATGCTAGTACCACATAAATGCATCCTTCTGCATATTTAGTCACACCTATGGTATCCTTCAGGGAAAATTTGGGGGCAATGACCAGTCATTGTTCAACAAATTGTGTTATCCATTAATATGATGTTGCTGTCATTTGCCTGTATCTGTCCTCTCTGGCCACTATATCGCAAGGGCTCCTTTTCTGAACTATTGCAATATATTAAAAACAAAAAAAGCTGAGACATCTGTATCCTGCAATGTGTTTCCCTTTATCTGCTTACTTAGCCTTCTGTATCCTATCCGGTGTTTAGTAAATTTTTTAAAAGGTTTTAGATCAACAAATAGTTACACCATCATGTTATCTGAAAAGAAGAAAAGGTTTCAATCAACAAGTAGTTACACCATCATGTTATCCTTTAAAAGAAAAGAGCTTGAGGTGATGGCATCACCCTGAATGACCAGTTTCCCATATCACTCAACTCCTAACTATGTATGGATTCCCCAGAAGCTTAAAGTACCTTGGGACAGGGGAGAAAAAGCGTGGTGGAAGTTATTCAGAGTTGGGTTCCAGGGTGAACAGAAAACTATTTCACCCAGGGCACTTTCACGTTGCATCACTATAGCACTATGATAACCCTTTAACTACCATGGCTGTTATGGATTCCTAGGGTTTGCAGTATGTTGAGGCACTAGAGAAGCTCTTTGGCTATGAATTATAAATGCTCCTCCCTAAACTTCAAATACAATGATGATTTAAAGCAAATGGAGTGGAGAGACTAATGACAGAGGGGTGTTTACCATCCCTACTCAGTTTTTGGTAGGTCCACCATTCCCCTCTGCCTTTTAGCTTGTGGAGTGACCTATGGGCGCATGATTTTTTAAAAAAAAAATTGATAGAAGATTTGAATGATTTATTTTGCAAATACTTGCAATCAGCAGGGCAAGTGGTTGCAAAACCAATGAATCGAATCTTCCATTATTATTTTTTTAGAAAAAAATGATAGAAGATTTGATTCATTGGTTTTGCAACCACGTGCCTCACCAATTGCAAGTAGCTGCAAAACCAATCAATCAAATATATATATATACACACACACACACACACACACACACACACACACACCACACACACACACATATGATTGATTGGTTTTGCAGCTACTTGCAATTGGCCAGGCAGCTGCTTACATCACTGGTGATGCACAGATGATTGACATGCATTTTGAAGTGGCACAAACTAGCGGGGACAACAATTGTGCCAAAAAAGAAGCGATTATAAGGGGATAATGAAAAGTTCCACTTTCATAGTGGAAACAATGGACCTTTTTGGAACTGATTTACCAACACGGAGCGAAGGTGAATTCCACACCGATTTAAATTTAAGTAGGAATGAGCTCTTAGTTAGGCAGGCTTTTGAAGCATGAATTTTCCTTATGTAGTATGCATGTGTGTGTAATTAGTGTGCTGTTTTTAATGTTTAAATTTTTTAAATTGAAATAGTTTTAACTATAGCCTGGGACAAATGGGCCCTTTGTAGCATGGCGGCAGTGCAATAGGGTTAGGGACTGTGCAGCAGGACTGGCGATGCTACAGTGGCGGCACCCCGTGTACACAAGCACCACCATTGTGACGTAACAGACACACAGCATCTGCACGTCACACTGTACCAGTCACGTCACGAGTGCATCATTGCCACACGTGCGACATAACAATGGCAGCATAAAAAACCTGGTTTTCCTGGGTTCTTTTTTCTCTGAAGGGAAGCCACACAGTTTGGTGGCTGTGGCTTCCCTCTGCAGGAAATGAGACCGCTGGCAGGCCACCCTTTTCAAGCCGTCTGTATTGCGCATATGTTGTGTTTTTAACAGTTATGTTTCAATACTAGTATTGTTTAATCCATTTTTTACCATTTATAATTAATGTTGTAACTGTATACTTTTAAAATTATTGTAAGCCACCTTGAATCCCATTTCAGGAGATAGAAAATCAATCAATCAATCAGGCATGAAAGGGCCTGGGTTTCATCTGTGAGTATTAAGTCAGCCCGAAATGTTTTGGGTGTGACAGAACTCTGATTTGTCATATGCACATTGTTGATTATAGTTTACCATTGTATTGTGTCATTTTGTATATAGTATTGTACATTTGGAAAATAAGACATGTTTAAGCAGTAATAGATATCATTTGTTGTTCCCCTTTTTTCTATACTGTTGTTCCCCTTTTTTCTATACTGTTGAAATGTAAGCTTGCTGCTCGTTTTTTGGTAGAACTATCTAACCATCTAGAGGCCAGTCATAAACTATACTGGTACTGCAAATACAGTCATAATACTCTAGTAATATTCAAGAGAAATACTCAATAACACTTCCTAAGCCCAAAAAGTTATATTTCTTTAAAGATGACAAAATTGCAGTCAAAGTGTACACCCAAGTGCAACAAAATTACCCATTCATCTTGAATGGCACAGCTTAAAATACTCCAGCAATGCCTTTGGGCAGACTTAACCCTGTTGTTTTGCAAGAAGGTTTCAAGCCAGCTGTGTTCCCTGACCTTGCCAAGGCCCCAGTCAACACAGCTCTCTCAGGTTCCCATTGTTTTTCTTAAGCACTTTAAACAGAAGCTTTAACAACTTTACTAGCATGATCTCTGTTTCCAGGCAATGACTCATTATGATCTAATACACACTGTGATCATTCCACTTTTGCATCATAAGAGAAGAAAAACTTTAGATTTCATTTTATTTATTTTTTTACTGTCCCTTCCTGTTTTCTTTCTAATAGGCCCAGTTATAGGTAACTAAGAACTAATCTAGGAAACATATCCAAGGGTAGCCATCTTGGCCATACAGTAAAGTATAATGGCATCCAAAATCCACAAAACAGTGATACCATTATTGGATCAAACAAAATACATAAAATACGGTGCAAGCTTTTAAAGCTCTTCACTGATCAAAGGTGTTAAAAATAATACAGGAGAAAATATTAGTCACAGGCCAGCATTTTGTTGAGGTTTCTACGCAGGAAGGCCACTCCTCCTTTGAGTCATGTAGTACTGGGAAACAAAGTATTTTAAAGTCTGGGAAATTTAAATTCCATTAGTAAAACAAAAAGGTAATTCCTTTGAGAACTAATCTGTGACCACCACAGACCTGTATACACCAATAAATACTTCATGTCTGGCTTTGTGGATTGCCTCTAGGTGACCAGGTACAGATTAACTGATTTGTTACTTTCATTTATGCTCCACTTCTTGCAAGGGACACTCACTTTTATGCTCTTTACAACCCTGTGAGATAAAATTGTTACTTGGAACTTGGAAATGTTACTTGTTTGGACAACATCTCCCAGAATTTCCCAATCACATGGCCATCAAAACAGAGACGTTTTCTGGCTTTTTATCTGGAAAGACTGGCCCAGAATCACTCAGAGACCTTCATGGCCTACACTTGGATTTCGAGCCCAGGTGTTTCCAGTCAATCAAGTCATTCCAATAGAAGTAGTCTAGTGGTAAGCTAGCCTAAAAGTGCTAAACGGCAACACTTCATGGATAATAGCAATGTTTGGTAATTTGTTTGCAAGAATGAGAAAGCCATTTTTTTCTTTTTGTTTGAGACCATGAGACAATCTTACAATATTTCTTGTTCACCATGATGAATATAGCTATGCATATCAGCCCTATGATGAAATACTTTTATTTATTTATTTGTTGCACTTATATCCTGTTATTCTCCCAAAATGGGATTCAAGGTGGTATACAATAGTTTAAAGAACAATAACAACAACAAAAACCCACCTTCTTATAAAATTTTGAATTAAATATCAATATTTTAAAAAAGCAACCATGATTAAAACAGTTAAAAACACTTAAAACATTTTTACAATGCGGGTCCAAAGCACACTGCAGAAATAATCTAGTTTGAGACTGTTTTAACTGCTCTGGCTTAGTACTAGGGAATCCTGGGAATTGAAGTTTAATGTGTTCATGACAGAGAAGGCTAAATATCTCAAAAAACTACAGTTCCCAGGATTCCCTAGCATTGACCCAGGGGAGTTAAAGTAGTCTCAAACTGGATTATTTCTGCAGTGTGTTTTGGGCCATAGTTTCATTAAAAGATGTTTAAAAATTATAAATGAAAGGCTCTTCTGTCAATTCTTCCTCATGGTCTGTTGCCACACTGCAGAATTAATGCAGCTTGACACCACTTTAACTGATATGGCTCAATGCTATGGAATCTTGGAATTTGTAGTTTGACATGGCACCAAAGCTCTCTGACAGAGAAGGCTAAATATCTCCCAAAATTATAAACCATAGCATTGAGTCATGGCAGTTAAAGTGGTGTCACTGGTCTACATTCTCAGAGGTTTAGAGCAAAAGAAAATAGGCAACATAGCTATGTTGACTCATAGGAGATTATCACATGGAAAAGGCAAGCATCCTCCTCCCATTAAATCATCATTAAATTGTGTTAATTGTATGACTGGGCGGGAAATTATCACACCCTCGCATACTTATCCCATTCTTGTCCCATCTGTAAACAGTAATGGTATTAACAGGAGTTTCCATTAACACCAAATGACGTGTCCTTTACTGTTTGCAGATGTGACAAGAATGGGATAAGTGAATGGGGGTGTGATAATCTTCATAGAGAAAGTTTTCAGGGAGGCATGAGTCCCAGGCATGGGACACACAGACCTGAACAATGAGATGAATAAAGGAGAACAGTAGAGCAATGGTTCCCAAACTTTGGCTCTCCAGGTGTTAGTCCTCCAGCTTAGCCCACTATCAGGAATTCTGGGAGTTGAAGTCCAAAACATCTGGAGGAACAGAGTTTGGGGATCACTGCAGTAGAGTAAATTTTATGGAATTAATTTTAAAATACACACTTCAGGCAATCTCAGGAAGAACCAATGTGCTCTGGATATTGGATGAAGAATGGAAAGATCAAATCTCTATCCAGCCATGAAACTCACCAGGCAATCTTAGCTCTGTTACTATCTCAGAAAGGGACCCAGTGTGGCTCACAATATAAAAACACATTAAAACATTTAAAAAACACAATTAAAATAACCCAACTAAACAGTAAAAAGTTAAAAATTTTAAACATAAAAATTTTGAAACATACGAAGGTTAAAAATAACCTAAACTAACCCCTCTCCCCCTCCCAATAAAACAAGGCCTGCATGATTTCAAAAAGTTTGCTGGAATAAATATGTTTTTGCTTGCTGGCAAAAGGCCATCAGGGAGGGGGCCAGACTGGCCTCCCATGGAAGGGAGTTCCACTGGGTGGGAGCAACGACTGAGAAGGCTCTTTCTCGTGTCCTCACCAAACAAAGATGGGCTTGTTATGCAGGCAGTAAGTACCCTTTCATGCTAGCTGATCTTTCAGTGAAACTACAGATCTTGCAGACTAGCATGAAACCTGGAAAAATTCCTGGACAAAATGGCTTTTAAAATAATCTCTGAAAATATCTAGTAGCTGGTATTCATTACATCAGTAGTGCAATTTTGCTCTTATTCATTACACTGCTTATGAAATATAATTTTATTCCAACCACTTTAGCCCAGAAAGTGACTAGCTATCTATAACAATGGCCAGGATTCCACATTGCACTCCTAACTAGGTAACACTAACTACAAATGACCTAGAAATCAGCCCCCAAAACCCACCTTAAACTCTAGGGAAATATTCTGTGTGATGGAGGTCTGCAGCACAGTTGAGTGGGGCACTTTGGGGTGATTTGGCCAGCCCTTTCCCACCACTGCACCACAGTTCAACAAGGAGATCCTTGTCACACCATGGCTCAAGGGTGAGAAGGGACTGGCCACATCATCCCAAAGTACCCCACATGACTGTGCCATAGACCTCTGCACACAGAATGGCTCCCTAGAGTTTAAAGTGGGATTCAAAGGGGAATTTATGGCCATGGCAATAATGCCATGGCCATAAAAACTTAACATGGTTGAAAATAGAGCAGTTATACATCCAGAACTCTGGGTGACAAATGCACAACTGCAGTGTAGGATGTCAGCCAATGTTACTTGTGGCTTCCAGTCTCTGACTTAGCCATCAATGGCAAACAGTTGTGCTCTAGGAATGTAAATAAGTAGATGATTTTTTTCTTTTATGAACCTAACACTGGTTGCCTTTTGGAAGGAACCACTACAGAGTCTCTCTCTGCATTCGACATTACCTACAGTTTTATATGGTTTTAATTTTTGTGGCTTCTCCTAAAGCATCCTAGAGACTGTAGTTTGGCAAGATATTGAGCAAGTCTTTTCTAGAGATTCCAAGTCCCCAGATCCAGCACCTGTAGATATGCAATTCTTAGAGTTCCACATGGGGACAAATGAACTGTTAACAGGCAATCCTGCTTTGAAATTGGAATGTTATAAACTTGGAACCCCCAGCTAATGCATTATGTATCAGATTTCCCTGCCAGCAGAGCAGAAGTGAGTGAGGAACAGTTTGTTACTCTTACTCCCTTCCTTTGCAGTTTTTGACTACTGTTTCTCTGCTTTGGGAAACAATGGGAACAAATTTATTCATACCAGTACCAGAACTAGCATAAACCAACAACATTACATAGTTGGGTATATATCTAGGAACTAAAATCCATGACCTCGCTGGATCCATCCATGTTCCTCTATGCCAAGTTTTATTCCTCTGCATGTTGGATCTACAACACAGGGAAAATAAGAGATAAAGATTTTTCCATAGGAGAAACCAAACTCAGAATTCTCCTACTGACCTGAGAGGGCTACAGAAATGCAGCTGAAAATAGTTGAAATCTGTTCTGTCACTACAGATATAACTGTTAAGGTTACATCTCCTGTAAACAGAGAACATGGCTGCTGCTTTGCATCGAATCAACAGACAGATAAATAAGGGTACAATTGCTGGCAATCTGTTGGGAATTTACAATACTGTAAACCACATTATGTGCAGCTTAGAATTGCAACATTGTGCAATGTTTGTATTTCCGGAAGGGACTGTTTGTCATAATTGTGCCACTGAGCTCATTGCACAAGTGGAGCAAGAAGCATGGCTATTGTGGAGTTATCATGATCTACAATGACACAGCAGTGTGTGGGAAAAGTTTACATTGTGTAATGACAGCAGAAGGAAAGGGAGGAGTAGACCTCCATAGAGCCACAGGGCATAGATAATCCATAACAGAGAGCATTGGAAAGTTGTGGGTGTCCTACACTTGACAGGAAATATATCTCCACATTTCACAATGCCCCGTTGCATAATGAGACTTCTAGCATTATGTGCCATTGTGCATCTTCACAATCCTCTAACTTGCTTTCACACCATATCAATAATGTAGTATCAAATTCTTAGGATTCTGTGCATACTTTTAAAAAAACATAAAAAGCAAACATTGTTTAATTCGAGGCCACTCACACGATCTGACATGAGGGACCAGGAAATATTTTCCCCAGTATACCAAGGACCAGTACCATATTTCTGCCCAGTAGCCACAATTGTTTCTTTTTTTTCCAGGAAACTCACCAGGGATCAGAAGCCAGTGGACCACCACTTTGAGTAGCACTGGTTTAATTCACATAACCTGCAAACAAAAGTGTTTTCAAAATTTAGAACTCAGAATTTGCTTTGTTTTCCTCTGGAGGGGAAAGCAACATTAAACAAATCAGTCTGATAAAACACTCTTATCTTCCTTAGGGAAAACAACATTTCCTCTGTAAACTGCCCATACCACATTAGTAATAATGGTATTCCACTTCAAACAAATTACAAAGTAATCTTAGTATTCCTAACAACGTTATACTAAATAATAACTCCCCACAGGCCAATCTGCATACAAAATGTAACATTTAAAGTCAACGTACAATTAGCAGTTTATTATGGAACTCTGTGGATTGTAATTTACTGAAACAAATTTATACTTGCTGCAAGGAATTCTAATTTATGAAAAATTACCTAGGTAGAGCTGTTGTCATAACCAACCAACTTGTATAGAATTGATGGGAGCCTTATGCCTGCATCTGATACTAAAAGTACTAAGCGATAAAAGGGAAAGAAAAGAAAACCATTATAAACAAAACTAGGGCTAATAATCATGACTTAAAGAGTCATTTTCTATCAGGATATAATTTTAGGACAGAGGCAGTAAAAAGTGACAGGAGGGGGAAACTAAAAATTATAAAGATGAGAAAAGTGGGCATGGAAATACATACAGCCATGTAATGCAGGCTATCAACACAACTATGTATGTCTATATCATCACATTTATGTATCATCATCATCAGCCTTCACTCCTAAAAACTCAGGGAAAGATAATGGGCTTTCTCAGTTTTGCTTTCACTACAACCCTGTAAGGTTGCTTAAGCTCTTAAGGTGAGTTGTCCAAAGCCAGCCTGTCCAAGCAAGGATTTTAGCTTCGGTCTTCTTGGACTAAATGTAATATTCTATCCACTGGCTGTAAGGAGAAAAAGGAAGTAGACAATAACAGAAACACCTTTATCTTTGGCAACTTTATCAAGCCAGATAATAACAGTAATGAAGTTTGTTAGTCTTGAAAATGAACAGCATTAATATTTAGCTTATATTATTATTTTGAAGAATTGTATCTGAAAATCCTGGATACAAGAAAAATAACAAGGAAAAGAAAGAAATTGTTTTCTTTTTTCAAATTTCTGAACTCTTATATTCAAATATGTGTAGATAACATTTTCTTTACCAATTAATGATATTCAGCCTCCACCCTCCCTTTAAAAAATTTCCTAGTTACACTTTCATTTTACCTTTCCTCCAATGAGCTCAAGTCTGTGTACATGACTCTCCATATCCCTACTTTATTCTTACAACAATCTGAAAGGTAGATCAACCTAAAGTGGAGTGGGGTAACTGGTCCAACATCTGAATGTTTTGTCTTCTTGTGGGCTTGAACTTGTGTTATCTGGACCAACACTAGTTCTTTATATTTAAAGCTGAGCATGGGGTGGGGAGTATAAGAGAGAGAGAGAAGACCCCAATAATATTATTCTCCTTTTTATATCTATATCTATTTCAGTCCTTGACCACCATACTCCAGAAGCCCCCATGTTCAGGCTTTAGGGACTGAATAACTGCTCAAGCCCAATGCATGCTTGTCCCTACTGAGTGGCTAAACATTACTGACAATGCAAATTCAGTTTAAGGTCATCCATATATTTGGAAAAGACAAGAAGACAGCCCTGGCAGAAGTACAAAATGTGGTAATCACCCTAGAAGGCATCATAAATTCCCTTGCAAAAGAGAAGTGTACTGTTCACACCTTTGGCACATCTTCCTGTGAAAAGTGGTAAAGGTAGATGGTACGTGTGCGAACATGTACTGCATTTACTGAGAAATCCCAGACAGACAAGTTCAGCCCTGGCAGAAGCAGTCAAAATGAAACAGACTGTGCTCTTAGGAACTCAAGCGAGACCATAGAGTCTCCGACTACTACAAAGAACTTGATACACAGCAGCACATAAACATGGGCATGCACATTTACAACACAGGATAAAGGGAATGGCACAGGGTGTATTTGCACTGCACAGTTACAGCAGTTTAATACCATTTTAAGTGCTATGGGTCTATTCTATGAAATCCTGGCATGTTTAGTTCAGTAAAGAGCTTAGAATTCTCTAGTCCACTCATTTTGAGGTACAGGAGTATCGCTCTATGGCAGCCATGAAAAGCCATGAAAATGCCAACCCCAGAGTTCCATAGTGTGAAATCATGATTGTTAAAGTGGTATCAATCCACTATAACTGTACAGCACGGGTCTCATAGACAGAATTAGGTTTAAGGAAAGAGTGGACTGAGCTGAAACACACATTAATACTTTGGGGATATGGAAATGAAGACCACACCACAGCATACTTCAAGGTTTCCTATAGAGACATTTACACACACACACACACACACACACACACACACTGTAAAAAGTCCAGTACTGGGTTTGACTTCCCATTAAAGACAAGGAAGCCGCTCCCGATACTTGAGGGGACAGTACCAGAAGTCTACCAGCCATTCCTGCTGAACCTCCACTTATTCCTCTCTCTGGACTTTATCACACAAGGAAAATTGGGGGTTTAAACATCAATTATCCAGTGAAAATTAGCATTTTCACATGACATTGCAATTAAAGTGCCATTATCCCAGGAATAAACAAGCAATAAACAGCAACAAATCATTCATGGGGAAATCCCATGTGAAAATATTAATTGTGATTGTGAGATTTTCATGCCACACCATTCCTTGTAGTGAGTGTTGGGAGTGGACCTAGAGATTGTGTAGACCTAATAGTTGGCTGAGTAAGCCCTTCAAGCATGGCTGGTTGTTGGGCTCAGCCAGCCAGAGTTTTGTGTGGGGTTTTTTGTACCACAACTCTTCAAATCTCCACACACACACACACACACACACACACACACACACACCAGCTTGACCACAGAATCTGGGTGTTACAGTCCCTTCTAAAAAAAAATTTCCAAGCTCTCAAACAATGTTAGGGATGTCTGCCACCCACCACATTTTTTCACATACTCAGAGACACCTTTCCCCAGGATCTTGTTTTCTGCTACATGATCTTGATCCAATGGAGAAAATCCAAAATTAGCTTGTCTGTTTGAGTAGACTCCAGGCACATGGCCAAGCTCCTTGTTAATATATACTCTGGGAAACTATCCCATACCTTCTTTCCTCTCACAGACTTTGCCCTCAGCATTGTCAAGTCATCTCAGAGGACTGGCAGACACGACTGGTAAGGCTGAGCCATCACTGTGGCTGTACTATCCTTATTTGCACTCGATTCCTGATTTTTTTTTATTTTTTTAAAAAAAAGAATCTCAGAAAATAGACCATAACTATGAAGTCACTGAGTCAGATGGACAATTTTGCACAACTCCATTCATCCAGCTTTGCCCTGCCACATTTATTGAGGATCTTTATTATCTCTTTCAAAGGTCTGATTGACATGTTTATAATCTATTTGTCAGTTTTTACAAAAGGCATCCTTTCAGTCTTCTCATATTAATATGCTTTTTATATATTGGCATGATGACAGTGTGAGTCCCGTGTTTAAAAAATGGTGGCCAGAATTCACTAAGGTGACAGAGTTCTGCATTTGTGACTGGTTCATATTCACAGTCCCTACATATTTACTGACATAGGAACCATGAAATTCCCCAATCCCACTTACCAGGCAGCAGCCATCGTGATTGATGGGTAAGCAGCTGACTGATCTTCACACCCACCCCTCACATAAGTGCAAGGGGGAATTGTGACAGGGCCCCTGCTTCTGTCTGTTGCAATGGAGATAGCTTTTGGGACGAAGTAGGAGTGTTAGTCAGTGACTTTCTGATCAAGAAGGGAACAGTACCTTGTTGATTGCAGAGGCTGCTGCCAGTAAGTAGGAATGAAGGTGGTCTCTTTACCACCTTAGAAGCCTTTAAAAAGACACTTAAGACGAATCTCTTTCGGTGGTCCTATCCACCTGACCTTTTATAGCTGATTTCATGGAACATTCCCACTCTGACTTGATAGCATAGAGAATTGACAACCATTTGGCCTTTTTATGGATTGGTAGTAATATTGCTGTTGTTTTACTGACTGTATTTTTAGACAATATTGTATTTTGTATTGTGTTGTGGTTTTTATTCTCTGCTGTAATCCCGCCTCGATCCGCAGGGAGAGGCAGGAAATACAAATACAAATTATTATTATTATTATTATTATTATTATTATTATTATTGGCTCATGCCTAGGTTTGGATCCATACAAGTGGTCTGAGGGCAGTTGCGTCATTAGAGTTGGTGTCACCCAGTGTCCAGGAGGAGCATAAATATGGACATGTCATTTATCGATAGTACCTATTTTTCCCCCATCATTTGCTATCATGTTTTCCCAGGAACACTAGTTATTTTACCATAAAAATATTTCATTGAAGATAAACTATTATGAATGTCTGTTTTGGACAGCAAAACATGAATAATGTTTTTCTGACTACATATTATAAGTGTCAGGCAATGGTACAAGTTGTCATTAGTTGACGTTCACAAGGCTAATAAGTAATCAATAATAATAATAATAATAATAATAATAATAATAATAATAATAGTAAAGCAGCTAGTGACCCCTCAGTTGATATAATACAAGACAACAAAAATTATCAGAACACATTGTCCCCCTGGAGGTCAATATTTAAAAAGCATCTTTTCTTTATTTCAGTGTATCTGCATAAATATAAGTGCATTTTTAGATTAGAAATGTCTCTGATCTCTCTCATACCTTCCAAACAAGAAACAGATACATTTAATAAATGCAATTTTTTTCTACAGAATGTATTTTTTTAACTCTGTGAAGTATACAAATTCAAGTGCATGTATGTGGCAATCTAAAGTTGCACAGAAGTATTAAAAACATACAGAGAGCAGTAATGAGATAATAAAACCATAAAGCCTTTAGAAGCTTCACTGGCTGTATTTGTGCAAAACTATCCAGAATTATAGATGTTTCTAATTTATTTGTAAAGTATAGTGTGCTGCTGCACATTCCACAATCATTCACACTTGACTCCTGCAACAAGTTATTCTTGTGTGCCTTCAGGTTGTTTGGACTTATGACAATGCAAGGCAAAACTATCATGGGGTTTTCTTAGCAAGATATGTTCAATGGGTGATTGTTTTGCCTTCCTCTGAGGCTGAGAAAGTGTGGCTCCCCCAAGATCGCCCAGTGGATTTCCATGGTGATGATTCAAACTCTGGTCTCCCTAGTCAATGGTCCAATGATCAAATCACTATGGTGGAAGTAGCCAAAATACCCACAAACATACCAGGGAAGAAAAGCTCAGTGTTGCAGCTGAACCTTGACTCCTAGCCAGAGAGTTTGAAGTTGCCTTACAAAGCTGGCCTTAAATTCAGACACACAGGTGTGTTAGTCTGGAATATCAGTATACAAAGGGATTTTGTGGCATCTTTCAGACTGGGGGGGAGTTGTAGCTAAGCTTTCATAGACTTGGATTACTTCCTCAGATGTAGAACAAGTCTGTGAGAGCTTAAAGATGTTGCAACAATCAAACGGCATGATGAAATGGTGCTATGCATGCTGCTATGGTGGTTCATAACAGCCTGCTATGGTGCTTCAACTCAAAGTGCTAATATTAATCTTTAAAGCTCTGTAGGACTCAAAATCAGGGTGCCTCAAGAAGTGTCTCTCTCTTTACATGATTCTGGGCATTTAATCTAAAAAGGGTAACTTTTGAGAAATCTGAGAATGACACATGGAAACTGGACAAAAAGATTTCTCAGTGGAGGTGCCCAGTCTGTGTAAGTTCTTCCCAGAGAGGTTTGCCTGGTGTCTGTCTTGTTCACTTTAAAGGAATATGGTTTTGTTTTCCTAGGCCTCTTAAGAACATTTAATCTTGATTAGTTTTTACACTGGCTTTGCCTCTTTTTCGTTGTTAAAACATCTGAGATATTCCCCTGATATTATATTTTACAGTATGTATATTGCACAGAAGCCAAACTGATAAATTTTATCTCAAGGGTAAGGTAAACATCAATTAAACATGAAATTTAAAACTCAGTCCAACATCAATAAAGACTGTCCTGGAATTTCTTTCAGAACCAGAGTGACTGCATAGTAGCTGCATGTTAGAACACCTCTTCTGTGATATCCCTATGTACATGTCAAGATTTTGGACCAAAATGCTGCCAGTTAATTTGAACAGAGGCTTCAGGTCACTACATGCCAAACAGAAAGGGCACACCACTGTTGCATGCTTGTTAGGGGCTTCAGCAAGATTTAAATGACATATAAATAGGGTTTGGAATGTGGCCATTATAATGTGAAGTTCAAGACAGAAATTTATAGGAGACATTTCCTGTTTATATACAGTTATCTCAAATAATGTCTAATGGGAGTAAACAACCAAAAAAGGCTGTAAATATCTCATAGATAAATGTGACATGTTTAAGTAATCTTTTATTTAAAGCTTGACCTGGCACAAAGGCTTATCATAAAATTAATGATAGCTTTCTCCACTCTTTGAGAAATATACTTAAGTTCAAACTACACAAACAAATTCTAAAACACCTATTAATCTTCTGGTTTAAACTAAATGTCCATTTGAAACTGTGTGCTGTTCTAAAAATATACACCAAGTAGCCTGATCTTTAAAAACCATTCAGTTGTACATCGTGTGTGAAAATGAATGAGTGTGTCTAACTATTTTCTTTTCAAATTTATTCAGTTGTATTATGCTATCTGAAGAGGAATGAGCCCCACAAGTAACAGAATGAAAGAATCGGGAATTTCTGGAAATATAGAGAGCAGCATCTGAAAGGGAGAATCAAATGAATCATATGTGGGATTAGGGACGGTAGGTCATATTTGGAATTACAGATGGTAGCATTTTTCAATAATAAGGAATTTGAAAGATGAACTTCCCAAATTCAGAAATCCATGGACATTCCAAGCAAAGTTCAAGCTACCTCTGTCCTTGTAATAAGGCACCTATCACAACAGTCCTCTCACTGTGATTTACTAAGTAAAAATATCTTGGGAAAACTGAAGAACTGGAAGTGAAGAGAACTTATTGAGATGTCTTTGAGGTCCCATTCTATACTATCTTGAGAAGACTCCACAGAAAAAGCATCATTTCCTCTCAGGGATCATCCATTTCCTATTCTTCTGATTCAACGCATTGTCTGGAAGGCAGCGCATGACACCACCGGATCCATGCACCTTGGGAAGAAATTACACTTATGTTGCATTCAGGCCCTCAGTTTACGTTTCGCAAGGCATTCCCTATAAGTCCTCCCCTGGTTTCATTGGCCCTGTCTGCATGGGCCCAATAAAACATGCAGAGCCCATTCCCACAGCTTAGAATCCCAAAGATTCAAGGTCAGTTCTGATGTGATCAGTCTGGATGGCATCTGGCAAGTTCAGTACCAAACCTGCCTTATACCCCTTCCCCTTAAAAAGTATTTTAAAATCTCACCTTTTGCTCTGGATCTTCCTGGAAGATCTGTAGTCTTCTATTGCAACACCAGGTGGCTGTTTAAAAGTGTTCCACTGTGCCACCCAAATCCTGCCACCGCTGCTACATGTCACTTACTCTGAGATCAGAATGAGGTGCCCAGCCATATATTCAATTGTGCCTTGTTCTGACCTCAGAATGAACAATGCACATGTGTGCAAACAGCCACGCAGGATCATAACACAGTGCCTAGGTAATTTGGGGGGGGGGGGGGAGTGGCGGGGCAGCTCTGGGGCAGAATACTCCAGGCTAGTCCTGAGTATTCTGGTCAGTACAGACACCACCTTATTCTTCATAGTGATAAGATGGATTTGTAAAGGAGAGAATGGGACAGAATTGGCTTGGTTTTAGAAGGCCCAAGCTTATCTTAGAGATATTGAACACACTATAAGATACTGGCATGTGTATTAAGTTGTAGTAAAGTCAATGGCCATCCCATCCCCCTCCACACTGTGGAGGCTGTGGAGCTGGGATGGGCTTTTTGCTGCCCTCCTACTGGTGGAGACCAGGGCAGTTATAATCATGCCATGGCTTGTTGCCATGGCATGAGGCTTTAGGGGGTGTGGTTAAGGGCATGCGTTGCCTGTCATCCCCTGGGTGTCATTCCTGGATTAACCGTCGACCCACCCACCCGCCACTGGTATAGTGTGAAGTTTCACTTGGTCGCCTAGGGGCCGTGTAGGAATTTCCCCCCTTTTCCATGGGGTTTTTCACCTACACCACACTGTTTCCAGTGGCATAAGGGAGATTGGCTGAGGTGGAGTCACAATAATACATGATTTGGTTTGAAATTTGTTGATTCTAATTGGACATATTTATTTATATTTTGCATAAATCTTTGGATTTGATCTCAGCAAGCACCTTGGACACCCTACTGGGTTTTAGGAAAATTTCTGGAAGCACCTCTACGGGCCTTGCAACCTGGGGGGTGGATGAAAGGAATGGACCTTGGGTCTGGCTGGAAGGTATACCCCGACTTTAATCTTCGCAGATTGGGAAGGGGGACTTCTTGCTGGGCTTCCTTATGCGGGCTGTCCAATGGCAACCCAACTTATGGACTGTCATTGAGGGCCCAGGTGTTATCGTCCTTGATAAGCTGCAGAGGTAGTCTGCAGTAAGACACTGGTATGTAGCTTTCCCTGTCTCTCACATTTGTTTTGGTTATGATACTAGTTGTAGTTCCATTAAGAACTTAATAAATAGGTCAATAAATGGCCCTGTTTTTAACCCATACATCTTGTGTCTGGCCTCTTTATTCCAGGGGTAAGGTAGCAATGGGATTTATATAGAAGTAGCTACTATAGGAATCATGGCATGAAGTAAAAACAGTCCTGTCTAGCCAGAAGTAGTTCAAAGAGGTATGTACATTCAGACCACAATGCAGATGATGTTCTACCAAACTTGCTCCTTTGGATATAATAGGATTAATTCAGGAGTATATGAATTGCAGATTAAAGCCTCAGGCATTAGCACAACTCTGGCCAAGGAAAAGGAATATAAAGTGTACTTACTTTGTAAATTTTCCTTCAGTTTATTACCATGTTTAAAGATACGGCTGAGTTGACATGAATTGAATTAGTTTATAGGAAATGTTTTCATTAACCTTTGATAAATTTCCAGTTCTGTAGTCAACGACATATCTAACAGTACATTGAGTGCTTCATATAATGATAAACTAATATATGAACATTAGCACATTTTTAGGGCAAAGAATAAATACATTAAAAAGAATCAAAAAGGATATTACAAAACCCCTAGAAACTATATTCATTTTAGATGTTGTCAAACAAAAGGGGAAGATGAAAATTCAGAGCTGCATATTCCACAAGGAGGTACCTTCCACAGCAAATGATCATCCATTGTGTCAATGTTCAATGATCATCTCTGTGTCTTTTGTTTCTGTTTTGTATTGTATTCACTTTCAGAATTTATGTATACTACCCTGGGATCCCTCTTAGATGAAGTTGCAGTTTAGAAGATGTTAGACTAAATAAAATAGAATGGAATTTAAGAGTTAGTGTGCTTTACATTTTCAGTCCAAAATTATGGGTCTTCAAAATGCCCAGACTTTACTGCATCTCACCAAAATAGCATAATTTTCAGTGGTATTGTCCCTATGGGCAGCCAGTGCATAGAAAAGACATATGCAGTGTGTTCAACCTGGTTCACTTCAGGTCCTTAGTTTATCTTCTTGGGCTTGACAACATGGAGTATCAAGAAACCATAAAGCATTTTTCAATGTCTTGTTAAATTGGAGTGTTCAACCTATATCCAATTGCTAATTCCAATTATTGTAAACCCAGTGGGTCAGTGAGGTTTATATAAGTGTTGATTTACCATCCAGAAATTGATTCAGTGGGCCTACTCTAGTGGGGACTAGCAAATAGTTTTAGGCCCTTATTTATTAAATGAGAAAGTTTTGCTAACTCTGCTAGTCAGTATATCATATTTGAATTTTTGGACTCGTCATATATATGCAACACACAGTGCAAACAGCAATGAATATCCATTTTTGGCTCCTACTGACTATGGTCTCAGTTCAAAGAGAAAATGAGGCCAGGAAAATATTTATAAAGCAACACACATAACAAGATGATTACAAAAACTGAAGCTCTCCTAACTAAAATATTAATCAAATTTCATGCATATATCTCATCTGAAGGAACTATATGTCTCACTGGAAGCAACTTTAATTACCAATTAAAAAAAGAAAACACTAGAAGAATCCGCAGCTATGTTACTATGGCTATTATGTTACAGGATTAATTCAACTGCCCTCAAGCAGTGCCTCAGAGTATAACTGTCTTCTACAGAGAATTGTACAGGGACAGAATTAATAAACTAGCCATGGGTCAAGGATAAGAGGTCAGGCCTTTGAAACAAATCTTGTTAAAATTCCAGTGATTAAAAAAAAAGTGCTCCAGACATCCCAGTCTTTTCTGACAATTATATCATGTTTTTATATCTTTGATTGTTATACTGTATGCTTTGAAGATGTCCATTTGAAGATATATGTTGAGTGGCTAACCACAAAGGTCTTGACACAGAGGTCAGTGTAAGTGATAGAAGGGTTGTGGTCTGAATCTTAGTCATGATTCAGTTCCACTGAAACCAACCAAAAAAATGAAATCAACTAGGTGGAAAAAAAATCTACCTCGAAGTTCCATTGGTTTCAGTGCAACTTTTGAGTGGGTTGGACCCAATGTGGTTCCCCCCACCCACTATGGAATAAGTATTCAACATGTTCACGAAGAGCGGGTGGAGAGACACAACTCTCTCGTAGGTAAATCCCATAGCAGTCTACCCAAAATGACTGCATGCTACCCACCAAATACATCCGTATGTCAAACCTAAGGATGGCAATTTTAAATGTCAAGTGTTAGCAACCTGAATGACCTTCCTCCCTCAGACAGAGCATCTAATTCAGGCTACTGGCACACTGCAGAATTAATGCAGTTTGATACAACTACAACTATCATGGTTCATCATATCGGATCCTAGGATTTGTAATTTTTTGTGACACCAGAGTTCTCTGACAGAGAATGCTAAATATCTCAAAAAACAACAAAATCCAGAATTCCATAGCATTGAGTCATGTCATGACAGTAAAAGAAGTGTCAAGTTGTATCAGTTCTTCAGTATAGACAAAGACACAGTATAGACACACCCTCCGAGTTTCTATAAACATAAATCAGCAGGAGTTGTGTTGTATCCTTATAGCAGCAGTAGAAATTTGTCACTAGAGAGTGACAAAGAAGGGAAGGATGGGAGAATGAGGGGATGAATGTGCACGCACACACACACTTTTTTCTTGGTCTTTATGTCTCTGGTAGTTGCTACTTCCTTGACATCTCAAGGAGGCCTAATTATTGCTTATGTATGTAATGTCTTGCTTTACTTTAGTAAAGGCCACAGTTAGGTTCTACGAGTTGGGTTTCCTCAATATCATTCACGTGGAAAATTGCATTAAACAAAGAGCTGGAAAGTGTGGATGCCCAGCCCTACTGAGCCCTAATTTCAGCCCCAGGCTGGCACAAAGCACTGGTCATTACAGGGCCAAACTATCACATCCCCATAAACTTACTAAGTAACCATGAAGCGCTCACTTCTCCCAGATCAATTTGCCTCACAAAGTTGTTGTGAAGAAAAAGCAGTGGGAAGGTAGGGAGCCATGTACACTGCCATGATGTCACCGGAGAACAGAAGGAACTCACTGGAGATAACAGATTTAACAATGGGGACAGAAACAGCCTGAGGCAAGTCTGACAGAATGTCCTGTATGTGTCAGTCAGAAGGAGAGAATGTGCTACTTGACACTGCCTTGTGGCCTTCAAGGGGGGGGGAGGGTCAACACTCTTTAGGGAAAGAACTAGAAATCACAAAAATCACACACAGTGGTGGTGGTGGTGGTGATGAAATGAGGAAGGTGTTCAGGGAAGCCAAAATGTTTTCTGAAAGATCAGAGGTTTTTGGTCATTGGTGTTTATAGCTACAATTGACTGCTACATTTAAAAAAAATTACTTTTGTGAGAGTAGCAGTGGCTCCATAACCCCATCACTGAGGTTGAAGCTAATTCAAAGGAAGAGCATTGCCTTTCAGGAACCATGGTTCTTAGTCTGTGAAGCAATTGTTGGTGCTACTTCTTATTACTATGTGCTATTGGCACATAGCCCAGTTTGATAGTGATCTCTTTGTTGCAGTGTTAGAGGGGGGAAAGAGAAAAGAAACTAATGCAGAGAAAGAACAACACTTCTCAAAAAGGAATTCCACTTAACTCTGAATTATCCCTTTTTATTTTTAATTATATATTTATTAATAACTCAAACAAACAAATTCACAACCAAAGCCATAAACATCCAGAAAGAAAAGGAAATATAAAGAGGAGAAAATGAAAAAGAATAGACATATAACCAAAATATATGTACATATATAACTAAACTTTTACATAATACTAAAACACTTCACTTTAATTAATCAAAACACTAAAACTAACTAGCTAAAACGCAAAAGGACTCTGACACCCCCCAGTCCACACACAAAAAAAAGAAGAAGCCAAAGAAAGCCAAAACATAGCATTCTACCATTACGGTAACAACTAGATAACTAATTAATCCTAGTAAAATTACTAGTAGGCATAGTCACAAATTAATGCATTGCTAAATTTCTATTACTCAAAAAGTCCACAAATGGTTTCCAATATTTCAATAATAATAATAATAATAATAATAATAATAATAATAATAATAATAATAATTTGCAATTGGTTTGTCCTTTAAAACTCATGTCGGTTTGACAACTTGGGACAACTTCAAAATGTTCTGAATACATTTTCACTTTCTTACAAGACCACTACATATGGAAAAAGAGTCCTCCTTATCTTCACAACCCCCAGCATTGATGTGAAACATTCTTAGACATTTTTGACAACTTATTTGGAGTGAGATACCATCTAAACATTACCTTATACATGTTTTTTTTAATTACTACTCAAAGTAAATTTTATGCTTTCAGAACTCTGAGTTATCTTTACTCTTTGCTGTTCCTTGGAAGAAGGAAGTGATAAAGACAGTCACAACAGAACTGCTGGAAGAATGCCAGATATAGAGGGGGACCAGGTTTGTGAGAGGGCTTTATTAATGTACTACCCTACACATATAGTCCTACCCTCTCAGTCCTTCTGAAGTCATTGAAAAAAGATGGCATGTTTCACATGGAACAATCATTTCACTGAATGCCACCTCCTTAGCTCAGTTGAGAAGATAGTTAATATGCCCACCCATATTACTCCCTGTAAGTGATATTACATTCTCATAATTTGTAAAAGTGACAACTGTCATGAGCTACATCCTTCAGAGAATAGTAAATGCATATTATTAAAAGAAGCTAAGGTCTCCAAATAAATTGCCAGTAATTATTTTGACCTACAGCTGCTTGTAAATTAGATGTATTATTCCTAATGAGGAGTGCAGATGTTCATTCACCTGCTGACTTCTTTAAACCTATTGATACAAAAACATCTGACAACACAGTAGGTATTTAAAAAAAATAAAAAAGAACCACCACTGCAGCATTAAAGATATCGACCCAGTAATCACACCTCCTTCAATTACAGTCTTGCTTGCTCCCAAGTTGCTATAAATGCAGCTTTCATGAGGCATTTTGAACTACAGTAAAATAATAGGTTACATTCCAAACTATTTAATTCTGTTGTTCTTAATATGACTGCAATCCAGGTGCAAAAGAAAACAGTTGGATTTATGGAACATATCAGAATACCATAATACAGGACCAGTCCAACTTTGAGGAAGAGTAGGTAGATACCTCAGGCATCAAGTTTAGGGTGTCATAACATGACAGCTTATCATTATCTACTGTAATATTGTATTTTTCCAAGCAGGAAAGGAGAGAGGGCTTGTGGGATATTCCACCTCATATGCTCCAAATTATTTGGCTGCCTTTTGGTATTCTGCACCCTGACTGGGATGAGCAGGTGCAATATTCTGCCTGAGGCTGTTAGATGGCCCCGAGAATACTGCTAGTTCTTTCCTGCCTGTTTTGCTTATAAAATAATTAGTTCTGCCAAAGTGAAAACCTCAAATGGCCAAAGGCTTTCTAAAACATGAATTTATTCAATAGATGTTCTACAGCACCAATCTTCTTTAGTGTGAATCCAGCATGAACTTTGGTGACTCTTATGTCTTGTACTTGTGCAGTTATAATTTACGTCTGTGTGTACCTCCCCGCCTCTTTATATCTTTTCCATGTTCATTCTGTACAATGTGCCCTTGCTTTATGCAAGGGATCCATTCCAGACCCTTCCGCATCAAGCAAATAGTGCGTATGCTTGAGCCCCATTGAAAATAATGGGACTCATGCATGACACACATGCACCATTGCAACCCCGTCGTGCAACTTTCAGCATAAGCTGAAAGTCGCATAAAAGATGGCTGTCTATGACGCAGGCACACTTTACTCTATTTTTCTACCTTTGCCTTTAAAGAGTGATGTTATTGCTGCTACAACCAATCTTAGGTAAATAGCATCATTGTTCCCAATCCATTAACTGAAGACCAGTTTTCTAAAATCTTGAATTAATGTTTTTCAGTCTCCAAAGATCTTGTGTTATAGAGACTTTGGGCCTCTACAGATGGATGGTTCAACACCACCCCTTTGAGCCCCGAATGGAGGCCACGGCAACTAACTGCCATGGCCTCCAGAAGGAGCAAAAAGAAGCCCCAAAAAGGGACTTCTTTTTGCATCTCAGAAGGGGCACCATAGGCATGCTTGTGCGCCTTGATGATGCCCCTTTTGCACAGTGCCATTTAGGCACTGTACACTACGAGAGTCATCATGGCATGCATTGTGTAGATGGGCAAACACCAAGATGGTGCCCGGGTGGTGCAACAAGGACTTCGAGCATCTGGACGCTCAGCCCTAGTGCATGTACAGGCCAGCACAAAGTGCCAGTCTGTACAGCCCCTTGTATATGTTTCTCTGGGGAAATATATTCAAAGTCAAAATATGTTTCTCAAGTGCCAAGGAACTGTGACAAGAGGAATCTGACAAAACTCTTGGCAGTTCAGGAACTATTCTGCTTAAAATCCACATGTTAATGTTTTGTGCAGGGAATGGCATTTTCTGTGCAGATTTCTGTGCATATTTCTTAAATTGCTGTTTTCTGCACAAAACACCAGTACACTATTTTCTGTGTAATAGTGAACCACTATAATTGTTATGAAAGTTATATTTACTATATTAACTTCAAAACAAGCATTTCACATATTATGCCCATGAAGAGTGTTCCAAGCTCTTAGGAGGAAGTGAGACTTTGACATCTGTTCTGTCCCTGGGTATTGAACATTTCCAAGTTATGTGACATTTCTGTATTGAACATGGCGGTTTGACATTGGAAAGCCAACAAGAATAGGCTTTTCCACAATCCAGATGGCACAGAGTTCTAGACAGCATAGATGTTTGCTCACATTGGCTTCCCTTCTCTGGATATCCATTATCAATATGCAAACACTGGGGGTGGGGGGAGAAGAATGTATCACCTCACAGTTATAAGGATCACAGATGAAGCATTTATGTGCCCTATTCATTTCTCATTTAGGGAATCACTGCAACCATGCTACAGTCAGATAGTAATCAGCTATATGTTTCTGAAAGAATTCAGTAGCAAAGGGTAGGAATGGATGGAATGCAATTAGATACAGACAACACAGATCTTCCCAGTACACAATGCTAGTCATTACAATATCAAACGGTGTGCAAAATCAAACTTTCACTAGGCAGAAGACCTTAACAAGATTCAAACCTTTAGGCAAATGAGGGGGGGGGGAAGAACCATGGCCTTATACACAAGTGGGTTCATGATTATTATTGTTTTAAAAATAGATAAATTGTTTGAAATATGTCACCTTATTGACTGGTTAATACATTTGCGATTATTCAAGCAAATTGCTGGATTGCCCAACCCATGAGCAGTGGGTGCCAGGGAGTCTCGCTTAAAATCAATGTGGGTGGTCTGAAGAATTACAGCTGCACAGAGACACAAAGCAAGTAGGAACAATGTATCAAGGTGAATACACCAGAAAAGCAGAAAAGCAGGAGCAGCCCAAACAGCAAAGTGAGATACGTTGACAACTGTCTAACTATGAGCACTGAAGTGTAAAGATGCCCAAGATAGGGAAACTCAAAATATTTTGATTAGATCATGTGCCATAAAATATAAGCAAAGAAGGAGAGAAAGAAAGAAAGAAAGAAAGAAAGAAAGAAAGAAAGAAAGACGGAGTGCTCAGTTTGATCTGAGTTCTAAATAAGAGGGGAAATGTCATCAAGAGAGATAAAGCATTCTTTATCCTAGGCAGAAAAAGTGTAAGCTTGATAGTATTTGCAATAAGGATACAGCTGACACCCCATATGATAATGCCATGTAGAAGGAATGGCGGGGCTTATGCTTGCTGTCTCCACCCCTCATCAGTTCTAGCATGGTTAGGTTAGGCATGAGTTTTCACTTATCAATACTGAGAGGCTCATAGTTTTCTCATCCCTGTCACTTTCATTTTGCCATTTGTGAAACCTACATCCAGAAAGCAGAACTTCTTGGAATAAATTGAATCTCTGTAGTCAAGGTTCCAATACCAGATTGGTAATATGAGCTCTTTTGGATCCAATATTTGGAGAAAGGCTGGCTATAAATCAAATTAAATCAATCAATCAAGTAAATAAATAGATTTGCCAACACAACCAGGAAATGATGGTGCATCTTTTTGTGTAGCAGTCAGTACTAGGCAAGTAAGGCTTGTCCCGATAATGGCTCATGAACCATTATGTGGCCTTCAAGCCCTTTCCTGAACCCTCTCAACCCATCTCCAGCACACAGAACCTTCTATCAAAAATTGAAATCACTGAATGCAATACATTCAATTGGAAAAGTAACAGAATGTGCCATAGTAAGTGGGATGATCAATATCAACAGTCATTTAATTAGTATATTTAAGGTTCATGAAAATGTACATTATCTATTTAAATGTAGTGTTGTGTATATTTGGCTAAAATTTACTGTACATACTCATGTATAAGTCTAGAAATTTTAGTCAAAAATTGACCCCAAAAACCCTGAGTCGACTTATCCAAGGGGCAATGTTATACTGTACTTTAACTCTTTTTTAGAAAAGAAAACATCCCCTGGTGAATGACAAGACCATAATCTATCCTCAAAGCATTGCTGCCCCCTCCTCAACTCTCTCATTCATCCACCTTTCATGGTGAGCACAAACAGTTATACCTGCTGGAATTTTGTAAGTTCTTTGGCATTGTTTCCTCTGCTTCATTCTTTATTAATTTTAGCATGCCCCTATGTTTTACCCTCAACATCCACAGATAATATCAAAATCCATATTTTTTTCCAAAACATGACCTTGACTTATCCACGAGGTCGACTTACTGTCATGTATATATGGTATATAAAATACAGTGGTCCCTTCTCTTACATGGGGGATTCGTTCTGGATCCCTCTGCATAAGAGAAATTCCACGTATGGTTTAGCCCCATCAGAAGTAATGGAGCTTGTGCTCACGGCGGTGCGGTGGTGTGGCACGCTTCTTCTGTTGTGCGGTGGCGCTTCTTCCATCTCGGCTTTCAGTGTATCTACATTTAAGGTTCATTTATATAAACATATAGTACTAATCAAATATGCATGGGTGATTTCGTACGCTAACAATGAATAAGGAGAAATTTTATTTGCTAATTAATTTACTGTGAAATTACTATTGCCAAATAGTAATTAATCAAATGTGTGTGTGTGGGGGGGGGGGGGATTTGTTAATACTAATTTGTTAATCTGTAAATGTATGTGTGTGTTCTATTTTATAGATCAATAAATGTGTTTATCTAATTTATCTAATCTTTCTATCTAGCCTATCTATCTACTATTATACTGATCTATAAAACAGATTAAAATATATTCTATTTTACTTTTAATGTATTTTTTATTTGAAAATTCAATCACTTTTCCTTATGCCATGCAGCCCCAAAGCACTTGCACAATGTAAAAAGAAGTTCCACTTCCATGGAATTTGTCTGGCTTTGCTATAGCCTTTTCTCTGTTTGTTTTATCTCTATTCTAATAGCTAACTTTCTAGACTCCAGCTTTGCTCAATAGCCCTCTCTTTTAGATGGACAGATTCTGTTAGATGAAATCTAATAGGCATTTAAAAGGAGCATTACTGAGCAAAGATGGAGTAAAGAAAGTTAGGTATTAGATGAAATTTAAAAGACATGACAGACATTCTTTTAAACCAGTGGTTCTCAACCTTCCCAATGCCCTTTAATACAATTTCTCATGTTGTGGTGACCTCCAACCATAAAATTATCTTTGCTGCTACTTCTTAAATGTAATTAAAAATACAGTTATCCTTCCAGATTCACAGGGGTTAGGGGTGGAGGACCCTTATGAATATGAAAAATTGAAAATAATGGGGATGGGGAATAGTGTGTACAAGTGTCTCCCTTCCAAAGCCTTAGACAGCTCTAGCAAGCTGTCTGAGGTGCTAGAAGGGCTGGCCAATGTGAGTTGGCTTCTGCCTCCTTCTTTCCCAAGGCTTAAGAGGCTGAGACCACCCTCATGCCTTGGGAGGAAAGGAAGGAGGGTGGTCTGGCTCTTCTTCCTTCTTTCCTAAGGTTTGAGAGGGGTCCGGAGACCCCTCTCATGCCTTGGGAGGGAAGGAAGGAGGGTGTGCCAGCAACTACAGAGAGCTGTATTATTCCTGAGTCCATAGCTGTGTGCCCGCACCTCTCCATCCTCGGCTTTTCTGTCACTCACAGGGGAAAAGCCTGGGAGGGACAGAAGGTGAGGACTGCACACACACATAGTGAGTGACTCGGGAAGAATTAAATCCGGAAATCCCAAAGCCACAAATCTGGAGGGACAACTGTATGTTCTTTCTAATGGTCTTAGGCGACCCCTGTAAAAGGGTCATTCGACCCCCTAAGGGGTCATGACCCATAGGTTGAGAACCGCTGTTTTAGATGGACATGTAAGTAGACTGTGAGTATTTTGCCAATTTCTAGTAGCCAGTATTGAGAGAGGTGATGAGAAGAATCCATGGACTTGCTCCTTCCAAATGACTTTTCCCCCCTCACATTTTACTTATAGGTAAAATCATCATCTCTATGGTGGGAAGATTCCCAATGAAATACTCCCACCATCCTCTCTGCACCTTCTGTATGAAGGAGAATCAATTCCTATGGACCACACAACCTTCCAGATAGAGAGCTGGATGTGTATGCCAATACTTAAACAGCCACCCACACTGTAGACTTCATATCAAGCATACCAAGAAGAGAGAACAATCCCATCTCTGCTGCTGCCATCTCTCTGGGAGCGCTGCTACCTTCCTGCTGAGGGAGAAACAGCTATTCACCTGTAGAACCAGGACCAAATCTCCTGGCTAACCAGGATAGCCCCCCTCCCCCCTGTTTTCCTACCTTGACAGGAGATATAAGAGATTGCCTGTATGGCAGGTCAGGTACACTTCTCCCCTTTGGAGAAGCTGCTTCTGGAGTGGAGTGGAGTGGAGTGGAGTGGAGTGGAGCGGCGTGGAGTGATGTCCAGGACTAAAGCCCAGGCCGATCACTCTGCCTAAGAATGGATAGGAAGTACGTCTCTCTTTTTTAACTGATAAGAAGGATTTGAGGGATTTGAGGAAGCAGGTGGAGAGTATATTTCACTTTACTTCATTGTTGTGTGCCTGTTTTGTAAAATTTCTGTCGGTTCATTTGGGTGGGTACCAACTGTTGCAGGACTCATGGCCAGCTGGTAGTGAGAGCATTAGCTGAAAGACAGGAGAGTAGTGAGAGAACAAACCAAAACCATCTAGTTGGCTATAGGGCATCACCCTAGTAAGAGTAGGGCTGTGCTGGACAAGCCAACCAATCAGTCCAGTGACTGGACCCACACTCATTGACCAGTGGGGTGTATTGTCTTGTTTGGTTTTAAAAGAGAATGAATAGGGAAACTGGGTCAGCAACATGAGTTGTATGGGGCAGAAGGAGGTATGGTACTGGCACAGTCACATGTCTTTATAGGGGGAGAGGTGTGTGAGAGAGATTTAATATCTATCTCACCTTTCAGTCACCCTGCCAATCCTGGGAACTTGGAGAGTGAGACAGGCCACCCAAAAAACCTTGCCTTGCTCTTATGTAATGCCAGGTCACTTAAAAATAAAATGCATATAATCTGTGATCTCCTGAAAGATGAGGAAGCTCACCTGGCATACTTCAGAAAAACTTGGCTGGGGGATGATATTGGCCTGATATAGGCTCAGGCTTTCCCAGCCAGGTACTTTGTTAACAAGTAGATGAGGAAAAGTGGGCAAGGGCATGGAATAGCTGTGCTCCAACCTGACCAGATCGTTTTATGGTCAGCTACAACCTATCCTTGCAGGTGTGGAGGACCTATGAAAATGTTCTGCCTTGAAAGGCATTGGATTCCCTGAGATTCAAAGTGGCTGTAAAGGGTTTTATGGCTGGTATCACAAATGATCCTGTTGAAAGCCTGGTCAATAAGTGGAATCACAGTCTAACCAGGGACCTTATCATACTAGACGAATTCCACTCAGAAATGGAATTTAAAGTAGATTTAAAGTAGAAAAAAACCCTGCAAATGTTGGAGGTTTCTCACATGACATTTCTGAAAAACAGAACTAACACAAAAATAAAGTGAACATAAAAGGGACAAAAATGACACTTTTGGAACTTCCCGAAAGTAAAAATGTGTCGTTTTTGTCCCCTTTATGTTTTATTTTCGCATTAGTTCCATGTGTGAAAAACCTCCCACATTTGCAGGCTTTTCCTACTTCTAAAATCCCATTTCTGAGTGGGATTTACATAGTGTGATAAGGTCCCAGGACTACTAACATGGTCAATCCCAAACATCCTCTCCCACTAGGCTCCTAGGTATACACAGACTCTTGGGGAGCTGAACTAAGAAGGACGATGACTAGAGTGCAGATGGCAGAAAATCTGACATTTATGCAACTGTTTTTATTGCTATATTGTGACAATACAAATAGTGAAGGGTTTTTTCCCCTCTATGCATATTGCATCTGCAAATTCACATCCATCTGAGCTATTCATGGTGGTGAGAGGTCAAACTCAGGTACCTCCCCTCCCCCCCCCCCAGTCTAATCTTAGTCTTCATTAGCTTGTTGTGATGTTGTTAATGCTTTTAACCATTTCATGGATGAAATATTTTGCATAAGAGTCAACTTAAATACACTGTACCCTTTTTTTACGTGAGGGGTCTGTTCCGGACTCCCCCGCATAAAACAAAAAATGCCTATGCTCGAGCCCCATTTAAATGAATGGGGCTCGTGCATGCGGTGGCGTGGTGGTGCAGCGGTGCAGCGGCGCGCATGCACCATGGACATATGCCCCATTCATCCCAATGGGATGCACCGCCCCTTCCTCCCTATGTGGCTTTCAGCATATGCTGAAAGCCGCATATAACGCGGGTGCACTGTACCATCATTGGAATGGAAGTTGATAATGGGATGTCCAGCAATTCAATGTATGGGATTACTTTGGATCAATTTCAGTCGGTGTATTATGCTGATGTGGACAAGTTGCTGGGGCAAGTAAGGAAAACAATTTATCTTGGCTGGTCATTCATTAAGGAGATGCAATTAAATTTCAAATAAACTTATTATTTACCATCTATCAGGGAGGGGAACTTTTCATCTTGTTCAAAAGAAACAGTAGTTTGACCACTTTTGAAAAAGACCGGCCTGGATCCACTATAATATACAATTTAAATAATTATAATAATTATATAATTATATGATTATTTTTATAATTAACAATTATAGACCAGTTTCTAATTTTCCTTTTTTGGGGCAAGATGATTGAAAGGCCTTCCAATTTCATGGCATTTTGGCTGACACACACTTCCTTAGCCCATTTAAAATCAGCTTCAGAGTAGCATATGGAGTTGAGACTGCTATGGTTGCCTTAGCTGGCTTTTAAAGTTGATTTTAGGAGCATTTATGTGGCAGTGTTGCCATGATTGTCAATGTGAATACAAAACAATTGTGAGGTTGTAAGTCTAGCTCATGACATCTTAATGGCCTAACAATATACCAGCCATTTTATTCTTATTGTTATTAATCATGCATTTCCCCAGGGCTGGGACTCAAAGCACCTTACAAAAACTAAAGTAAAATTACATACTGTTGTTTGTTATTCTTTTTGCCATTTTGGTGGATTTTAGGACTTATGCAAGTGACATTGGTGGGTTTGGGGTGTTTGAGAGCTGTTTTCTGATGAAATAAATCACATTGAAATTGGCTCAGAATTTTTTTTTAAATGTGGGCACTTCGGTGAGGATAGGGGCCACAAAATAGGGAACTGGATGATTCCCGTGGCTTTTGGTATACACTTTCCCTAGTCCTGTAACAAACTGAAAGGCCTGTAAAAATCAGAAAGTCCTCACCTGCCAGTAGAATGGTAACAAGAAAAGGATCAATTCAGCCTCAGGGCCTGGGAACACCCACTATGAAGTCTCTTTCCCATGTTATCACAAAATGCACTTACGGGTGTGGTAGGGCAGAGAGAAGAAATCTCTAGAAATTAACATCCTTGCATTCTATTATGGGAGAACACAGTCTTCCAGATTACCCAGAACTCAGTTTGCCCGGTTGCAGCTCTCTGGAACAGAAGCTTCAGTAGTGCTAATACACTACTGGCCACTGTAGAAATCTGAGCTTCAAGCATGTGGATTGAATCCAAGAATGCACCCAAACTGTAAACCTCTTCTTTGATGAGAATGTAACCCCATCACATACATGCTCTTTTTAAAAAAAAAAATTGAAGCACCACTTTTTTTTTTACGCATTACCAAACAGATGTCCTATACAAACTTACATTCAGGCTAGTTCTACAGATGACTACTTGGTGCATGAGACTTTTATAGCCCAACTCTTCCAGAACTAAAATGGAGATTCTGTATGAATAATCCCATCACATTTGACCAAATTCCTTCAGTAGCACCATGTGAAGCTGCCTACTGTTTATTAGCAAAGATGATCTTGGTGTCCTTCACAGTGGAAATGATGGTGTCACCACCAGATTGCCAGCCAGCTGGGCACACTTCACCATGCTGCTCTGTGAACTGGAAGGCTTGCACCAGGTACAAGCACACTTCACCATGCTGCTCTGTGAACTGGAAGGCTTGCACCAGGTACAATGTCTCATCCACAGAATGCCCCATAGGAAGGTCACTGACGGTGATCTGCTGCATGATGCCTTTGTCATCAATTATTAACAAGCCTCTGTGTGTAATGCCCTCATCCTCCTTCAGCACCTCAAAGTTCTTATACACATTGTGGGGCACAAGTGGGATGTTTGTGGAACCAAAGCTCCCATCTTTTTGTTTGTGTGTATTGATCCGGGCCAAGTGGGTGAAGAGTCAACAGAGGCAGCCATAAGCTCACAACTGGTCTTCTGGAACTCCTCAGCTCAATTGCTGAAAGATATAATCCCCAAAGGGAACCCAAAGATGAAGTCCACCAGGTAAAATAATAGTACCACATATTTTCCTTTGCAGTCTTACAACTTTAATTCCTTTGATAGTTCCATCCTCCACTGCTGTGGCATGGACTTCTGGAACTGACTTCCCAATCTGAACATTACTGGTAGTCATTTTCTTTGTCTTCATGCACCATTGCCAGCAAACAATGCCAAGCTAACCTGGACCACTTTCCAGCGGAGAAGGCATGACACTGAAGGGTCCTGTACGTTCTCTTTTTCCTCACCTACCTTTTGATTGGCCAGAAGCACCTCTGTCTTGTCTGAACTATTTGTTGGCTCTCATCCAGACACTGGTTTAGAATTGACACAGCCTCCTTCAAATTACCTGGTTGTTATCTGCATTAAGATGATACTAGAACCCTAAACCTTTCCTACCTCTTAGAGGTTTCATATATCTGTTAAATAGCAGGAGACACAAAACTGAACCCAGATCAGGGATTCTGCCAGCATGATCTGGGCTTACCCTGCCAAGAAGGACCACAATTATTGTAGGACTGTGACTCCAAGTCATATCCCAGCAAGGGCAGGCTAGAAGATTACCATGGCTGTCAGTTTCAAAATCATCTGAGGGATCGAACAGAACAGGGATACAATCTGCCTATCCAGTTCCTGACATAGGTTGTTCAGTAAGAGGTGGCCAAAGCTGTCTCTGTTCTACAGTCAGACTGAAGTGGATCTAAATAATCTATTTCAACCAGGAGTGCCCACATGGAGCTGGGAAATTATAACATCCCATTACCTTGCCACAAAATGGGTTTTTGTATGGCTGGTAGTTGCCCAGTACAATGGGACCCAGGGAGAGTTTTTGCAATAATGGCTTCTTTAGACATGTTGGAACACTTTGGTTTTAGTGAGCCACTAACCATTCTCTCTACACACTTGGCTGGTCTAACAGCCCAAGAAAGGCAAGGATCTAACACACACGTGGTAGCTCTCAGCTCAAATGTCCACAATCTATCTACAACCTCAGCCTGAAATCTTGTAAGCAGAACTTTTCAGTGCACCATGACTAAAATCTTCAGATCCATGATAAATAAGACCACTTAAAGTTGTTTCATAAACTGGAGTCGTACCATGGGATGCATGTTTATTATCTCCATTCTAGGAAGAGTTTCCCCTGTACAGAGAAACTGTTCTAAATTTTCTCACATTGCTTACTGGGCCACAGAGGGGAGTCTTGTTTAAGTTAATAAAGAAGAAGAAAGTCCCTTACAACATTAAATATTTTATACAGAAGGAATTTTAAACAGAGTAAAGGTTTCTTTGTATTTCTCTCACAAAGGTCAAGGTACTGCAGTTATGGAAAAATACTTTATAAAGACATCATGAGCCATTGATTTTTTGTGAAATCAATGAAATTTTAAACAACTCCTGGTACAGGCTTGGCTTTTATTCTTTGTCTTTTATTTTATTGTGTTTCATTTTGTCTGAACTGTGTTTGTGTCCTCTTATAAGAGTAGAACTTATAAAAGTAGAATTATCTAGAATCTGTTCAAATGCAGAGCTGGATGGTGGGTGCATTTTTTTAAAATGTCTAATTTTAATCAGGATCTGAAACAAATACTAATAAATAAAATGAATAATAATAATAATAACAATAAAGGATTAAAAACACAGCTGCAGTCTTATTTCAGTGGCAGATCACATCCTTAGGCCAAAGTTCCCATATGCAATCCCTAGTCAGATAAGAAGGAACAAGACAAGCTCTTCAAGTGTAAAAATATATCACTGAATAACAAAGTCAGGTTTGTCCATGCCATTACGTTCCCAGTTTCTATGTATGAAAGCTGGGACAGTGGGGAAAAAAACCCTAATAAGAATTATCTCAGTTGAAATGTGGTACTAAAGGGAAGTCTACAGAACCATGGACAACAAAAAAGATAAATAAATGGGTTAAACAAATCAAGCATGAGACCCTCCCTGAGAAACCAAGAAAACAAGCTGTGGCTGTCACACTTTGGAAATATTGTGAGAAGACATGCCTCACGAGAAAAGACAATAGTGCTTGGCAAGATAGTAGGCAGTTGGAAGAGGAAGACCCATCCAGATGAATAGACTCAATGAAAGAAACCACAGCCTTGAGTATGCTCAAGCAGGGTCAACATGATAACATGTTGACTTGGAGGTCTCTCATCATGGAGGCTGCCATAAGTTGAAGTTGACTTGACACCAATTAACAACAAAAACTACATCTTAGTATAGTGAAGAAGGAACTTGTATGGATCTGGGGAGTATCTTCCAGTCGGTGTAGACAAAAACTGGGCTAGACTGACCAGCAGTCTGAATAAGTTCCTGCGTAATTTACTAAGTACATTCGCTTTTTTCTTCAGTGCAGTGCATAAACTATAATAAAAAGGGAACACATGCTTAATAATAGCAATTAAAACTAACATTTCCCTGAAGATTTACATCTGGAGTGAGTGTCATGCCCAGCCTGGAAGATGGGCTTGGAGGACTCAGAGGATGAGCTAGAGCCTCTGGGATCTGAACATAATGGAGGAGCCAGAGCCCCAGGGGCTTGAACCTGTAATGGAGGAGCCAGAGGCTGGCCCTAGTTCTGCTGGGCAGCAGAGTCTATGGCCCCCAGAGGTTCAGCAGTCAAGTGCCTGGTGCCGAGGCTGTGGACATGGAGGAGGATCTGGGCAGCGTGCTACCTTCAATGAGCGTCGAGCAGAAAGAGAGGGCCTTCGAAGATCTCGGAGGCTTATCAGAAACGTCTTCGTAATCAGGCACAGCTGAAGGCCAGCTCCTTGCCTTCTTAAGCACCTGGAGCATGTGTGGTTCTTTGCCAGTGGATATCTGACTCTTTTAGAGGAAAGACTCTGTCTCTGGCTCCTTGGCTTCTTGTCTTGACTACCCGGAAACTTGACCTTGGACTGCTTTATCTACCTGCCTATCTGTACCCTGAACCTCGGACCGTCTGACAATTCTTCTGGTAAACCTTTTGGCAAAGCTACTGCAACCTCCAGGACTGTGTAGCTACATGGACTTGGCTGTGCTGGGAGGGGGTGTTGGTTGATAACTAGCTGCTTTATCAGCCCTTTGGCTGCTTTCCCGGACGTGAGACAGTTTTAATTTATGAACTGTTTTAATTTGTCTTAATTGTTGTAACCAGTTTTACATTCGTTTAAACTGCTTAAATTGTTTTAGCTTGTTTAATGTGTTAGTCTCTGTATCTACTACCCGGAGACATTTGCTTTAGGATGGTAAATAAATAAAAATAAATAAATTTGATATCCAGTAAATGTTTCAGTAGGCATTAGCTGCTGATGTTCCCAAAATTAATTCATAGAATGGCCACAACTCATATTGTCATCACACACAGGGCCACAAAGATGCTGAACACTGGCAGAATGGAAAGCCCCATCAGTTTAATACTGAGGGATTACTACACTTGGCATTACAGCTTCCACAAGGAAGTCCTGGATGCCTCATTGCATGAGCTGCACAAATGTCAACAGACCTACCACAGCCTGATGTGTGCAACCTCGTTTACCCACTAGATTTCGGGCTGATATCACAACCTTTTTCTTTTCTTTTTAATTTTTTGTTTTATTTTTTTAAAACAGAAAAATATTTTAACAATTACGACAAATTCACTCAAAACATTTTACATATTCACATAATTTACACAATATATCTAACACATAATCATAACAGATAATAGAACTTCCTCACATCTCATTCATGAATATCTCTGTTATTCAGTAATTTGTTCTTTTCTTTTTCTTTCCAGTCCTTACCCATAATACAAAATAATATATTTCCTTTCATTTTAGTGTAAATATTTCTTTAACAGAATATTATTTTAGTATATTATACAGGATTGTATCAAATTTATCAGTTCTTAATCTTAGCCCATAAATACAGTGGAGCCCTGTTATATTGTGGGGTTTGGTTCCAAGATCCTCCGTGGATAACAAAATCCGTGGATGCTTAAGTCCCCATTAAATAATGACATAGCAAAATGGTGTCCCTTATAAAAAATGGAAAGGAAGGTTGATATTACAATTTATACTCTTTTCATTTTCAAACTGTGGATGCTTGAATCCATGTATAAAAAAATCTGTGGGAAAAGGGCTGACTGTACTTTGTTTGGCCCTGTGTTTTGTTTAAGAACAGTAATTGTAAACTTTGATGTGCTGGCCATACCTCAGCCTTGACAGCTGCATTAAAATGGGACTTGTAGCCTTAAGAAATTCTGTAATAATATCCATCTGCCTATACGACTGCCTTTTTATGGCTATCCAAGGTTCCCAATCATCATTAAAATAGTTTACCCACCCTGAATTTCTACTTATAGTTTCACGCACTGAACCACAGTATCACCTCCTTTTAACAAAAGATGGAGGAAAGAAAGTGATGTAAGAGTAGATTTGTTGTAGAAGCTGGAGTGGCAATCTAGCAGGACAAGCAAGAGCAAGAGATTGTAAGAGAGCAAAGAAAATGAATATCTTTGATGGTGCCCTTGAAGAAGTGACCAAAAAGACTTATCTTTTGTATGTTTGCTGCCAGATAAGAGAGATGCCTGTACCGTTGAAGAAAGATTGTTGATAAATGTCATATCCTCCAAGTGGCCAGGATCACAATTAATGGTTATAACAATTAAGCAAAGTTAACCTAAAATTTCTGTGGCAAATAACACTGACAACTACACCTGTTAATGTTTGGCTTTCCCTTATTAGATATGGAATTATTTAATGATGGTCAATTTTATTTTTGTTTTTTGTCTTGCTTTTCATTAGTATTATAAATACTGTATGTACATTTGGATATGATATATTTTAACTCCATGGGTTTTTTGTGTTCTCTGTGTTAAAGCAAAACATTGCTACGTTCTTGTGATTAACAGAGGGTTGGGAACTTAGATCTAAGGCAAAGTGGGTGGGTATGCAACAATAGATTTGTACAATGCCAGCAATTCAACCCTGGTTGAGTTTTTTACCCCAGTGACTTCATATCATATCTTTTGTTAATATGAATCTCTTGATACAGTGTTATTTTTGTCCCAGCATAATGATTGTTCAATGACTTGATCACATGTAGTAATCATAAAATCACTCTGTTTGTCGGGTAAATGTCAGTAGCTATATCTTTCCCATGGCTTTTCCCTGACATTTCAAAATCTCGTACTTATTTTATGTTTTAATGCTTTTCTTTTGAAAGTTTCAAAATTAAAAATGGAAGCAAACAAAATTCAAGCTGATGGCAAATGGGGGAGCATGTGGAACATTTGACAAGAATTCTGAACCAGTCCTCAGAATTTTGTGATCGTTTTTTGAATTAAAATAGAAAATCAATAGGAAATCATCCTAAATTGCATGCACACATATTTTGAAATAAGTTGGCACCAGAAGTATAGGTGACTGAAATCCAATTGATGCTTGAAAGCCACACATGCAATATATGCTTTTTTTGGACATTGTACAAGGAAGTATCACTACCTCTTCCTGCAATGTTCAAGCATCTACCCAAGCTGTTTCCTGTATGACGGGAGGGAGGGGGTGAGACAGGATGCACATTGATTGCTAAAGTTCTGCAGATGTGGGAATGGACTTGAGCTTTTGAAACTGCCTTTAGAGGCAAAAACAGCATGGAACTGTACATGTAACATATTATGTCCATGCATCTTCAGGGAGATAGCAGCCAATATTATGACCACATAGTAGAAGAGGTACACTGAAATAAAACTAGAAAAATCTAATTCATACACATTCATTATGTGTAGGTTTGGTCCCCTAAAAGAACATAAAGAATCTAAAAAAAATCTCTTCTGTGTTATGAATCTTAGTGACATTCAGGTGTCATCCTACATTATGGTTTTTTGTGGCATGGGTTTGCTCCAGATTGTCATTCCTATGATAACAAAGTGGGAAAGATTTATACTCATGTAGCTTTGTGGATTAAAGTTAGATATGAGAGAATTCAGGAGGAGTTTTCTGCATAGCATTTTATTTATTAAAACCTTTGTGTGGGAGTGGGTGTGTTGTTGTTGGTGGTGGGTGGTTGGTGTGGGGGTGGTGGGTGTGTGTGGGTGGGTTGGTGGTGGGGTTTTGGGGGGGTTGTGGTGTGTGTTGTGTTGGGGTGTGGTTTGGGGTGGGGTTGGGTTGGTTGGGGTTTGTGTTTGTGGGGTGGGTTGTTGGTGATTGGGGTTATTGTTTGTTTGTTGTGTTATTGAGGGGGTTGTGGTGTGGGGGTGGGTTTTTGGGGGTTAGGGTTGGTGGGGTGGGTTGGGGAGTGGGGGTTTTTGGGAGGGGTGTGGGGTGGGTGTTGGTGTGTTGGGGTTGGGGGGGGTTGTGTTTGGTGGGGGTGGTTTGGTTTCGTTTGGGGGTTGTGTGTGGGGGGGGGTTGGGGTGGGGTTGGTGGGTGGGGGGTGGTGGGGTGGTGGGTGGGCGTTTTGTTTGTTTGGGGGGGTGTGGGGGGGTGTGGGTTGGGGGTGTTGGGTGTTGGTGGGGTCGAGGTGTGGTGGGTGGGTGGGGTTTTTTGGTGTGTTGTTATTGGGGGTGGGGTGGAGTGGGTTGGGGGTGTCACCCCCACCAACCCCCCCCCACCATACCCACCACCCAAAAACCCAAACAACACCAAAACCCCGACCCACACACCAACAAAACCCCACACCAACCACCACCACCCACCCCAAACCCACCACCACAAACAACCCCCGCCCACCACAAACCCACCCACAACCACACCACACCAAACCCAAACACAACAACCCACCCCAAGCCCAAACAACCCCACACACCCACCACAAAAACACAAACAATACCACACAACCCCCAACACACAAAACCCCCCCAAACCCCACACCCACCCACACCCCCCCCAACCAACGACCCAAAAACAAACCCACCCCACAAACCACCACAAAACCCAAACCCACACCAACACCCAAAACACACACACCCAAAACCCCCCCCAAACCCCACACAACCGACCCACCCCCCCAAAAACAAAAACAAACCCACCCAACCCCCCACCCACCCACAAAAACAAAAACCACCCCAACCCACCCCCCCACCCCCCACACCACACAAAACCCCCTCTGTATTTTTTTCAGTAGAAATCTGTTTTTTGGCATATATAAATCTTTCTGTGTTACATTTTTTTAATCATAGGACTGGCTTGAGCTTTTCTGATGAACATTAATCACAACATGGAAAGCATCTAAGCTAACCAGTCCATTCTCAAAATATCCAGGTCAATGAAGGCAATCCACACAGAGAAATGGTTGCTATATGGCTCTGTGTTATCAGTACAGTCAGCTTTGTCAACCATGTCATGGGAGGGAGGCGAGATAATGCTATGGATTTACATTCCCTGTTCCCACTTTGCACAGCAACTGTTTGTTTTTTTTCAGAAAATTAGGAAAAAAGAAACAATACGGCATGACTGTCCATATTTGAATAATCATCATATTTCCATTTCTGTTCACAGGGTATTGTTTTGCTTTGGTTTTGTTTGAATAGACAGGGTTCGGTTCGGGGGAAAAAAAGGGAAGAAGGTCTGTTCAGCTTCTGAGTGGGCTCAAGCCAAATGACATTTACACACACACACACACACACATACACCATTGTGAGCCTGCAACAATCAGAAGCATGGCCCTGTCACAAGTCCTTGTGTCAGGCTTGCTCAGTGGTGGAAGGGGTAGTACATCTTTCTTGCATCCTGAATGAAGCTGGACAAACCTCTTCACCACATCTAGCATCTGCTTTTATGGGCTGCCAGGTTCAGACCAGGAGATGTTTTAATACATAAATATAGCTCATGATTTAATCTGCACTGCAGAAAGAATGCAGTTTGACATCACTTTAACTGTCATAGTCAGTACATAGATTCCTGGGATTTGTAGTTTCTTCTGGCACCAGAACTCTCTAATAGAGAAGGCCAGATGTCTCACAAAACTACAAATCCCAGAATTCCATAGCACTGAGCCATGGCAGTTAAAGCAGTGCCAAACTGGGGACCTGTTCACATTACAAATAACCTGATGTGGGAACTGGTTATTTCAAGGTTGTTCACTATGGCACCAAGCAGACTTAGTGCAGTTTGGGGGGGGGGAGGCTGGCAACCCCCCCATTTAACTGGGTTCTATTGGAACCAGGGATGTTTAGCGTGTACTTTTCAAAAGAACCGGTCTTTTTTTTAACCAGACGCCAATGGAACACTCTGTCAATTCAATTTGGAGCACAGGAAGGGATGGGTTATGTGCTCACCCCTTTGCTCTCTTTCCCTGCCAGCCGAAGACTAGGGAGGGGGTTCTCCTGGGAACATATCATAGATGGTGTACTTTAAGATAATAAATAAACATTCTTATGCACATCTTTGCTACTGCATAGCTGCAGTGAGAGTACCTTTAAATACTGACATTATTGGTATGACAAAGATGTGCATGATGTGATTGATCAGTGTTAGGGGTCATTTCCCCCTCTTTCCCAAGAAATAAACCACAACGCTGCTGGTCATGACCGAATATTTTATATATATTAAAAACCACAACAGACTCTGCTCCCAAGCTCGTGCAAACAAGGCTCTCGCACACATATTATATTGTCTTTTATACCCACATTTCACCACTAGGGGTTTCCTGGCTGAGACAGTGTGACTCCCCCCAAGGCAACACCTTGAGGGTTATTCTGGCAAGGGTTTTCAGAGTGGCTTGCCATTACTATCCTTTGAGGCTGAGAGAGTGTTAAATCCCCCCAAAGCGAACCTATCGAGGGAGATTCTTGGCAAGGGCTGTTCAGAGGGGCTTGCCATTGCCATCCTCCAAGGCTGCGGGGGTGGGGGGTGGGATTCACCCAAACAGTGTGACATAGATGTGCATCATTTGAGGCAGTTTTTAAAAAATCCTGAGAATGATTGAAATGTCGGCTGTATTTTAAATTGATACAAATGGTAATGTGAACATATATAATATAATAATAATAATAATATAATAATAACAACAACAATAATTTATATTCCTGCGCCTTTTCTCCCAAAGGAATCAAGGTGATTGCAAAAGCAGAAATGACAGTGAAATGCAAATTACAATAAATCACATTTTAAAATAAATCCCTTACTCCCACCTCCTCCCAATCATAACCTTCAGCATTAAAGAATAATGAAGCACAATAACATTTGAATAATTATACATTTTTACAAATGCATAACATAGCAGGATAGTCCAAAGCATAACATAACAACAATAAAAACAATCACCAGCTCTCCAACTGGCAGGCAAAATAACACAACCATTACAAATAGCATACAAAACTTGAACAGGCCATTCCCCTCTGAGTCTTCTTAGTCCTGATGTTACTGGGAGGGAGGCAAATCCAGTCATAGCCCTCCAGAAAAATGCTGCCCTAATGTCCTCCAGTATCTCCTCTCCAGTGGGGGTATTTGGCAAGGAGGGAAGGCAGGTTTTAAAGCCACCAGAGCCCTCCACGACCATGCCCATGTGAGCTCCGGTGTCTCCTCTACAGTGGGGGAACATCAACAGGGTTAAATTGCCATGGAGAGATGTGATTGGAGTAAATAGTGGGAATGGTGATTTGTATTGCATCATTGAATATCCCAGATCACTCAACACAAAAACACTAGTGTGAATGCACCCTTCCTTACTTCGGCAGTTCACATTAGACCAAGTAGTTGATCTGATTCAGGCACAATTTGAAAGCTACAGGTGAGGTGTGGCCTCCCAATCTTTCTCCAGATTGGAATGGTCTTTGGGCTAAAACAAATTTTCCTGACCACTGAAATAGCCAACCAGCTCTGCAATGATACGTTATTCTCCATCTTTGCAGGATAGTGCTGTGGCCTTGCTGGTGACCACTGTGTCCCTGAGATTTTGAAACTTTATGGCCTGTCCTACAGGGCCTTCGGAGATATGTCAAAATCACATACAAAGATAGGCATATATGAGGAGAAATGTCTAAATATGTGTATGGAATTCCATGTGAATCAAACCTAAGATTGGGAAAATAGAAACTGATTGATATATTGACCATCCCTATTTACAGTAAAAAAGGCAATTAATATAATATACGGGCTTCACATTTCAGAATATTTTCATAAGTTTCCACAAACAATTGGCTTGAGTTGTCTATAACTGGCTGAACTCTAACCAGAGATGTAAAAAATGTGTTCATTTCAGAGCCTGGAAGGAGCTTTGAAGGAAATAACCATTCGATTCGTAATGATTTGTTAGAAACTAAAACAAATCTGAAATTGGAAACTGGTGAGCTTGGTAACATCACTAGATACAAACAATTCCGAAGACTAGTCTTGAGAAGTCCATTAAATTTTATATCAAAAACATTTGTTTTTCATGGAACAACAGAAATAACTGAATTGCAGATCTTTGTACTACCTGTTTTCATGAAATACAGACCGTTACTCCCTGTGGCTGTCAATCCAAATTTCTCATAGAAAGAGGCAATGAATAATGCACCTGTATCGGCACCAGTAAACAGAAAAAAGCAGATGCACAATGAGCCTTTTTAATTCTTTGATATGTGTGACAAAGCACCCGACCCTATGGGGTTCCTCTAGTGTCCAGTTCGTCAAGCTAGCCAATTTGCCAGAATAGTACACCACCTAACAGTTGGGTGGCATGATCTCTGACCCTTTAGAACATAAGGTGTTCAGAATATCATTGTGGGGAAACATTCCACTTGTGTAGAGGGATCTTATTTCCTCAATCACTGCAATTTATGCTGGAGAGGGGGAAATATGTTTCCAGTACATGATGAGAGAAAGGAAGCTTACAAATCTGATCCAGCAGCAGAATCAGAAAGTGTTTATTATTATGCATTCATTCATTATTTTCTTCCAAAAGCACAGAGCTGCTTATGAAGCTCAGGAAGGGATCACAGTTCATTGGTAGAGCACAGCTGTAAAATGCCATGCACAAGTCCTAGGTTTAATTGGCATTATTTCTAATTTAAAAGAATTGATAGATATGTGAAAGCATTTTATCTGAGATCTTGGAGAGCTACAGTAGATGTCCTTCCCTAACATCCCAAATACTTTGGGTGAAATCTTCCATCATCCCATCCACGATTGAGAATGTCAATGTTGACTGTGGACATTGAGAGTTGTTGCAACTGCCTTTGAGTCAACCCTAGGGGAGATTATCACACAGGGTAAGGAGGGATCATTCCCTCCTTACCCCCCATCCTTATCGTGCCCATGCTTATCTGTCCCTCCATCAGGGGCCCCATCATTGTATTATGAGAGTTTCCATTAATACACAGTGACGGGCCATGCTACGTCAAATGGGAGAAGGACAGGAAAAACTGTGATGTCTTATTGCAATCATGTGATAAGGATAACTGAAGGACAGGATAAGGACAGAATCACATCTGATAATCTTTGTGCAAATCACACCCATAAGGACGGGGCAAGGACAGGAGCAATCTGTCTTTTACCCTGTGTGATAACCTCCCCTTGGATGAGAGACCTCTCTAAAAACCCTTGTCCCGACGGCTTTGGTTAGATCCTGCAGATTAAGGCCCATGACTCCTGATGAGTCTAGCCAACTGGTGGGCAGTCTTCCTCCTTTTTAATGGGTTATGCCTTCTTTATGATGTGACCAAAGTCCAGCAGCCTCAGTTTCATCACCTTGGTTTTCAGGAAGAGTGCAGGCTTGATGTCTTCTAGGACCCATACGTTTGTCTTTTTGGTTGTTCACGGTATCCTCAGCACTCTTCTCCAACATTGAATCTCACATGAATTGATTTTCTTCCTATCCATTTTTTTCACTGTCCAGCTCTCACATTTGTAAATGGTGATTGAGATTGCAATGGATCAGACAGTTCTGGCTTTAGTGCTCAGTTAATTTCTTGACTGCAATCTCTATTTTGGTAAATATTTAATCCAAGGTAAAGGAAATCCTTAACTATTTTGATTTCCTCATTATCTAGGTTGAATTTATGTATATACTTCATGGTCATTATGTTTGTTTTCTCTTTGTTCAGCTGTACACCTATATTTGCACTTCTTTAAATTTCCTTAGTAATTGTTCCAAGTTTATGATGTTTTTCACTAATAGTATAGTGTCATCTGCATATCTAGAGGGTGCCAAATTGTGGAAGGCTGAATTAGACAGTACTGGTAGCTAGCAAATAGTTTGGCATGCATATTTTCATGTTCCTAATTCCAGTCTCCCAGCCATTAGTTTGCAGAATATGACTGACAGCTCAGAGCCTGGCAAAGTTACTTTTTTGGATAGCATCTTCCAGAATCTCAAGGAAAATGTGGTGACTGGTGGTGGAATTGTGGGTGTTGTAATCCAAACTTTCTCACACTTTATACTTCAACAGTAGAACTGCCTTATGTTCCTCCCAACCATTTTCTGAGATTCAAATGCACCCCCATGAGGAGCTAATCTATGGCTTCTCTTCCTGGTCCCTTGACTCACTAACAACAACAGTAGTTCATTCTACTTATTCAAGTTAGTTAGAGCCCACAAGAATTTATTATTATTAAACTTTATTTATATAGCACTGTAGATTTACACAGCACTGTACATACGATTTAAAAATCAATAAAAAATAAAACCTGCCAATGGCATACATTCTACAGGATAATAACAAATACATATAAAACAACAGATAATAATACAAGATAGCATTAGATAAAATAAGCAAGCAACAAATTAAAAACATTGACTATCACATATCAAAGCAAATATCAAATAACAGTCAGATAGTCAGAAATTGAGATACTGTTTGCTATATCCCTACTGGCTGCTATCATGTGATGTCAGGAATTACTGAGACTGTTTGGGATGTTAATATTTTTAAACTATTGACCAAAGTCTGTAAAAATCAGCCATTCTCAGTCCAACAGCAGGGTAAAGTAATTATCTGAAACCAAAGCAAGATTAATGGCAGCAGACAAGACACACAGCCATAAGGATCTGAGCCATGTCAGAAGTTATGGAGACTGTGTTGAAACAAGCTGTGAAATTGTAATAGGATCCTAGACGGTGGGAATGGAATCAGAAGATGCTGGTAGCCTCATCCCGACTAGGTGTGGGAAGAATGTAAACCGGGCCAGAAGCAACAAAAAGGTCTAATCTTCAAAGTCTGGCTTCCAACTTTCAGTCTTGTTCCACATTCCCACTCAAGTGGCATCCAGTGAAAACTCAACCTATGTGGGTACCTCACCATATGGTCTAAATCTTCCATACTAACAGGTTGTCTCTTTCTCTCTCTCTCTTTGCACAGTTGTCCTCTGCCACACATCAATTTTGTGGCAGAGGACAAGAAGCAGAGTGGGGGTGAAGGGTGTGTATAGAAAGAGAAAGAGACTGTTCTTCCCACCCTCAGTTCTGGTTCATGAACCTGATCAATACTTCCTTTGGGTCAATGGTCCTAACTAACAAAATGATTCCCTACCCCTGGAGTGCAAACTTCTAACCATGGGAGTTTTGTGGCTAAAGTACATTTTCCTGTGCCTAAACTCTATGATACATACAGGAGCAAAACAAGTTCCTTATAGTAAGATAGAAGCTGGTAATAACTTAAAACCAGCTTACTTATGCAGTGAACTATTTAGAAGGCTTCTAGGAGAGGCAATATATCTCTGTTTATTCCAGAAAAAAAAAAGGTAGTGGAAGGGTTGAGAGGTTTCAAAAGCAGCCTGTGCCCATAGTCTAAATCAACTTTTCCCACACAGCTATCCTAAAATGTTTCACTCTCTGTAAAGCACCTGGCCTTGGTTCCTTTCTGAACAATGTGAACCATAATCCAAATAGCCACTGCTTGGTATAAGGATGATTGAACAGACAGACAGACAGATATGGTTAGTTAGATAGATATTGCTTTTACTGTTATGACGATGGTCCAAAACATACTGAAGAAATAATCCAATTTGAGGCAGTTTTTTATGCCCTGGCTCAGTGTTAGGGAATAGCAGGAATTTATTTGTTTATTTATAAAATTTAGTTTATAGTGACACCAAAGCTCTCTGATAGAGAAGGCTAAATGTCTCACAAAACTACAGTTCCCAGAATCCCCCAGCATTGAGCCAGGGCAGTTAAAGTGGTCTCAAACTGGATTATTTCTGCAGTATGTTTTGGATTTATATCATAATAAAAATTCATGAAAAACAAACTACTATATAACAATATCTGTATGTCTGTCTATCATCTATTATTTGCAACAGACCATGCCAGCAGGCTCATAATCTAAGATGAAACAATATTGCAATTGATAGGGATGTTGCATTTTATCTTCAGGTTATATCAAGGTACTAATATGGGAAATTAGGAGTTTAGGGGAAAGATGCCACAGACAAATTGTAATATCCTATCCTGTCCCACTATAGCAATAAACTATACAGGAATCTCAATATTTCTTTCTAGCAGAGTGGGTGAAGTGATGCTTCATATATATTACAGACTAAAATTTCCATTTTGAGGAATGATAGCCTGGTGTATTCCTATCCTAAAAATTCATTATCTATTCTCTATAACAAGTTATCACTTCATTAACTTACTTTCTGTGTGTGTGTGCATGTGTGTATGAGAGAACACACAAAACATCTGACTTGGAAATATGGCTACTCAAAACCAAGAGTAATTAAACCGAAACTCCCATTCTGTCCAGTTCCATGATTACTATTGAATATTTGGCAAGTTCCAGCCACATAAATAATTCAATAGATTTATTAATTTAAGACACCACATATATTTTCTGGAGCAGCATGACTCTGCATTCAAGTGCACATTATATTTATATCACAAAGCAATTGTGCTCATACTTCTTGCTAATGGTGCAGTGAAAGGTTGGAAGTGGAGGGAGGGCCACACTGAGATGTGCATCATTAAGATGACATGCTTAACAGAGTAGGGGTGACAAGCTTTGAATGGTAATTTTGTCAAAAAGAAATTTTAGGGCTTGGGGCATATTTGATAAAACATCTCAGATTTTATGTCAAAAACATTCAACAGAAAGTGTCAGGAAGAGCTGAGATATTAAAGGCTTGAATTGCTAAGATATTAAACAGTTGAAATACTATAGGTTCATAAAACTTTGTGGGTGTCACAGGACTGGGAGGTATTGCTTAGGTATAAGTCACATCAATTTACATTGTTGAACATGCAGTTTTTATAGTATTTAAAGGGAACTGCAAAACGCTGTCATTTTATAAACTTTCATCTTTTAGAATAGCATAACTGGGAGATTAATGTGCTAATCAAAGAAACATTCTGACTTTGTTAATATGTCAACAGCTGTAAGGCTTAGGATCTTAGGCTTTGGTCCTCCAGATGGACTTTAAATTTCAGAATTTGGGGGCATTGGCCATATCAGCTAAGGCGTCTGGGGGATTGAAGTCCAAAACATCTGGAGGACCAAAAGTTAAGAACCACTGTTAGGAAGAACAATCTAATATTAGAAAATATTTACAGTATTAAATAAATTTATATCCTGCCTTTCAAAATGTGATCTTCTTTCATTACTTCTAAGTAGAACTATAGTGATATGCTAAAGCCATCCACAACTGAGAAATGGGAAAATGATTATCTAAATCCTGCCATCTAGATATTATTCAGTTATGGATAAGTTTATGTTGGCTGCCTATTATTCTTAAAAAATTATATTGATAGTAATAGAAGTTTCTGACCAGTGTCCAGCTTTTCTTACAGATCAATCCTGCACTTCCGTCACTTTGAAGGAAAGCAAATACACCACAGCCTATACCAGCAGAGCAGCAATTATATCTTGGAAACTCACTAGCAGAAAACTCACCACAGATTGAGTCTCCCTTGTTCAGAATTCTGAAATCCAAAATAATCCAAAATCCAGAATTGTCCACATGGGTGGCAGGCATAGTAACGCCTTTGCTTTCTGATGGCTCAGTGTATACAAATTTTGTTTTATGCATGAAATTATTAAAAATACTGTGCATAAAATTATCTTCTGGCTATGTGTATACATAGGAATGTGTATATGTGTATAAGAAACATAAATACATGTTATGTTTACACTTGGGTCCTATCTCCATAATAACTCATTATGTATATGCAAATATTCCAAAAATCTGAAAAAAATCCAAAATCTGAAACACTTCTGGCCTCGAGCATTTCTGTAGCAGGAAACAGTTTAAAAACAAGAGACAAACTCCTTAGGGACCTAGACATAAGCATTATTCTAATGTGTCACTGGACACATTTAGTGCAGTAGAAAAATAAAATATGCAGTTCAAAATAGGCATTTGTGGAGTTTGCAATAAAGGCTGTGATCAAACAAGTTTACTTCTTTCAAACAAGCAGATGAGACAAAATCCATTCATTCTTTATAACCTCATTTTAATAGTTATAACAGAGACCAGTTACCTGACTGAGCCATCTATCATCAAGAAGTTTATGAAGATACAAAGATGTGTATTGGTTGTAATAAAGGCCAAGGCACCCGCTCAAGTCAAATGCCCTCTTTTGAGCTTTGCCTTGCAATTCATCATCCCACCTTGAATGCAATGTGAGTCTTGCTGGTTGCTGCTGGGCCATGTGTAAGAATTTTATCCCTTTTACCTGTTCCTCCCCCCCCCCCCACTATCCTCTACTGAGGGACTTTGTCAATTGGCTAAGGGTGGCATATGTAAATAGGATATCACTTGGCAGATAGCGAGGGGGGGGAGGAATATATGAGTTCAGTGTACATTTTGGCAGATTGGTGAATAGTGAATAGTTTGGCTCTGGAATGGCATCTGGGATTCCTGTGGCACAGAGGGTGGGAAGGGAGTCTGCCTTTGGTGAGACTTAGAGGTTTGCTCTCTCTTTTAAAGTCCTGGGACTTGGGAGGAAAAGTGTGTTGGATTGGCCTTCCAGTAAATGACTGGCTGAGGAGCAACCCATAGTATTGGATTGTCCGTGGAGTCAGTTGTTTTGCCCAAAGGAAGGCTGAGGAGGCAGCCATGATTTGACACCTAGCCTCAGCTAGACCCGCATCAGGTCACGCACACACCCTGCTTTGCTAATCCCCAGGTTCAGACCATTTAAATAGATTATAAATCAACAAAGTGCCTCTTATTTAACACAATGCTCTTTGTTTGGTATTATGTCATGGTTGGTCATCAATGTTTCTCTCACTTTCTGCAGTGCATGGCATGGTTAAGCAAAATACCATGTAGTAGTGGGTGAATCAGGGAAAAGTGTCTCTCTGTACCTGTCTTCTGGCTTCATAAGCAGTAGAGTAAAATGTTTAGAACAAATCCTGCTAGTGACCCCATAATGCCCACCTGTTAGGCACTATACTGGCAGTGTCACCCACATGCCCCTCCATACACACATAGAAGGAGTCTATGAACTCAACACAATGGGGCACATTCATTTGCCAGGCCAACCTGCAGCATTCACAGAAAGCGCAAAATAAAGCTCCCTGATATTTTCAGTTCCAGTGATATCAACACAGTAACAATTCCTGCAAAAATTGCCAATCCCTCACATCCCCAAAAGTCCTGAAAAAAGTCAGTTCATATCCTCTTAGCTTGGAATGTTGCATTTTAAAATAATTTGCTGTTTGTTATTATGATGGAGGAGGAGGAGGAGGAGGAGAAACTTGTTGTTGTTGCAATTTGCTTTTCTGTTACTTTTTCCATGGATAATTCAGTTCAGAATTCAGTTCAAAACATATAATCAGATTGGCTGAAGGAAACCACTAACTTAACTCACTGCCTCAGAAACTGTTAGCTTGGATCAGTCCTTTTCAAAATAAGTTTTTGAGCACCCACTCAAGAATTCCACAACCTCTTTGTCTTGGGCCACTTTACCTGTTTCTGGCCTTTTCCACTCTCAGCTCCTGTTCTGAATTATCTCATTTGCCTTTCAGCTCTCAGGGTAGTATACTCAATAGGGCCAGACCAGAACATTTCATTACCTGAGGCAAAGAAACAGATCCAGCCCTGCTCATCTACTCAGAATCGGACAGATGGCTGACAAGTTAGCATCTTCCCATAAGAAGCAAGGCAGTAAGTTAGCTTAGGGAAGCACACAAAAGGTTGCAAGCCACATACAGTATAGTTTTGGTCCAACCCCTTACAACTGACTCACACCCACCATCTGTTGCTTTAGACTGCCTCACTCTGCCTAATGATAGGGTTGGTCCCAATTAACAGTTTATAACTACCTAATAGTTTTGCACAAAATAAACTCTGCCTTTGTCCGAGCAGAAAACATGTGTGCCAGCATGTCACTTGGCATGCACCTTCCTTCTTGGCAACAGATTAAACAACTGATTAATCCAACCACAGAGAAATCCACACTATAATGGTAAGTAAGCTCATCCTTCTCCAACATAGCTATGTGTCCATTCATCTTGCCTAGGGATGATGGGAGTTTCAGTTAACACCATTTCAAAGACACCAGGTTGGGGAAGGCTGGGATAATTCATGCTGATGTTGGCAACCCAATATTTAATATCAAGCCACTGTTCCAAGAGAAGCTGCTGTAAGAAGCTATGTATATAGACAGCTGCTTTGTGTGCTGCACCCTGGAGTTACACTAATACAGACTACCCATATTATCTGTGATGGCATTATTATTATTATTATTATTATTATTATTATTATTATTATTATTATTATTTGTATACCGCCCTATGGAAAACCAATCCGGGCGGTTGACAACAGTAAAATATAAAATATAACAATTAAAAACACTTTATCCCTCCCCCCTTAAGACAGTATTAAACAGTATAACATATTAAAAACACAATATCAAAGCATAAAAACAACAATTAAAAACTAAAAACCCTGAGATCCCTCTGTTGATCCTCAACCATCACTAAGATGGGGCCACGGGAGGAATGAGGGAGTCAGGGAACCTGGGCTGGGATGGTTAATCTGGAAAGGCCTGCCGGAAGAGATCCGTCTTGACCGCTTTTTTAAAGCTGTCTAATGATGTTATCTGACAGATCTCATTCGGCAGGTCGTTCCAGAGTTTGGGGGCGACAGCAGAGAACGCCCTCTGGGAGGTCACCGCAAGCCTAGATTTTAAAGGCTGCAGTAAGTTCCTCCCAGAGGACCGGAGATCGCGGGGAGGATTGTACGGGAGGAGGCGGTCCCTGAGATAGCTTGGACCCAAGCCATTTAGGGTCCAATTATTATTATTAAGGACTTGAATCTGCTTTCAGTTTTAAAACATACAGCTAAAACATGCAAAAAGTGAACAATAAAAAGAATTAAACTACAGTCAACTTTCCATATTTGTGCCTTTGACTTTTGTGGATTTTATTATTCATAGATTTGAGTAATATATTCTCTCTAGGAATATCTAGGTCCTCCATCACAACTCTATGGTCAACTTCTGGCAGAATCACAATGTAGGACCTAGACATTCCCTAGAGAAAACACTTCGCTAGGCATTTATAGATTCTCCAGCACTGAATGTTGACCAGAGTTGCACTGGAAGATCTAGAGATTCCTGGAGAAGTGTTTTCTCAGATTTTTTTTAATGTGCTTTTTTATTTGCAATTTTCCCACTTTCATGAGGGTCCTGCACACCAACCCTTGCAAATGTGGAGGACCCATTGTCTTCACAATATTAAAACTATTTAAATCAACATTTTAAAAGATAAAATGTATTCAGAAAGTTTTTTTTAAAAAAAATGTTTAAAACAGTTCATCTTCCAATCATTCGATCCTCTCACCTTTCCATCTTCTCTGCCTGCTCCATCTCTCTCCTCCCCTCCCCACCACCACCACCACTATTCCTGGCTATTTTTTTACTTTCCCAGCCTATGAGTCCTTTAAAAAAATTAACAACCAGTTAGTGCAAATTGGTGCAAACTGGCTGAATGACACCACTGCATATTGAGCTTTAGAGACTGCTGCTTTTACTATATGGCCTGATAGCCAGCACTATCTTCAGTACTATGAATGTCTGAAACACTCACTCCTGGATAGGGCTTTTTAGTGTCACCTGCCCTTTTGCTTGGACCTGGACCAAGGTTCAGAACAGCTGCACCAAATTTTACTTTTTGCATTCACTTTGTGCCTCAGCATGCCCTGATTTACTGATTCAGTCTTATGTGGCTTTATTAAGTCTATTTTTATATTTATTGTAAAATGCCAATTATACAGAGTTGGTTTCCAAAAGCCTCAAGGTAAATAGGTTGATTTAAATATAGCTAAATAAAGGTCAGGCCTAAAATAAATAGCTCTCTCCCAGTTGTTGTTTTTCTCGATCACATTTACACACTTCATAAATATAGCACAATACGAAAATAAGGGTTTTCGGGAATGACATAAGAAAGCAGTAATTTAATATCTTGTTAAGCCATTGGGTATGATACCAGGTAATACTGCATCATGACAAAGACATGGTGCAAAATATTCCCATATGATTTTGGAAACGTTAATATGAGAATTCCATATTATATAACATCAACAAACCAGCTGACCCTCATCCACTTAAAGCATGGAGCACTGAAAAGAACAAATACCTTCTGAAGAGTGGAAATCAGAACAACATGTGGGAGCTTAAGCAGTGGAAATAAGTTGCGGATGTTGTGCAATGATGTAATTATTTCTGCATTGGGGGTTTCTGCTGTTCCTGTATTTTAGAGAAGACAATTTATGCAGATGGCAAAACAGGCAAAATATTCTGTTTTGTTGACACAGCAAGAAAGTTGATGGATGTAGGATATTTGAATGCATCATGTTGATAGCTGCATACTTCTCATGGAAAACAGTCCCCACCTTACAATCAAGAATAAGTGGACAGTGCATTGAATGCTATTTTAGTTAACTTCCAGTTAGAGTCTACAGGATTTATCAACATGTTGACTTCAGCAATTTTTCAAGTACTGTAAGTTTACTCACCTTGGGACAAAACAATAGTACTTAGCTGCACGTGCGAGTGAACTTTAAAAGCAATTGTCTGACTCTCATAACCAAACAAGGAGGTCTTGTTGTTGTGTATTTTCAAGTCTATTCTACCATATGGCACCCCAAGGCAAGAGTTTGTCTTTGCCTTCCTATGAGGCTGAGAGAATGTGAGAACGAGAGAATGTGACTTGCCCAAGGTCACCCATTGTTCAAACTCCAGTCTCCCAGTCCAGCTCTCAAACCACTACACTATGCTGACTCTCCTAGGGCGTATCCACATTGTAGAATTAAAGAAGTTTGATACCACTTTAACTGCCATTACTCTGTCCTACAGAATCCTGAGATTTGTAGTTTTGTGAGATCCCAGAACTCTCTGACAGACAAGGCTGAACACTTCACCAGGCTACAAATTCCAGGATTCTGTAGGACAGACTCATGGCAGTTAAAGTGGTATTAAACTGCTTTAATTCTGCAGTGTGCATATACCCCTACTTATTTAAGAAGATAACTAATCTCCTTTTTCATTCTGTGGTATGGTTATGTTAGTGCAGGTGGATTATGTAGGGAGGGGCATTCCCTCAAGTAACTCGGACCCAAGTCATGTAGTGCTTTAAATGTAATGACCAACACCTTGTATTGCGCCCGAAAGCTAATTGGCAGCCAGTGAAGAGATTTTAAAACAGGTGTCATGCGGTCAAATCTGGATGAACCGGTGACCAATCTGGCTGCTGTATTTTGAACCAATTGTACAGTCGGCCCTCCTTATCCATGGATTCAAACACCCACAGCTTGAAAATATTCACAAAAAAGTATAAATTTCAAATAGCAAACCTTGATTTTGCTATTTTATATAAGGGACAATATTTTTGCTATGTCATTGTATTGAATAGGACTTGAGCATACATGGATTTTGTTATTCACGGGAGGTCTTGGAACCAAACCCCAGCAGATAACAAGGGCCCACTGTACTGTGAAAGGAAACCAATTTTGAAAAAGTTATGATTTGAGGAGTTGTGATCCAAAACATATTGAGGGTTGCAGGTAGGGGGAGGTTTCTCCAAATACTATGCACCAGGAGCTTTCAGTTGTCAAGAAATAAAAAAAGAAAAAGAGATTCAGCTACTTGCCTAGGACTTTTCATACCAATTTCAGGCCAAAATATATGACTTTCCCTGCCATTACAGAGATGTTGTATTGTTTCAGTGTTAAATACAATGCATCTTTGTTTTTGTAAGGGAAGCTAAAGCAGACAAAACAAAAAACAAAACAAAAAGCCATTTCCAGAAATATAATCCCCCCCTTTTAACAGTTTATCGTTCTTCTTTTATAAAAAAGAAAAAGAAAAACCCAGGCAGTTGGTTTATGATACAAACAAACCACTTTCCACCTCTCATTACCATCTTCTAATTTGGGCAGAGATTTTATGTCACTGAAATTGAATCTAAGGCAGGCAGACTTTACATTTTATGAGGGCAAATCAAAGTACAAGTACCTTTTCCTTCCTCTTAATGGTTGGAAAGCTGTTGTGCTCTACAAAGTACATCCAAAATGAGTGAACGATCTCAATCTCATTATGCAACTAATACTGCAAGAAAACTGATTGCAATTCCATGGATCACCTATAATGCAATATTTGTTGAAGCTGCCTCTGTTGTTTGGAACAGGAAACAGAAAATGCAAGGGCATCCTGAGCTAGGATAGCTTATATTAAGGAAGTTAATGAAGTTGAAAGTCCCTCAAAGGATGTTGGGAAACATAATGTGCTGAAGATGCTAGGAAAAGATCTGTCAAACCAATGTCAGGGAATTGCAGGTCCTAGGGTTTGTGATGAATTCCCAGATGTTTGACAAATCATTGACTTCCAGATTAGGACCCCCCCCCCCCCATGAGCAGACACCTTTTGGCATGCCAATTTCCCATGACTTACTAGAAGCCAGAAACTGGAAGGATTCACTGTAGGCACTATAATGGCCTCCATTACACCTTTGTAGCTGGCAAAACTTTAAAAAAATATATGGAAATCTAAGGATTCTGGAACATGTCAAGAACTCACAGAGTGTTGATTCTTGCTTACTTCTTACTCCTTCCTAGTCTGTACTTCAGTCCTGACTACTGGCCTGTCCCATACATAGGGCTGGGCCTACCATCAGGAAGACTGAGGCAGCTGCTTTATGCAGTCAACATTGGCAAATTATTCATTATTTGTCATTACTGCAAAGTTTGTGGGAAAGGAGCTTGTGAGTTTTTCTGCTTGCATACGCCAAAATAATTTCGCTGGCTTGTGTAGCATTCACCGTGACTTGTGTGGCTGTCATCATTTGTTATCCCATATCAAGAACCAAAATGTCTTAGGCCAGCCCTGCCCACAGTACCTGGTTTCTGCCACCTGGCTCACCTGTTTGCTGTTCAGCACCATTCAGTGAATCCAGTGTACCCCTTAGAAGATCCTCAGGAACATTCTGCAACATGCTTGACCCAGTAGGCATTCCTTGAAGGTATACGGTGTAAAAAAATAAAACACTTATTGAAAACTAAATTATAGAATCATGGAAGAGATCACAAGGGCCATCCAGTCTAACCCCCTGCCATGCAGGAATACACAAAATAAATATAATGGCTATCAAGCAAGTCCATTCTTTTTATTACTTCCCTCAGTCTTGCCAATTAAGAAAGAAAGAAAGAAAGAAAGAAAGAAGCCTTTACAGAAATTGTTCTTACTGGTGATTAAAAACTCCTTACAACGTGGTAATGCAAGTTTGTCTCATCCTGTAGAAATAGAAACAAAGAGAGATGCAGAGAAAGTAGGGATGTGAAAGAGTCAGAATGTGAACTGTACTTGTCACATCTCTACAAACAGTATTCACATTTCCTTTTCTTTACACTTGAGCTCCCACATTCTGTCCCTCCTTTTAGGTTGAGAGTCACACGCCTGGACTTCCTTTCTGAATTGGTTCCTACAATAAAACATGTGCAATTAAAAGTTGTCCAGCTCGCCAGTGCAGGAAGTTACTGTCTGGGCTGAATTCCTAAAACTATCTTTGCTTATTTTTCAAGGGTAAAAGAAAGCATTTTAACATTACGTGCCACCTGTGGTGTCCTTACAGGACACATATCTTTCCATGATGCCAAGAAGAACTATTCCAAAAACAAACTGGGCTGTCAGTACTCCTGGCTCATACCCACTGAGAACTCTGCTACAGATCTTCACCCCCACCCCCCATCTATTTAATATTCAAAAGCCAAATCCACAATTTTGTCAAGTGTCAACAGAAAAAAATACTGGACTTGAAAGTTTTCTTTTAATGCTAAGGCTAAGGTAAGACATGATTGCTAAAATGTATAAGAGGCAGACTGTTTTTTGCTGACTTGCTTTTAATGGTCACAAAGGTGCTTCAGGATGGGAGTAGTAGCTACGGAAGTGTGTTTAGGCTTGGAGGTTTTGATAACAATAGGTCACTTCCCAATCCTCACCTGTGCATGGGTTTCAGCACATGGCTTCCTGTTCATCTCTCCCTTCCCTTCCTACTCTTGGGCTTGCTTTTAAGAGCTTAGACTCACTTTTCAAAGTGCTCACATTGAGTCGATCTTCTGATGAATGAGGAATCAACTGTATGGTTAGTTGCTGCCCCCCCCCCCCCCGAGGGCTGATGGGAAAGAACTGTCTCTTCCATAATTTTGTGTAATGCACATGTGTTAGTCTTCTGCAACCAAGAAAAAATATGGTATCATCTTGGAGCCTCAAACACAGTTGTTACCTTATAACCTAACAGATTATGGACTGGATTAATTGTTTTCGGTGTCACTTTCTCTTGGTCTTAGTCACACTGCTGCTTGTTACTCTCCTTGGCAGCAACAGTTGATGGCTCCAATGTAATTGGAATGGTGAACCTGTTCCAGGATTAAATCCAAACTTTAAATTGCTGAACTGGAGTTAGGGTTTGACACCTTGGTCAGCTTTAGTTTAGATTACAAATCATAATTCATCCCATGGAACCCAAAGAATCCAACCCAGAGTAATGAGACTAGGAAGAGCCTACAGCTCCAGAAGACTGCCCTTCACCAGAGCCTGAGCAATTAAGAGCAGATATGGACAGTGAGGACTGTCTGGATGACAATCTGCACTACAACCAGAGCAGGTAGATGCTGAGGAGAGACCTTTGTACAACAATGGCAAGTCAAACATAACAGAGGAAGAGCCAACAGCTCATGCACAGGATTGAATGTCAGATGCTAAGCAATTTAACACCTGGCTGTCAAGGTCAGGTAGCTATAAATTTCCCAGAGATGGAGGAATGTTCTTGTTGCAGACAACTGATCTACAGCTTGGTGAATGTCCTGAGCGTTTGGATTTCTTCGCTTCCAGATCCCTTCAACTAGCTATAAGGTTTACATTTGACTTTCTCCTTCCTTAGCTTTCTTTGAGGCCATGTCATTATGCCTCCCCACATTTGTGGCATGTGTATGATCTCCTAGATGGCCTGTGTATGATCACAACTGACCTGACTCTGCTGTGACTTCTGAGCCTTACCAGAACATGATATCCTCTAACACTTGCTACTTCTAAGCATAGACCACTAAAACTCAACATAGCTTCAGCACTCCATTCTCATCAAAGCCACCACCTGCCATTGTTCCTTTGAGTACAGAAGTTCAGAACCCTGGAGTTCTTTGATTACCCCTTTCTGCTTTTTCTATCTACTCCCAGCTTTCAACAGATCTTTCCCTTTTCTTTAATGAATGTAGAAGTTGTAATTTTATTTTCTGCAGACACTACCAGTTTTTTTCTTTGTTAATCTCAAAGATGCTACAAAGTTCCTTTGCATACTGATTTTCCAGCCTAACACAGCTATGTCTTTGAATTCTACCAAAGTATTAGTTCACCTTGTTATCATCTCTCATCACTGAGGTTTGTTAACAGCCTTCTTCTGTGTTTCTGTGCTACTACCAGTTCTTCAATATTTTCCATTCATTGTTCAGATCATACTGCATTAGATCACTGTCTTCACAGGTTTTCCTTATCCTTTTATTGTTAATTTAATTATTTTGGCCTCTCCTATGTGTTCCTGATCTTGTCTGCTTCTCTCTGTGATATTTCTCAGGTCATGCACTCTACAAGCTTCAATTTCTGGTTCTGTGACTAGTCACCTATCTTTCCCTCTCCCACATCCAAGTACCTCCTTAAGACACTAGCATGGAAATGTTACTTTTTTAGACTACAAATTCCAGAATGATGGCTGGAAAGATTTCAGGGAGTCCCAAAAAAAGCCATTTTCCAAGCTTTGCTTAAGACACATATAATCACCCTGGCTTTTCCCAGCTGGTTGTCCATCCCTTGCATTTCTTTCTTAATGTGACTTGGCTAAAGTAGTCATTAATTACTTTCCAAATCTACAGTAGTTTCTCCGAGCTTATGCAAAACTTTCCAAATAGTACATTCTGAACTTTTAAGAACACAAGCTAGATCACAGTCCAGTTGTAACCTTACTTGTAATCACACAACCAATAATTTACAGGGTTTCATAAAGAAATATTGACCTTTAGTCCAGCATCTAATAGTCTGTCAAGATAAACCCCAAATTTCATTCAAAAGAACTAGCAGTGTTCAGCACATTCTGGAGATGAGCATATCCAAGAAGCACAAACCAGCTTCATGTAATATTATTATGGGTATAACCAGGACCACAAGACCTCTTGGAGCCACTGTGTCTATCACAGATATAACTTCTTCCCTCCTCCTCCTCTATCCCTGCCACCATGCCGCCACCACTTTCCTCCTCTTCCTCCCTCTCTCTCCCTCCACCTCTTCCTTCCTCCTCTTCCCGCTTCCTCCACTGCCGCCACCACTCCCCCCCCATGTCAGTTTGCTATCCATAGATATGGAAGGTGGACTGTATTTGTTGTTCTTGTTGAAGAGGAACCCCGTTCTCTTCCCCACTTTATTTAATATTAATGCCCTTGCTAGCTTAGGAAGTCTGCGTGCTATTGTTCAAAAAATAAGTTTTCCAAGTACTGGCTCAAAAAGGCACTGTAGAAGCAGGTTTCCTGAATTTTGTCTACAAGTGCTTCATTTTCTTGTGTGTGTCTGTGTGTGTGTGTGTGTGCACGCGCATGTGTACATGTGTAATTCAACTAAAACACTTCTCTGTCTTGGCCCCATCTAACTGTACAAAACCACATGGCTGTGATCTTACGTTGTTTGATTTGCAGTGGAGAACTATTTCCTCCTTTCTGTATGAGTGATTTATAAGCAGCAAATTTGTAATGGCTCATCTGAATGACACTCCCCACCTGCTCAACTGCAATTGTAGTAAATAGTAATTAATACTAAGACTTACCCCATCTTTCTTCATACTGTGAAAATAAAATAGTCCTATTATTACCCACTAAAGCCATTTGTTAAATACAGATCCCTTTCTTATTTAATTTAATTCAAAATATACTTTGGGGGGAAATGCACTTAACTTTTGCAAGCTTTTCTCCTTCCTCCTTTGAGAGGGAGAGACTCGGAGTTTAACTATTCATTAAATACTATTAATCTATGGGATGTTCCTGTTTGCATCAGTTTCAGAACCATGTAGGTACATTTCTGGAGAGTTGATAACTGTCCAAGCTGTGGGTGAGCAGGCCTTGCCCACAGAATTTCACTGTGTTAATCCCCTTGCCTGCCCTTGCTGAAAAAGTAACCAATATGCATGAATTGACATTTTAGAAGATTTGTTACAACCATGGTGTGTATTTTACAAGTAAGCTGACTTTCTTGGGAACATACATAAGCCAAATGCAGACTTCAAAGGAAGCAGATGAAGCAATTTATGGGAGAAATTTCTCAGAAACATAAAAAGATGAGACTTTCTGTACTAGCAATAAGGAAAGAACATGGTGAGAGAAAGCATACGCACTAGGCCTTTGACAGCATCACCAGGCTTCACCTATACGTTTAGATTATTGACATATTCCTGTAATAGGGTGGCCACTTACACATCACCAAAAAGAAAAGAAAGAAAGAGGAAAGACAATCAAAATGGAGGATTGTAGGGGGAGTGGGGTTGTAAATAAATGCATATTTAGAAATGATTATTATATTTTAAATAAAAAAAGAACACCTCATTATCATAGGGAAGACTGTGACCTAGGGTTGCCAAGTGAAATAAGGGACAGGGCTGCTGTACCTTTAAACAGTTGCACAAGGAAATTTTAGCAGCTGTTGCTTATCAAGCCAGCTGAAATTCCCTCTTTTGCACAAACATTTAAAGTGCATGAACCCTGTACTTTATTTCACTAGGCAACCCTATCAGAGACTTACCTAACCTGCTATCCCATTGTTAACTGATGATGAGCAACCTCAAGGCCTTTCTTCTTCCTCTTCATTGTCTTTATCAGTGTAGCAAACAAAATCAGAAATAACAATGTCTCTGTGCACAAACCTCACAGAGAGTGCAAATATCTCATCCAAGGTGAGCAAGGCAGACTTCCAGGCCTATTCCCACTGGTCCTAGGGGTTGCTCATGCAGAAACAGGTACCAAAGTGATGAATGTTTAGTCTGTTCAACTAGTAGGGATGGAATGAATATTAGCCCCTATTCTCTATAAGACAGGGCATTTTGATATATTGGGACACCTTACTAAGCAATCAACTTGTGTGCCTCCAAGCCGTTTTCGATGTATGGCAAACTGATCACATGGTTTCTTGGCAAGATTTGTTCAGAGGAGTTTGCCTTTGCCCTCCTCTGAGGCTGAGAGAGTGTGACTTGCCCAAGCTCAAAAAGTGGGTTTCATGGCTAAGTGGGGAGTTGAACCTTGATTTCCAACTTTTTAAAAAATGTAAAGTCTGCCCTTCCTTTACATGTGGATCTGTTTTGGACCCCCTGCGCATAAACGCAGCGGTGTGGTGGTGCAGTGACATGTGCACACCACAAACGTGCATGCCATTACCCCTTATGGGACGAGCCACCCCTTTTTCCAGCATACGCTGAAAGCCGTATAAGGTTGTCAAGTTGTGTCCGACCATAGGGGGTGGTGCTCATCTCTGTTACTAAGCCGAAGAGCCAGTGTTGTCAGAGACTACTCTGTGATCATGTGGCCATCATGACTGCACAGAACACCGTTTACCTTCCCACTGGAGTGATACCTATTTATCTACTTGTATTTGCATGCTTTCAAGCTGCTAGGTTGACAGAAGTGGGACTAATGATGGGAGCTCACGCTATCATGCAGCACTCGGGCCTCAACCTGCCAACCTTGCAATAAACAGAGTTAGCATCTGAATTGGTTTTATTACATTTCCTGCCTTTCTTGTAATCAGAAATGCAGATTATTTTAGGATCCCAATAGCAATGAGCTATGCCTAAATACCTAAAGGTACCAGATCCAGATCCTGTCTGATCTTGGAAACTGAACAGAATCAACCCTGGTTATTATTTAGATATGGTATCATCAATGAATGTCAGGTGCTGTGGGCTATATTTCAGAGGAAAGAACTTGCAAAGCCATCTCTAAGTATCCCTTGCCTATGAAAAATCTGCGAAAAAAATTGGGTCACCATAAGGTGGCAGGTAACTTGAAGGCACATACATGCACAGGAATGAGCTAAATAAGACATTCTCTTTCAGTCCAGTCTAGCTGCAGTTTAGTTTTAACAAATAATGCTTCCAATCTTAATTGAATGTGGTTATTATAATTATGCTGGCTTAAAGCTAACAAAAATATGTCCTTTGGAGTTATCTTGTTAAAATAAGAAGATATTACAAACAAATTATTAACATCCCAATCCAAAACCCATTTACGTGGAGGTCACTGCTCACTGCTATAAATTTGTTACATATAGTTAGCATAAATTATGAAAGCAACTTAAATGCACAGCACCCAAGGGTTTGGAGGAAAGTTTTATTTTGTTTCTTCAGAATGAGAGGGAGACTACAAATTCCAAACTTTCAAGGCTCCGAACTGGATAAACTTCAGCACTAAACAAACACACCATACATAGGTTGTAGAGGGCATAATACTGCATCAAAGACATCAGGTCATATATATTTATTTATTACTTATTTCAGAAATGCATACTCTGATTTTGCTCTCTACAATGGAGGCACTCAAAAGAGCTTACAAAATGTAAAGAGCATAAAATAATAGCTAATCACTAAGGCTGCATCCACATTGCAGAAATAATCCAGTTTGACTCCACTTTAACTGCCAAGGCTCCATTCTGGGAATTGTAGTTTGTTGTGGCATCAGAGCTCACTGACAAAGAAGGCTAAACATCTCACAACATTACAAATTCCAGACTTTCAAAGCAGTGGCCTTGCTGTTTAAATGATACATGCGCTAAAGAGTCTGCAAATAATGCTAAAGCCATGGTCCAGTCCTAAAGACTGGAGTACAGCTTTGGTGCAGCTTCTGGCCTTTTAGGAAGCATGCATCATTTAAACAGCATACCTCCAAAGTGACCCAAAGCAGCTTTATTTTGGCCTGTCTGTATGGGGCCAGTGAGAGGGCCTTCTCAGTGGCTGCTCCCAAGCTTTGGAACTCCTTCCCTAGAGAGGCCAGGATGGTATCATCCTTACTATTCTTCCGATGCCTGATAAAGATGTTCCTGTGCAGGCAAGCCTATTAAGCAGAGAAGGACTGGGTTTTAATGCTGGGCTACCCAAATTTTAATAGTTTGTATTTTAATATATTATATTTTAATTTATTAATTGTTTTATAAAATTTTATATTTATGTATTTTAATAAATTGTATTGTTTTTAAATTGTACTGTTTTATATTTGTTCACTGCTTTGAGTCCCTATATTGGGGGAAAGGTCAGATATAATAATAATAATAATAATAATAATAATAATAAATTAAAAACAGAAAAGCATCCACAAGTAGCAACCAACTAGTAAAATTAAGCAACAGCAAAGTCAAATGCTTGTTTAAGGAGAAATATGCAAAATTCATGGGGCAGAGAGATCCACGAACCCAGCCACAAAAGAAATGCATTTTTGTCAAGTATCTGAAGGTAATAGGACATACAAGAAGGATACAGCAGTTGATTTTAAGGGAGTAAAATACAACCCATCCCACCCTTGAACTGGTGAACTTTCTAATAAGTAACACTTCTGCCTTTTCTGGACTTAATTTCATTTTGTTAACCATCTTCCAGTCCATCACTAATTCCATCCATATGGAATTATGGATGGAATGTTGGCAAATAAAGCCATTGGCTCAGATCCTAAGATCAGTCAAGTTAAGGATGCTCATAGAAGATATTTCCACAGTCCTTCTTTCCTGCAGTCATTCACACTTTCCAAAGAGGATCTCCAAAAGAATGGGCTGGGCGACTGAGCAAGATAAGACAGGGTTCATGGGACTGTTGGGCAGAGGGAATCTGCCAACATTGAATGAACTGCTTTCTTAGTTTCATTACAACTACACCAGTATAAACCAGCTCTTCTAGAACAGATAAGATAGTATTACATTAATAAAATATATTTAAAACATATATACATGTTAGCATTGTGTATACATTTTTAAATGGGATATAATTAATACATTATAGCTAAGGAATGATATCTTGAGCATTTTTCTTTCCCCTAGAAGCCCAGTTTGAAACATGCAATAAAAACAAAGGATATTCACTAACTAAACAGACTGTTCAGAGAATGCTTCAGTTGTAACTTAAGCTAGTAAAAACAAGGAAATTTATAGTTAGGGGTGACTTCTAATATCTTGACACAACAGGGTTTCTCCTTAACTATTTCCTTATTGGGCTACATTGTGACTATGTGCTGAAGGTCAGTGTGAACTGTGAATTTCCTTATTATTAGTAGCTGTCACATTATTAAGTATCTTAATGTATCTTTTGGGTGAGTACATTTAATTTCCTCTTTTCATACTACTCCCATGACCCCAAAAGAATGAATGACTCTGCTGCACTGAGACAGTTGTCTCCCAGGCGGTTGTGGAACTGATCTATTGTCACCTTAATTGACATGAAAAAGTTACTCTAACAAGACTGTTTGGAGGCACGATCAATGTGGCTGACAGAAAAGGGAGGAAAAGGATAATATTAACATTTGTGCAGAATTTTCTTTCTTAGGAAGTTATTTTTAGAAAGACGGAGAGCAACCATCTGTCTCCTGATGAAAAGAATAATCTTGGTAGTTATAAGCATTCCAGTTTGTTGTTGTTTTTAACATTTTTAAAATGAATAATTAGTTTAAAGAGAATCATTCTCAGGGTGTTGATCAAGAAGCACCACTGCTAGGAGCTGCTGGGAGCTGCTTTTTAAGTTCATTTCTTCCCTCTAAACAAATGTGAGCACCTCCCATTACGCTTCCATCTTGAAACTGTTTTTTGAAAATGCATTTGTCAACTACCAGGGGTTCAGTCCCCCCCCCCCATGGATGCTAAAAACACAGATAATTGTACCCAGTATTATTCAGTGATGGCAATGTGAACACACATGCCATTAGCCTTGGCGATCCACAGGTGTTCAAATGTACAAATTGGAAGTGCCCAAGTCTGTATAAGGAGAAACTGAATACCAATGATTTCAGATGATTTCAGATACAGTGGTACCCCGGGATACGAATGCGCCGCCTTACGAAATTTCCGGGTTACGAAAAAAATCCATTGAAAAAAACTGTTCCGGGTTACGAAGGTTATTTCGGGTTACGAAAAAAATTTTGGTGCTTTTCGGCGCTTTTTCGCACGAAATCGCGGCTTTCGCTATTAGCGCCTATGGCTTTTTCGGCTTACGAAGATTTTCGGGTTACGAACGCGGCGGCGGAACGAATTAAATTCGTAACCCGGGGTACCACTGTACATGGGCCAAAGAAGCCAACTGTATAACTTCTCATATGAAGAGCAGTGACCTAGTGTTATCTAATATATACCATTTTGGAAGTTCCTCAACTGCCTCACCTATAATAGGGGCTATGCCAAAGCAAAAGTCAAAGAAATGACCCTGTTTTAGGAACAAGAGAGAAGGAAATCATATCAACTGGTTCATACCCTCTGTGAAGTGTTTTCCAGGGCAGTTCCAGTTTTACTGAACATTGATATAGCATTTTCATATTTTGTATTTAGGGTGACTTGGAATATGTGTTAACTAGTAATTTCTGAGGCCGTTTCAAATTTCTTCTGAAGTTCTCTATATGTACTTATCAGTATTAATATGCTGCCTAATAGCTCTTTTCTTTGGGTACCTTACAAAAGTGAAACATTAAAAGACAATAACAGCCACCAGCAATTATAAAAAAGGGGCAATGTCAGTGATGGGATATAAAAAAGACAGCAGCATTCAAACAGATTTTAAAAATTCAGTGGATAAAAAGTGTGCAATTCTAAAAGGACTGAGAAAATAATGGGAGAATGCCTTACCTAACAGAATGCTGTCAAGTGTTGTTGAATCTCAAACATGCTTCTCCAGACTACCATGGCTATGCCTTTGAATTATAACTAAGTAACCTTGCGTGACCTGACCTCACCAAAACCTGATGGAAATCCATGCTCTGATCACCAGCAGAATGGTATTCCTTCTCCCCATGCAGCTGATCTTAGTAAAATAGGCTGGAGAAGGAGTTTCAATCATGGCAATAGTGTCACAATTGTGACTAAGTACTGGCCATAAAGACAGAAGAGTTACAGATGAGTAAATCTAGGTAGCTGTTTCATATTCACAACTGCTACTTAAGTCATGATTTTTACACTATTGCCCCAATTGTAACTCCATGCCCAGCCTTGAACTTTATCACACACAACACACACACACACACACACACGAGCATAGCGCTATGCTCCTGTCAATATTATGCAATAATGTGAGTACTTTCACACAACATTGCACAACATCGCTATTATCATGTGATTATCCTGGGAATAAAGTGGAAAAATTGTTGTGCTTTTAATTCGTTGGGAAATTCCATAAATAAAAAGTGGCATGATTTTGCCACTTTATTCACGGGATAATTGCACAATAAGGGTGATGTCATGTGAAAATCTTCATTGCAATTACATGATATTCCTGGGACGTTGACTCTTTTTTTCAGGACACCCTGATTTTTCCTGTGTCCTTACTTTACTGATCATCAGCTGCACTGGGAGAAAAAGGTCCATTCTACCAGTGACTGGAGTATAAATGATGTCTCTATCAGGTTTGAGGGGGTTGAACCAGGAAAGCTCACCTAGGTCCAAAATGCACCCCAGAAATCACTTTGAGACCACTTTAATTGCCCTGGCTCA
>NC_056524.1:109824763-109838884 GCF_019175285.1 Sceloporus undulatus | reverse complement strand
GTGCTAGGGAATCCTGGGAAGTGCAGTTTATTGTGGCACCAGAGCTCTCTGACAGAGAAGGCTAAATGTCTCACAAAACTACATTTCCCAGAATTCTCTAGCATTGAGCCAAGGCAGTTATAGTGGTCTAAAACTGGATTATTTATGCAGTGTGTTTTTAAAACCTTTGTTAACTTTACTTATCTAAGTAGCTGATGTAGAATACAATCCCTGTAACTGGTAGGGCTATTACCACTCATTTGAAGACAGGCCTCCAAACTGATGGATCCTGTTTCTAATGCAAGAAATTACAATCTATTCCTCTGCATATGTTGTCAACCTGTATAGCCAATGACAAAGAATGGTAGGAGTTTTAGGTCAGAAGGTCTGGTTGGAGGCACATGTTCCCCATTACTGCTGAAGTGTACCAGTGCATAAATGTACAGGTGGCCCTTCCCTTACGCAGGGGATCCGTTCCAGACCCCACCACGTAACGGAAATAACGCATAAAGTCAAGCCCCATTAGAAACAATGGGGCTTGTTCCCGCAGTGCGCGCCCCATTGTTTCTTTCGGGACGTGGGAGAAGCCTTTCTGGTGCGGCTTTCAGCGTATGTCATGGGCACATTGTACAGGCATTTGGCATGTACTGCCTTCCATTTCGAAGTGAAGCTGATAAGGTTCATTAGGTGTAGCTGAATGATAATATGTTATAGGATAATAATATTTTCCTACTATATCATTGTAAAACACAACTGAAATGTACATAAACATCTGACTGACTGGAATTCTGGTCCTCATATTTGTTTGTGTACTTCAGTTTAATCTGCCTCCCATTTCTGTGCAATTCAATGGGACTGAATCCATTGTAGGTGCATCATAAAGCACAAGCCATTCATCTAGATGACTTCTTTCAAAAACAATTAATTAAAGGCAAAATCAACTGATGTACTATGTCAAGATCTGGGAAGGGAGCCATACATGTGTCTGTACAAGCTACGTCACTTAGGTTCTACATTTCACTTTGTAGTTTTCATCCTGCCAAGTAGTGCACTTACAATATTTCTGCCTGTGTGGTCATTCATGTCTTTATTGCTGGAACACCATGCCAAATAGGGATCTGGCATCCTTAAATCTAAAGATTTGCTCCAATGTGTACCTTGTATAATCTAACATACAGTGTGTGTTAACGTGACAGGTAGAAAGAGAGGTTTTACTGCTCCTTGGGAACATTAATACTGGAATCTTCTGTTTCCTTGCTTTAGAGCATGCAGTAATATATGCATGTAGTAGAAGGAGAAGCAGAAAAATAGAAAGATTGAGAAAGTAACAGCAAATTATTTTTCTCTAGGCAGTCATAGAAGAGACTCTACAATACTGAATATTGGAAAGAAAAAGAATCAAAGTAAAATAACATAAATATGCCATATATTTGTACGAAAAACAAACCAGGATGAGAATGATAATGGATGGGATTTGTTAATTTGGATGAAAAGTTGACAACAAAATACAATCCTATATATTTTCAGTATATATCATCCAAAATGGTTATAGAAAACTCACTTTGGCCTCATTCCCATTACATTTTAAACTGGATCGCAATTCGTTTTGAACCGGTTCAAACAACCCTGGTTCCCACTTAAATCGATTCGCTGAAGTGATTCAGTGAAGGAGGCCATGCACCAGAACTACTTAACCTGTGTCTTTTTGATGCTGATATTTTTCATGTCTTTTTCACCAAATTGATTCAATGTATGTGTGACCCACACACGGATCAGAATAGATCCAAATTTGCCCTTCGGCCAGCTGGAACTGAATCATTTTGAATTGATTCATTCGTGAATGGCAACCACAAGTGGATTATTTTGATGCCAGAAAATGCGATTGGGGCAAATGTAGTGGGTACCACGCTCCAGTGTCGAACTTATCCATCAATTTGGATCGCAGACCAATTTATCTGTAAGTAGGAATGAGGCCATTGTGTCTGTACAGCAAGTGATTCTCCCTTTTCTACTTTTTATGCACAGCTCCTCATTCCTCATAGGGCTGAGGAGCTTTAACTTTGGGTTTCATGTAGGGTCATTACTTTGTTATGTCATGATAATACTGTTGTGTTGGAATCTGGGAGACCAGAGTATGAACCCCCCACTGAAACCCATTGCGTGACTTTGGGCAAGTCACATAGGAAGGCAATGGCACACTTCCTTTGAACTAAATCTCACCAAGAAATCCTTACTATATGGTTATCATAAGTTGGAGTCAACATGAAGGCACATAACAACAACCAAGTTAGCCATGCTTTTCACAGTATTAAAAATGACACAAGCTAATTAGCAAATTCCAAAAGAAAATCACATTTGCCAAACAGATAAAGCATCCAGAAATGTCATATGGCCCTTTTTTGTGTGTTTGGGATCATGATGGAACTGCCTTGCTACTTGGCCAGACTGGAGTGAAAAATAGCCCTCAATCGACAGGTGGTGTCAAATGCAATACTGAGGGGGGAACACTATATATGAAAGTTTTTCACAAGATGTCTTATGAATCCAGCTGAAGAAAGATGTTTCTCATTGATTAGCTATGGTCCATTAATGAAAGAATCTAGAATCAGGTATCAACAACAGATTTTTCTTTTAAAAACCCTTTAAAAATCTGACTCTTTAAACATTTTTTCCTAATTAGAACTCTTCTTGTGGTCCAGCAAAACTAGCTGTTTGATTATACTGTAGTTCTTATTTTGTATAAAACCTGCCGGCCTAGCTGTTGGGGTAACGACCATGCCATTGCCTTTGCATATGTTTGCAAGTGACCTGTATCTCAGCTTAGCAGATGGTCAGACTTCATGGCAACTCTCAGACAAGAAGAGTAGTTGACCACTTTTCTCTGTTTGTGGAAAGATCTTTGCAAAAAAGGAAAGTATGTTCTTGGGGGTTGCCCTCAACACTTCTGGTGCACAGTGTCACTGGCCTCCTTTAAAAAAAAAATCAGTGCAGTACTTACATTAGATGATTAGCTTCAGCACCAAACTACTAGTGTGAGAAGGGTGTACACATTTGTCTCTGTTTAGTTAATTTTTCTGAATCCTACCTACATTCCCATCCTGTCATTAGTTTATTTCTGATAATTAAAACTTTGCATTATTTTTGTTCTTTCAAGACAATTTGTGTATGTGGAATTTTTCCTCCTCCCATTATGTCTTCACTTTTGTATGCATTTTATAAGATTTGAATTTTAAAAAATGCATTTTCTCTTTAATTAAAGGCAGGTGGGGCAAAATGTGACTCTAGGGCTGTATACAACCCCCCCCAATGTTTTCTTTGTGCCCGTCAAGAAGTACACAAGCCTCCTTTTTCTCCACATACTGAAATGGTGAATTGCCTGTTCTGTAAATTTCCAGCAACAGTGATATTGGAAAGGTTACAACCCCACCACCTCCACTGTTTGACATCAAAACATTAAAAAACATAACAAGACAAAAACAGATATGGCCTTCGAGCCACTTACAGTTTGTGGTGGTGGAGCTTTTTGGCAGTGCAGGTGCTCCTATAGAGTCCTGTGGCAATAAAAGTGGCCCTTGGACATCCTGAAGTTGCCCTACCGAAGATTAAAGCTTGTTTGTGCATATTTTTCAGCTGGAAGTATTTGAAGGGCTTTGTATGTTTTATTGTCACACTTATACACTTCTTCTAAATGGTAAATAAGGCATGCTTCATCCTACCTTGGGAGATGACAAATGGATCCTTTCACTGAGAATTTCAAAGCCAATGAAATCTCTACTATCGTTACACCTTTGCACATGCTGGCGGGATATGTTTCTCAAAACTTCCTCTCCCTGACCTATTTTTCATGACACACAATATAGAATCTGTGTATGACCTTCCTTCCTTCCTTCCTTCCTTCCTTCCTTCCTTCCTTCCTTTTTTTCCTTTCTCTATGATGTGTTTTTTTCTCTTGAGTTGTCTGCTTGTTGACATATGACATACACTTGTTGACATATGTGGGGTTTTTTTTGTATGTATGTATATGCTGTATAAGCCACGATATTTTCGTATCATGGTATTCCCTGATATTTTTGTATCATGGTAAAATATTGGTACTTTATTGTGCTTTCTGTTGGCAAATGCATGATTTACTATTTGAAACACAGACCCAGCCTCTGTCTTGCTCTCAGTTTCTTGACCAGATTACTTATCTCTGGGTATCATCCATTTTGAGAGGGTACTCATGTGATCACAAGCTTCCAAAGGTTGGGATCCCCATTGTAAGCAAACATCTTATCAATCCTTGAATTGTTGTTATGCACCTTCAGGTTATTTCTGATTTATGATGACCTTAAGGCAAACTTATCACAGGGTTTTCTTTGAAAGATTTATTTAGAGCAAGTTTGCCACTGCCTACCTCTGAGGATGAGAGAGTATGACTTACCCAAGGTCACCTAACACCAAAATCCATAAGTGATACCTTTATTGGCCAACCGAAATACACAATATACAAGTATCACTGTATATCACAATATAAAAGTATCACTGATGGGTTTTTCTTTCTAAGGTCACCTAGCGAGTTTCCATGTTGTTGCTGTTGTGTAGTCTACAACTCCCAGAGGTCCTGATCATTAATTCTGATTATGTAGTCAAAAAGGTTACTTTTCCATCTCTGTATGGAACATTCTTCTCCTGTCTTTCCTCTTGTTGAGATTTCATAAGATCACCCCCAAGGGATGCACACATTAAGCCCTTTCCACCTATCATTTATTTTCCTTGTCAGAATTGCAACAGTTACCACAGGAATGTCCCACAGTTGTGAACAGGGAGAAAGATGATCCATGCAATCACCCCACTCCAAAACAGAAAAGGGTGAGGAAGGCACTGAGTCAGAGCAGTTGTCATGAAACAGCTCGTTTTCAATGCTGCGGTTGTATAAAGACGCAACAAAGCTGGCAGCATCAGTGACCCCAGGAGAATTCCCTCTTTACTATAAAAAGGCAGCTTTGGATAAAAAGAACAATGTCTGGAAATGTATTTCTGGTCAATATAGGCCTGTGTGGGTTTGGTGCGCGTATGTGTGTGTGTGCTTCTTCCTTTCCTGTTTTTTAATGCTAGTGAGGACAGCATGAATGAAGATTTGCAATGTTTGGCCTAAACATTACACCCAGGCTATAAAGTTCTCAATATTTCTATAATGATGTTTGAAATGTAGCACTGCCTTTAGGGAAAACATATTCCTTCACCTTACCCTATCATAATATTTCTTACTGCGAGTAACGTCCTCTTGGTTTTAACCATTTGCGGTTGAGGAAAGCTGTTGCAGTCAGCTCCATGGATGATCTCATCACAAGGGAACTATTAACTTTCTCTCAGAGGCTGGAACATGACATGTAAATAGCTTGCTTCTCTGGTTTTAAAAAAGAAGTTAAAAGGGGGAAGAAACACTGATGGAAAACTGGAATGTGCTGACTACCCTGCTTATATCCTTGAGCATAACCTGAAATCAACAGCAGAGTGGTGCTTTTACAATTATACATAGACAATCTAAAAATACACTTGTGAGTGGGTTTCAGTATTAAGAGTGATAAATAGGTTGCAATTGTATCATTAGAGCACTGAAATTAAGGCTCACAGAAAGTGTAGGCAGTATTCAACACAGACGTGAATTGGTCAATAAAGGCATTTACTTGGCATGTAAATTGGGAGTTGAAAAGACTCGGGTTATATGTAACCACATGGTGTGGAAGTTGTTTGCAAATAAAAAGGCTATTTCACAATATAATCAAATGTAGAATATGTTACAATTTTTAGCGTTCCCGCTGAGTATGCTAGCCTCCATGTTCATTCATCCTCTTGAGATAGTCGTTGCATGCAGCATAGCAGCCATATATCTATGGCTGGGATACTACATGGTCAAGTGTAGCATAATAATAGTTTCATGTACAAAACTCTACTACAACTCTTTTGTTACCATCCTTAGAACTTACTGTTACTCTGTAATAGTCTACTCATGGTCATTCCACTGCTGGTGAAAAAAAAAGAGGGGATTGCAGCAACATCTACCTATGTCACCATAACCAGACACAGACCAAGGACATCTTCTGCTAAGATTTCCTAGGACTCTCCAGAGGTCTCAGCAGATGATGTCTTCAATCTGCATCTGACTATGGGGACATAGCCAGATGCTTCTTCATTCTCCCTGCTCTCCGCCAGCAACAGAATAACCATGAAGTGGGGAGGGCTTTCACAGACTAACAATGAGTCCTGGAGGCCTATGTACATTGCAGAAGAAAGAGCACAACAAACTCCTCAATGACACACACATTCACAAATGTAATATACAGGCATAAGGAAGATGTGTGCTCACATATCTCACTATCATGATGCCAGCCTGTGTCTGGATCAGAATCTGTTTTGACTAAGCAAGCTTTGATTGCATAGGCATTCATTTATTTATATTATCAATATGCTACTCATAAATATATAATTACAAGCGCTATTTACAAATGGTTTTTTTAAACGAAGATGCAAGCCATAAAAGTTGTGACATAAGAGCATCACTCAAAGTCACTTTTAAATTATTAAAGCCCTACAAAATAAAAACGTTAGATGGCTCCTTTCATGAATGAATCAACATTCATCAACATCGAACAGGCCTTTCCTGCCTATTTCTTCCTTCCTGTGTCTTATCCTTCTCCCCATACGTTCTCCTTCTTTTGAGGTACATTTTTGGAAAAATATGGTATGGAAAGATGCGAAGAGAGTAGAAAATCTGTAGAAATTGCTCTTTCTTAACCTCAATGGAGGGACAACTGAGGACATTTAACTTGTTTTTAATTTTTAAAATATCATTATACAATTAACAGGACACTTCACAAAAGTTAAACTTAGAATAAAAACATAGTAAAGCAGATTTGAGCAAAGAACCTCCAGATCTTTTGTACTTTGCCTCCAAAAGCCCCTTCAAATATAATTAGTGAAAAGAGATTAACAGTGTTGGTGTCTAAAATATCAGGAAAATTAAATATTCCCTACCACTGAAATAAAACAGCATAAACCAATAGTAAAAGAAAAAAAATGATAAAGAAAAATATATTAAGATGCTAAAAACCCTGTAATAACATGAAGAGTTGAAGGAGGGAAACACCAGATAAATGGTCCACCAACAGCACGTGCGCTTCCACACTACATAGTTATAGCAGATTGATACCACTTTAACTGCCATGGCTGTATCCTATGAAATCCTTGACTTTGTAGTTTGGCAATGCACTAAAGCTCTCTGGAGATGCCTATATACCTTAAAGGCACTTCCAGATCTTGGAAGTTAAGCAGGGTCAGCATTGTTTACTACTTGGATGAGAGAGCATCAATGAATACCAGGGGCTGTGGGCTATGTTTCAGAGGAAGAAACTGGCAAAACCTGAATATTCACTGCCTAAGAAAACACAATGAAATTCATAGGGTCGTCATAAATTGATAGGGGACTTGAAGACAAATATGCACACACAAAACACTCTGACTGAGAATTTAAATACCCCTCCCTAAATTGAAAATCTCAGGATTCATAAGATGAAACCATGGAAGTTAAAGTGGAATTATAGTGCTAAAATTCTTCAGTATGGATGAGCTTCATGTCACAAGAGAGAAATTTCACGTCTCCCTGTTGGCCTGCCTTTTTGAAAAAGGCTGCAGCTCTGAAGACAATCTCATTATATAGTCAGGTTGCTGTAGAAGGAACATAAAAACGTGTATCATGAGTGTCTTTCATTGTGGCAGAATTACAGTTAACTATCATGACAGAAACAATTATGCTAATATGCTTTTTGGAACTACCAGTAAAATATAATTGATATGGCTATGGTGGGGATCCATAAATCATTTTAAAAAATATATCATTGAAAATGCCAGAGCAAGTGCCTTGAATTTATACACTCAGTGGCAGCACCAGGGTCCCATGTCAGGAGCAAGGCATGGTATAAATTTATTATTTTATTTTATTTCATTTCATTTATATGTTGCCTTTTTCCCAGAAAGGATCCTAGGCAGTTTACTGATAAAATCGTTTTGAAACTTGACAATAAAAAATTAAAAATAATTAAAATCATCTTGCTAAAACTGTATAAAATCTCATAAAACATACAAAAATTAAAAACATAAATAAAGCACACACCCCTTATAAAAACCTCCTGACATTGATTATATATATTAAAAGCCTGCTTGAATAAAAAGATCTTTGCCTGCTGGTGAAAGGAAAGCAGAAAATCTGTGATGGTGGTGGAACTGAGAGAAAGCCTTCACCAGAAGATCTTAGATTTCTTGCAGATCTGTATGTGGAAATATAGTCCTTCAGACAGCCTGCACCTAAACAGTATACAGTGGTACCCCGGGATACGAATTGATCGCGTTACGAAATTTCCGGGATACGAAAAAGTTAGATTGGAAAAAACTGTTCCGGGATACGATATTTTTTTTGGGTTACGAAATTTTTTTCGGCGCGAAATTCAAACGCAAAGTGCGGCTAGCGGCTTTCCAGCGCTAACGGAAAGCCTTTTCGGGTTGCGAAATTACTCGGGTTACGAACGGAGCGGCGGAACGAATTAATTTCGTAACCCGAGGTAGCACTGTAAAGCTTTATAGGTCATGACATCCCTTTCAATTGTGTCCAAAAATAAACTGGTAGGCTGTGAAGCTGTTTCAACAAGGGAATTGTGTTCTCCCCATGACTGGCCTTGGTCAGCATTTTGGTTGTCACATTTTGAACCTACTGAAGTTTTTGAACAGTGTCCAAAGACAAACAAACAAACAAACAAACTAATAGGGAGGTTATTAATGAGCAAAATAAATTTTACAGTGAGTAGTATCTGAAAGTACTTTTCCTTTGAAGAAAATGCAGTGGTCAAATGATGTGATGGTGAGTTGATGTACTGGAATGCTGCCTATGTTATCTCCCAGGTCACCACCAAAAATGTACTCATGCACTGTTGGAACTCACCAAACCCATCACACAGGGATGAGGCTATGACAAATAACTGAATGTGTGATACCGTCACATAGCCCCAACCTCCCAGGAATCCATGTATATATAGGAAATACTTGCATCAGAGTGATCTTCATATTTTTTGCCAGATACATGTAGGCTTCTATGTGTTTCATGATCCCAAGCATGGAGGTTTATGGAGTTTATCACATGGGATGGATCCTGTGCAGAAGGCGGCTTGTTTTTGACACGACATTCGGGGTTAACCCAAAGAGAAATTAGAAATAACCTGCAAAAGCAGGTAGTTTTTCAGACAATGTTTGCATCAATGAGAAATAACACAACATTAATCCAAATGCAAAGTCAACCAAACCCATTCCTTTTACTTTCGGGAACTTCCTGAAAGTAAAAAAGGAGTGTGTTTGTTGACTTTGCATTCAGACCAATGTCACGTTATTTCTCGTTGACACAAATGCATCGGAAAAACAACCCACAAAAGCGGATTTTAAAATACTGTTTCTGCATGGGATTTGACCAATTTCCTTCCACATGATAAAGTCCATATGAATCATGTGGATCCTCCCTGGCACAGGGAGGATCCTCCTCAAGCATGGCTGTGTGGGGTGGTGCTATGCAGTGATGTCGTTCAGGGACATGGCTACTTGGCATGACCTCATCCCTTCTCTCGTGGTGAGTTTGATTAATTTGAATAATGTTGAAATAAGATTGAAAAATACTTGTCTCCCAAGAATCCAGTTCCCCAGTTACTGATCCTCTTAAGTGTCCGCAAAACTCAAGGAGATAATTCAGGTATCAAATCCTTTCCTTTCAGCTAAATGGAACTGAGACTCCCAGTAACCCGGACAAGCAGGATCACACCATTTGTAAGGATGGACTTCAATTCCATGGTCCCTTTTATATACCTTCTGCATTTTCCACATCTATCATGTGACAAATTTGCATTGATGGATCAGCATGAAAGGTCAGCTGAGTTCTTTTAGCAAAACTCTGATTGGTACTACATGGTTGAAGGCAGTCCTACACTCAGCAGGCTGGAAAATTGCCTAGCTGACTGGCATTTAACCAAAGAGAAGCTCATCAGATAGCGAACAACAAAAGAACTGAACATATATTCTTCTTTGTATTTTCCTTACTAGCAAATTTAAGCAGCTTTTTAAAAGATGCTTTGCAACATTACTGCAAAGAGGAAGGTCTAGCCCCCAAAACGTATGTTTATTTTGCCTTTTAACACATTTCTAATTTGTTAGTGCAGATTGGTCTTTATTCCCAATGGAAAGCTATTTTAGTGTGGTTGCCAAGAGACTTCAGAAACGAGCAGCCTGATCAAAATAATAACTTGCTGCAATGAGCTAGTTCAGTGGTTCAAAGAGTGCAATTTAAATTATTTCTAACTAATAATAGCCTGCTCACAGCCCAGCAATCTGCACAGAGATTTCTCCCTGTATACCTGTTTTCAGCCGCTGCGTAAAGAGGAGGCAAAGTGATGAGCAAACATTAAATCGGAGCAGAGACAAAACTGCTCCTCCAAATTGCCCACTGAGGAGGAATTTTCACCTATTGTACCTAATGCTGAAGAGCTTGGAAATATAAGTTTGTTAGACCACAACTCTCAAAATTGCCTAAATTGTGTCTGTGGATTATATACACATATTAAGACATGAAAGTGCGCTAGCTCTGGTCCGCCCCCTGCCCATTACCAGTTCTGTCAGTTCTATCTGAAATACAATTGAGAGCCATATCACATGACAAAAGAAAGCAGAGAGGCAGCAAAAAAGAAGTGGTTTTCTTCTTGCCTCTCCACATGTTGTAGTAATACTTCCACTCCCCTTCCAGAGGGAGATGGTCCTAAAAGCATGCCTTTTGCCAAACAGATTTTTCCAGCATGATAAAAAGCACATTTTTATGACTGTCTCTCTCTACAGAACAATGGAAGTGTTTTAACAGCATGCAGAAAGGCAAGGAAAAAGCTGCTTCTCTCTTGCTGACTCGACTTTTTTTCTTTTTTCATGTGATAAGGCTCCAACACATGGTGCTCTCTCATAATACAGTGGTGCCTCGGGTTACGAAAGTAATTCGTTCCGCGGCCGCTTTCGTAACCCGAAAAGCCTTCGTAAGCCGAATTGCCATAGGCGCTAATGGGGAAAAGCCGCGATTCCGTGTAAAATAGCGCCGAAAAGCACCAAAAGTTTTTTCGTAACCTGAAAAAACATTCGTAACCCGGAACAATAATTCCCTATGGGATTTTTTCGTATCCCGAAAATTTCGTAACCTGGGTATTTCGTATCCCGAGGTACCACTGTACACAGTTTTAGAGCTATGATTCAACTATAGTCACCATGGTTCCATCCTATGGAATCTTGGCCTTTTTAAATTCATGGATAGGTATTTAGAATTCTCAACCAGAAAGTTCTACTATGTCATCCATAGGACATTGCCATGGCGGTTAAGATAAAATCAAAGTGCTGCAGTTGTGTAGTGTGAAAGTGCATATGGAGAGCCTTCATGAATTAAAAAAAAAATCTTTTCAGTCTGTTAGTGAAACCAGAAAGAAAGGGCTGTTGGTCTACAATGCTCTCCTTCTTCACATGTTTACTTAGACCTATATCTGGCTATAATAAAATATCTATATCTGGCATAGATAGATATGTGAAACAGGAATAAGACAGAAACAGGCAACTTCCCCATTTCATTTCCTTGGCCTGTTACAGACTGCCAAAATAAAGCTGCTTCGGGTCTCTTTGGAGGTATGCTATTTAAATGATGCATGCATCCTAAGAATCCGGAAGCTGCACCAAAGCTGCACTCCAGTGCTTAGGAATGAAGTGTGGCTTTGGCGCGACCTCTGGACTCTTAGGACCCATGCATCACTTAAATAGCATACCTCCAAAGAGACCCGAAGCAGCTTTATTTTGGCAGTCTGTAACAGGCCATTGACTGCAAAATGCTTTCTTTCTCAGTAACATGCTTCATTTATATACAAACAAGCTTAATTTATATACTGCTTCATACCACCTAAGCAGTGTCTAAACGGTTTACAACTGTAACCTAATTTGCCCCCAACAATCTGGGTACACATTTTAGCGACCTCGGAAGGATACAAGCCTGAGTCAAGCTTGAGCCCTTTTGCTGGTCTTGAACTCGCAACCTTGTGGTTTTGAGTGAGTGAGTGGCTGCAGTACAGGCATTTAACCACTGCGCCACCAGGGCTCAGTAAGAATTTCCAGGAAGTAATCCTAGCTCTTTTTGCCTGATTTTGTGATCGGTACATTTTTTTCAAACAACTTTGACCATTTTGTACTGAAGTTAATTAAAACTGTTCAGCTATTTTAAAATATAGTGCAGATTTTATTGTTATGAGCTGACCTGAGAGCATATCTGGCCATGGAGTTGGGTATAACTATAAATAATAATAATTACAGACATTACTGCCAAAAAGAAGAAGAAGGTGGAAGCAGGAGCCTTGGTTTCTTGCAGAGTTGCTCTAGTAACATTTTTGTGATATGGTTCATCAGCTGTACATATGGCAACTTGAATATAAAATATATATGATCAACCAGTACCATACATTCACCACCTGATGGCCCAACAATAATCTGGCCAGGAATGATTTCATGATGCAAGTATTGTCTCCATGTGTGCCAAAATGGCAACCTTCTATGACTTATACAAGTGTGATAAATGTAATGCAGATGCTCTATAAAATACATTTGTCTTGCAAGTACATACACAGAATCCTGCACAATTGTTGCCACACTTTTTAAATAGTTCAGCCAGTACACTGATTTCTGGATTATTGAAATGAATAAGGCAGCAATGACCATCTGTACTCCAAGTGGAATGTGCAATTCCCATTCACTTTACTTGTATTATCTAAAGGAAAGCAAGCCAACATTCATAGCTAGGACTGCTACATGCTGTTTGCAATGCTACTCAGAATTCCCAAGTTCCGCTCAAAGGAGCCTCTAAGAGGCAGGCCTTCAAATTAGCTTTGTAAATTTTGCTGGTGTATAAGAGGGTTATTTCAGAATAGATTTTTTTTTAAAAAAACGATGCTGTCCAAAGGTATCTAGCACCTTTTGGTACAATGCCTTTCCCCAGATTGCATGGTGGAAGCCAGAGGGCAGCTTTATACTTCCAAACAAAAAAGCCACTGATTTCACTGTGAGAGATCTGATAGCTGTTGCCCTTCTTCATGGACCTCCTGTATAACTATGACAACATCTGCACTGCAGAAATAGTGCAGTTTTTAACTGCCATGGCTCAGTGCTATGGAATTCTGGAATTTGTAGAGCACTCTGACAGAGAAGGCTAAATATATCACAAAATTACAAATCTCAGAATTCCATAGCATTGAGCCATGGCAATTAAGGTGGTGTCAAACTAGATTAGTTCTGCAGTTCAGACGAAGCCTTCACTGGTGGATCATTACACTGTCCCAGTGTTAAATATTTAACACTGTTAAACGTTGCTACTCTACAAAATGTTGCATAAGGTATTGCATGGGTAGATATTGTAGACTCTTAAAATGTCTAAAGATGGCAAAGCATTCAACTTTGGCCCAACAAATTTATAGCACAATAATTTCACTTTAACCACCATGGAAACAGCCTATGGAATCCTGGGTTTTGTATTTTATGATTCTAAATTCCCCTCTCCTAACGTCAAATCCCAAGATTCAATAGGATGCTGCCATGACAGTTAAAGTGTAATCAATAGCACTTTACATTTCTATACAGCTTTATATACTCAGCGCACTCTAAGTGGTTTACATTCTGTAAGCCAGTTGCCCCCAACAAGCTGGGTACTCATTTTATTGACCTATAAAAGGATGGAAGGCTGAGTAGACCTTGGAGCCTTGGGATCGAACTCACAACCTTGTGGCTGCAATACCAGCATTTAACCACTGCACCACCAGGGCTGCTTATCATCACAGTGTTATTATTGTGTCATATGAAAGAGCCCCCTGTAAATGTCTCTCCTTACAGATGATTATATATATTATGGGAACTATGGCGGGATACATACCTCCTTTTTGTAGCATGGCGGCGGCAGCAATAGGATTAGGGAGCGCACACCATTCACATGCTCCCTAACCCTAGTACGTACTAGGCTAACCCTAGTACGTACTGGGAGCGAAAAATGGTGGCGCCCTGTCTACATTG
>NC_056524.1:109754173-109824753 GCF_019175285.1 Sceloporus undulatus | reverse complement strand
GTGCCACCATTTTGACATGATGGATGCCTAGTGTTCGCACGTCCTGGCGCACTTGTGACACCACAAGTGCACCATTGGCGCATTGTGGCATCACAAGTGCACCGCAAGAAGAACCCACTTTTTGCGGGCTATTTTTGTTCCACGATGGGGCCGCACAGTTTGGCCGCTGCTGCTCCCTTGTGGAGCAAACCAGGGCGGCGGGAGACCACCCATTTTGGGCGGTCTGTATCCCAACATAGTTACTTTCCTTTTCTTTTTGTGCGCTTCCTATCACTCCTGAGTTAATGGCCTAAAGAAGCTTCAATTTGTAAAGTACAGTGCACCCACGTCATATGCATACCCTGGAAGAAGTAATGGGATGTGTGATTGTGGAGTGCACGCAGCGCCATACCATAAGCAAAATCCCATTACTTCCAATGGGGCTCAAGCTTATATGTTTTTATTTTACGCAAGGGGGTATGTCCGGAATGGATCCCCGCATAAGAGAAGGGCGCCTGTACCATGAAGGAAAAGTTTATGACAATGGTCAAGGCCTTCTGAATTTTTCTGGAGGCAATGGTGACTGGTGACTCTGGTGCCACTGGGGTCAGATTTTAGACAGAACTATAAGGATTCTATTTTGAGAGATTGAATTCAACATCTTGTCTAGTTCCTTTAAAGTTCTGATTACAATCTAGAATGGATTTGCTGTCCCAATGACTAAGAGCCACCCCGACTGGGATACCTTTCCCTTCAAGTTTGTAGCATCTTGGGAAGACATCTTTTGACTGCTGGCAGATAAAATCACTGCCATTTGTGAGGAGGAGGAGTCCTAATATTTGTCTATCAAACAAGAGAAAACCCCTGAAATCCAAAGGCATCCAAAACTATACTATTGCTCTACCATAAGTTTTCCCAAGTGCAGTGTTCCACATAAAAAGAGGCTCTTAAGAATTTTGCAATAAAGTATGACACAAATGACAGACTCTAAGCAGTATGAGCTACCTTTGGTATTATACACCCTGCAGTAAACTATTTCAAAACTTGGTAACATTTCAGTTTTACCTGAAGATAGAATTATTTTTATTTTTAAGAAAATGGGAAATAATTTAAAATGCTCTGAATTATATGCTTTAGAAAATGGATCCACTAAAAAAAGGGGGTAGACATATTAATGTTTCCTTCTGTAAATACTGAAGTGTAAGAAATGGGAAAAAATAATACAATTTACATTCTATAATGAAAAGGGGTTTAACAAAATGTATACACACTTTGCATTTATATTTCTATAGTATGGCAAGCACACGGGAACAAATCATTTACCTGTGATAGTAGGTGGTAGATTAAGAATTCAGCTCTCACATAAAAATGTGAAATACATCTCCTGATTGTAAGCCTTATGCTCTAAAAATGCAAAGTCTTCAGCCAATAAAAATGCTTCAAAGTCACCTTGCACAGTAGAGTGTAGGAAATGGCATTAAATGCTTCTTGGACAGAGTCTTAATATAACCATTTTGACCAAAATAACATTAGTGCTTCATTTATAAACTCTGGAATACTAATGTTAATGGTCCATTATAGTTTTACAAAGTCACATAACCACATCTATTTATACAGTAAACTAATTTTTCAGCAATATGTAACTGCGAGGCCAGGTGAAATAAGTTGAGCACAATTTGTCTCCTGTCATAGGGATATAAATAACAACAAGGCAGCAGAATAATTCCAGTGGTATCTACCTTTCTCAATGTCAAGCTGGGGAAAAAGTTTAAATGTAAGCAAAATGATGACATACAGAATTTTGTGGACACATCAGTGAGAACTTACAATCAATGAGAACTTACAGTAGGATCCTTGAACATCTCAGATTTACTGAGGGGTACATAGGAGTAAGAATAAGAATCCAAGATCAGAAAAATAAAATAAGAGGAAGTTCTAGTGCTTAAAACATTCTCTTTTAGAGTGGAGGGCAAAAGACTTCACTAGCTACATATTGGCAAATAACAAAAACACTGTTTCCTGGATTCCATCTCAGAACATTTTCACACCTTGCATACTAAAATATCCAAGGTTGCCGCCATGATCAATAGGGAACAACAGCTAATCCCATCTGTCTGATGATTGCCTCTTTTCAAAACTGTTTTGCATATTCATGCTTTAAACTTTTTTTTTTTTAAATCTTGTCATTGAAGTGTCCAAAACAAACTTTGTTCTCTGATGTTGGGTCAATTCTAGGAATGTAATCTTGTTAAGAAATAGACCCAGAATTATCAGGAAACACTCTGCAGGCCAGACAGGGAGCCAAGCAATGGCAAGGTACCCAGCATTCCTTTCCCAGGAGCCTTTGCAGTTTTTGAAGGCTTTCATTGGTGGGCAAGCTGTTTGGTCAGGATTCTGTCTGGGTGGCTAGAAGAAGTGGTCTTTCCAAAATAGATGTCATGCAGGAAGTCTTGTGGTGGTGCTGCTGGTGGTGGTGGTGGTATATGGTACAGTATTTCACTAATATGTTGAGATCCAGAATGGTGTACTGGTTTGACTATGAGACTGGAGACTTGGAGTTAAAAATCCCTGCTTGGCCAGGGCAAGTCACATTTCCTCAGCCTCAGAGGAAGGCAAAGGCAAACCCTCTCTGAACAAATCTTACCAAGAAAACCCTGTGATAGGTTCACCTGAGAGTTGCCATGAATCAGAAACTATTTGAAGGCACACAACAAAAACAATGGGCTAATATGTTTGGATTCTACTCCTCAGAAAATGATTATTTAATAATTAATAAAATTCTTCCATCTGTGCTCTTTGGATAGTTACCATTGCTCCTTATTCTTGCTGTTGTGTGCTTATGTATGAAAAACTTGTCTCAGTGTTTTCTTGGCAAGATGTAATTTCTTGTTGAAAAAATAGGAATTCCTTAAATCCTCCAGTTATAACATCTAGCAAGATTTTGGTTCTTAAGAGAGATCTAACACATGTAGAAATCAAACCTAGGGTGAAAAAAGCAGTAGTCTGTTCTGGATACCCCACCCCCTGTGAATATGAAAAGATGTAGATGCTCAAATCCCATTGTTTTAAAAAGCCGGGGCTTGCCATCCGCAGAAGCTCAAATCCGCATATAGCAAGTCTGTGGTTGGCGCAGGTGCACTGTTTTAGCTTTTTTTCTGAGTACACTGCAAATTAATTGTTGTACATCTTTTCCGATCCAGGCTCTGGGCAATACAGAGATTTATAGATATTGTCATGTAGCATGCAATCATAAGTAATGCAAGTTTTGCACCCTCTGAAAAAAATATAACACTATCCAAAATAATCCTAATCATCAAATTATTGTTCAAAGTTCCTTATAATGGTATCAAGTACCACTAACACTAAATCACTTGTGTAATTACAGTGACCCTTCGGCATCCTCTGGAGTTTAGTTCTTGAGCATCCATAGATTTTGGTATGCATGGGTGGTGGGGTGGTGGTGTAACGAAATCATCCCTCTGTCTGTTCCTCATAGTTGTGAAGACCTCCACCAACATCCCTTCTACAGAAGAAGAGCAGGACTGGAGAGTGGGAGAGAGAGTTTGTAAAATGGCAGTGGAAGCACAAGACTCAAAAGTCTTCTCATTCTCCCAACAAATGCCCAGAAGAACAGACTGAAAATGTGCTGTCATGTGTCTTCAAGTCAACTCTTATTTATGGTAACCCTATCACGCTATCACAAGGTTTGCTTGGTAAAATTTATTGAGAGGAGTTTTGCCATTGCTTTCCTCTGAGAACTAAGCGAGTATGTTTCCGTGATTCTGCAGGGATTTGAATCCTGGTGTCCCAGAGTACTAGTCAAATACTTAAGCCACCATTTGATGTTGGTTACAAATCTACTAGACCTGAAATTTGTTTATTTATCTTCCCTGCTACATCTCTTTCACCTTTTGCCCTGGCTAGTACAAGCCCAATAAGGCTTTGAAAAAAATTCAACAGAATCTACAGGGTCAGGGGTTTTCACCGCTCCTTCAGATTTGAACTTGTTATGAAGCAGCAAACATGGGAAGTGCTTCTCTTACAAAATGTGAGGATTCAAATTTTCATGGGTTTAATATTTATAATTTTTTAATTACAATTTTACTCTTCTCTGGGTTTTACAAGCTATCCACTTTATTCTGTGGAACCTAAACCAAACAACTTATTTGCTTGGGGATTTAGTGTGAGCTTGGGGATCTGCGTAAGTGTCCACAGATGGGTAAAGGCCTAATAATGGAGACTTAATGTATACAAAATACTTGTTTCTGATAATTAGCGAAAACGTTGGACTCTGAACTAGATAATCAACATGTTTGGAATAGGTTATTACTTGGCCATAACAAATCAGGTTTGCCACTGAGGAGAGAGCGTGATCCTGTACGTGCAGCTGTTGATGGTAGCCAGGGGTTTCTTTGCTCAGTCCAAGGTGGTACAGAAACTGTTCCTTTTTTCTGAAAAAGACCCTGCATCCATCTATAGTAATACATGCCTTAGTTGTGTACATTTAGGCTGGGTTCTTGGCACGTGCTCTATTTGGGGTACCTTAGTAGGTTCTTTGAACATTTCAAATGGTCTGCAATGCAGCTGCAAAGATATTGGTCAAGGCAGAGGCTCTTCTAATGTTCTGCCTTTGGTAGAAATGAGATTGATTGAAAAATACTGGGTCCATTTTGGGTTCACTGCATGCAAATTATGGAAATACTGGCCCCAAGAAGCCTGGGTATTGCACTCCCTTGTTGTTTTCCTCCAGCTGATAAAGCAGAGATTTTCTTTTAGATTGCATAAAATTCAACTACTTGGAATTCAACTCCCAGCCCAGTAATGGCTATTTAGTTCTTACCTAACTGTGCAGAATGGAAATGGATGGACTGTAAGTTTAAGTGCTGCAGCATGTGGCCTTAATCAGCTTTCAGCTCTTGCTGCGGCATCTCTGGAGGCACCTTCCTGTTTTGTCCTTAGCGCCTTTTAAATTCTCCATAGCACAGGCCAGGATAACTGTTTATCATGGGGTAGAAGGTAAGATAACCATCTACAATACCATGCAGAGTGAAATTAGCAAGGCAATGGGGAGGGAAATGGCATTCTGAATTATTTTAAAGTGTACTTGCAGTAGTGCAAGGAGAGAAAGAAGTATAAGATATATGTGTTACCGAAAAGGCCAGCCCCACAATAAAATCTTTTTTCACATATCTTCATTTCCCCAAGAACAATGGATTTTCAACACTCTTTATGAGACTACCTGTGGGGACTTGAAGATTTTAAAATCTGAATGGGGCCTCTGCCTTCCAGCACTCCTTCTTGCACATGTGTGGACTTTAGGATTCAGCTTGTTTCTCCTAATTGAATATAGTGTTGCTACCTTTCCAAGAAGACATTTCAGTCTTCTGTGAAAACCTGAGGAGTTCCTTTACAATGGTAAAGAAGAGTATAAGATTGTTGGAGACTTGTAGTGTTTTGGTCAAAACTTTTTTATTTTAGTCACCTATCAACTCATGGTGACCCTATGAGTTTCATAGACTTTTCTTAAGCAAGGAACATTCAGAAATAGTTTTGCCAGTTTCTTTCTCTGAAATGTAGCCTACAGTCCCTGGTATTTGTTGGCGGTCTCCCATCCAAGTACTAACTAGGGCTGTCCGGGATTGCTGCCAGCAATCTCTGATTTATGCTGATAACCAAGCCTGCAGCCAACACGTGAAGGCAAAACAAACCTTGTGGAGAAGCAGTCAAAGAGCAAGCCGAGGAAACAAGCCGGTGTCGGGGTTGCAGAAAGTCAAGCGTGCCGAAAGACGAGCCGAAGTCAGGAAGCCAGAAAGCAGTGTGGTCAAAACAGTCCGAGGTCACAATAGCCAAGAGATAACAAAGGTCCGGTCCGAGGTCAAGGTAGCAAGGTAACAAGATGTCTGGAGCTAGAGCGACAGCAATCACACCAAGGGCTCATGCAATAAACTCTAGCAACCAACTCAAGCCTCTCTTCCACTTAAATCAGGGAAGCTCTCCCTCGAGCCACCTGAGGCTGGTTTGCTAACTGTCTTTCTGCAATCCTCCTGGATCTGCGCCTGCAAGCACTCTCAGCCCTTCTCTCTTGATAAGAAGGTACTTGCAGGCATGCCTCGTCTCCTGAATCACCACTAGGCTGTGGCACCATAGAAGGCCTTTCCTCAGCACTAGGACCTGGTTGGACCTCCTGCTCTGGGACTGGGGAAGCACAGCTGGGGCCTGGCAGAGCAGAACTAACACCTGGCGTAGCCTCAATCAGCCCTTGCTCTGGAGGAGGCTCATCCTCCTCCTCATCCTCCGAGAGCTCATCTTGGCTGGCCATGACAAGGGCTGACCCTGCTTAGCTTCCATGTTTAGATGGGATCTAGTGCCTTTACGGTATTTATTTGCAAATAAACCAATTGTACACAGGCTGGTGGCCTAGCTCCAGAAGTAGTAGTGTTTGAAAAATAATTTTAGTCTCCCAAATGAAAAATTGTCAAATGTGAGAGACAACAGTGGATATCTTGGGCATAGTAATCATAATGGCAAAACAAAAGCTGAACAACAACCAGTTGCACCCTCACCCCATTCCCACATAGAGCCTAGCAGAGAAAAGCTTAGGTTTACAGTCCTCCCTCTGTTCTTGCAGTTTTGAAACTCGCTTATGTACGAGGGACGAATGGAGGGGGAAGCAATGGGGCGTGTGCCCAAGGCATGTGCCTGTGCACTCCCATGGCCATGTACCTATATTTAAGCCAATGGGGCTTGAATATAAGCAAAACTCAATTTTCGTGAGGGGGTCCGGAACAGATCCCCCACGAAAAAGGAGGGGCGAATGTATTTGCAAAATATATAAAGGTAGCTTAACTTGCACTCTTGCCCATAACAACATGCATAGTCTAATGAAGAAGGAGGCAAGGAGAAGATGACTGCAGGCTAGAGTGATGTAGGAAGAGAGTAGGTGTGGTAAAACAAATAAACAGGAAGTCATCATAAGTCTATCCTGTGCCTGAACTGCTGGAAAGTAACAGACAAAGTAGCAAATAATAAGTAAAGGCATGAAAAGACTTGTAATTCTAACAAAAAAATCTGAGCATCCTCCTTACAGCTTCATAGTCAAGGTAATCCCTTGCCATCCACTCCTCACCATCCATGTTTCTGTATCCTTTGTTGACATCATTCCAACTGTCAGATTTTCCAGCCAGATTCTACCCCAAATGGCTTGGAATAATTGGGAATCAAAATTGCTTCAACTTTTGTGATTAGTTCCAGTGAAGAAACATTTTGAACCATTGGTGCTATAAATACAGCATAATTGGGTATGATTGTATAATTTAATATAACAGTCTCACAGCCCTGAACAAAGCAGAGCTGGCTTCAGGAAGGAAGAAAAGAAAAACATCTCAGATTTGGGAGATGAGTAGCCATATGTGCCACTGTACAGACAATAACACTGTAGTCTGGCCAGTCAAAGTCTGGTTCAAAAATAATGAGCTATTAGAAAGAAGAGTGAAGCTTGGTCATGCCAGCTGGAGGATCTTCCATTGTAGTTGTAAAAGCTCTGAGGAAGGTCAAGTGCCTTGACATGGTTCATGAACAGGTGGGACCTGCAGAGCACACTGAGTATGCACCAGTTGACTACGCAGATCACAATTCTAACATAAAACATTAGAAATTATTAATTATTTCTAAATTTGTGTCCATACATATAAATTAACGTAAGTATGTTTTATAGATGTATAGATATATCTTTTGAGAGCCAGCATGGTGTAAGTGTTTTAGCTTTGGACAATGACTCTGGAGACCATGATTCAACTCACTGGGTGACCTTAGGCAAGTCATACTCTCTCATACTCAAAGGAAGGCAAGCGCAAACTCTCTCTGAACATATCTTGCGAAGAAAGCCCCATGATAGGTTTGCTTTAGGGTCACCATGAGTTGGAAATGGTTTGAAGGCAAACAACAACATTGCCTTCTTTTGTAGAAATGGCTCAGCAGACACTTTAAATAAAAAATATAGGGGTAAGAAACTGTGAGAAAGGATGCTATACTGTACTTTGAAAAACACTTTTGCATCCTTGACTTCCTTTTTCATACTTTGCCTCATTTTAGCAAATATTCAACCCCTTCTTTACCACAGCTGTAATCTAAAAATAGCATGTCTAAGCTCTGCCTAAGGCACAAACAAGGAGTTAAATGCAACACTGCAGAGTTTGTGCACATAACCGGTCATCTGCTGATAGCAAAGGCTATGGAAAAGAATAAATTGCTGATGTGGCAGTTAATGGTCATTTCATTATTATTTCAGGTCTTTATCTTTTCCTTTTTTGTAGGAATGTAATGCATAACTTTCTCCTGGAAAGGCCTTTAGAAAGAGTTTCTCTTGGCTAGCCTTAGGTAGCTCTTTCTCTGTTGTCCCAAATTTTTGTGGCTGACATCTGTGATAAGCTGGTTTTAATGGAAATCAGATCAGCCTCTGCCCTAATGTATCAAAACAAGAAGACAATGTGGGGCGTGATAGAAAGACTAAGGTTAGGTTAACCCAGACACATCAAAGGCAAAGAATTTCAAGGGCAATCACCTGTGCCTAAACAAACTTTTCATTTCAGCTTTTAAGGCTTGCTTTAAAAAAAAAAGTCCATGTATTCACAATTGACAGAGCAATCATGTGTCTCTTTGGGAGAATCCATTATACCTCAAAAATGGTCAGGATGGCTAGGGTTCCCAAATATTATGTATTATTTCCAAATATTATTACTACCAAGTGTTATGTAGATCTTTAGCCTAAATTCTATACTTCTGAAACAGAGATGTTCAGAAATTTTGTGACCTTAGATTTTTTTTAAAAAATAGTCAATTTGGAGTGGACCTATGATCAAAATGAAACCCTAGTTTACCAGAAGCTGGAGAACTTTCTTGGTATTCTATTACTATGTCTGTTCTGGCATACTCTGGTATTTCATGAGCTGATCTCATCACTTATCATAGCATTGTCAAAGGACTCTACATCTGCTTGCTAGGAATATCCATAGCACCATATCAGGTTGAAGTCTATAATATATCCCAGAATCTGCAGTGCAATAAATTTTGGTGTTTTGGTGGTTTTGTCCACCAAAACTGGGATTTGCAGTTCATAGAATCATAAAATCGTAGAGTTGGAAGAGACCGCAAGGGCCATCCAGTCCAACCCCCTGTCATGCAGGAAATCACAATCAAAGCATCCTCAACAGATGGCCATCCATCCTCTGTTTGAAGACCTCTAAGGAAGGAGACTCCACTACACTCTGAGGGAGTTTGTTCCACTGTTGAACAGCCCTTACTCTCAGGAAGTTCCTCCTAATGTTGAGGTGGAATCTCTTTCCTGTAGTTTGCATCCATTGTTCTGCATTCTACTCTCTGGAGTAGTAGAAAATAAGCTTGCTCCCTCCTCAACATGACATCCCTTCAAATATTTGAATTCATAGCCAGAGAACTATAGTGCTTCACCAAATTACAAATCCCTGGATTCCATTTGAGAATAACTTCAAGCATCATTTCCACATTTCAGTAGGGAGTAGGAGGTGGGACCCATGAAACCAACATGGGAACTTGCTATATTATCCCTTCATCATGTGTGACTGCAAGCATCTAAATATCAGTAGGTGGCCATGAGATCAATCTGGGATAAGAATCGTATTACTTTTTTCACTACAACCTAATATTCCACTGGCCTTTTCCTGCCACAAGGACCATCTTTTAAAGACACCCAGGTAATTGTGAAGTTGCAGGCTTTCATGGCTGGCATCCATAGTTTTTTGTGAGTTTTTTGGTGGGTTTTTCGGTTTTGGAACATGACCACATAGTCTGAAAAACCCACCCAAAAAACAGGTAATTATTTATTTTATTTTCCTCTGAGACCATGTGGTATGGAATAAATTAAAATATAAATGATATTGCCATTCTAATTTTCAGCTTCCAGCTCAGAGTGGAGAAAAGCTACATATACCCAAATTTAATATCTTAAACATGTTGGAAGTGTACAAGTACACATTTCATCTTTTGACAGCAAATCCCTCATAACAGGGATGTAAATCGAGAGTGAAAAAATTATATTTCCCCTCTTCTTACTGGGTATGAAATGAGAGATTTCTGCATATCTGAAAAAGTACATTTACAAAGGAAATTTTTTTGCGAACTCCACAAGAATTTTCATGAACAGTATAATAATTGGATTGACTGTTTTTGTCTTTTCAAAATTAATAATCCTGTTTTGTGTTTGTTCTTGCTGTGTGTGTGTGTGTGTGGGGGGCTTTCCTCTGCAAAGAGGACAGAGACATGTTTGTCCAGGAGTTGCTTGCACAAAATGCAAGGACATTGGTGGTGGGGAAGAACTGGTCTTTTTGCTGTTACATAGGAGGAAAAAAACTTACTATAGTTGGAAATTTTTCAGCAAGGTATCCTGGTGTGTTGAAATACCCTTTCCTGAGGGTAAAAAAAAAAATTAACACACACTCTTTACCTCCCCAACTTAAAATTCTGCAAATGTGTTACATCCATTTCCACTACACTTTAACAGGCCTGTTTCTTTTTATCTGCACTTACTCTCTACCCCTCACTGAGACAGTTTTATACCTATAGAAGAATTAGAACTATAAGCTCAATGCATGCCATGACTTTCTCTCATTTTTTTTTCCAAATGAAACACTCACACCTACAGCAATGACTTTTGCAGAACACCAGGGCCTTAGCTCTAACAGATGTGTTACTGAGGCAATATGGCTATAGTATGATTCTCTACACTGTGATTATTTCTATCTTTACCACTGCCTTGTTGTTGGATGACTGTCAATGATGTGCCCTTTCTGCACGGGAATGGTCCAATCTGGAGTATCCTGCCTCTGGAGCTGGCCTGACATTCCTCTATTTTAAAGCCCTCCATTTTGGGTGTCTGACCACACTTGCATCCTGCTCAGCCACCTGACATGTCCCTTGCTACCATGAGATGTTTTGCTCTGAGATCAGAACAAGGCACCCAGTGATGAGCATATGCCTGGACACCTCATTCTAACCTCAGAGTGAGGGATGTGGCAGCAGCGAATGCCCCATAGGATCTGGAACAATTTTTAAAATCTGGGGTAAGAGGGGGCAAAACCTGGCACTGGTGATGAAAGGGCCAGTTATCATCCAGTCTGCCCAGACCAGAACCAGATTTTAGGCTTTATGTCATCCAGTCTCTTTGCCAAATGATCGACAGAGGCCATCGTATCTGACTTGTGCAGACAGGGCCTGCATCTCAGAGTTTCCTTTTCACTGGGATAGATGCATGGAGTCAGTGCTACAGAAGCTATTATATACAAATCAACACAGGTGAATGACTCTGTTTACACCAAATATACCAATCAGAGCAGCTTAGTACACAGCAAAATAAAGCAACTTAGCTCTCAAATTCATGCCAAATTTGGGCTGCTCCCTGGTTTTATTGCATGGCCTTTGCCCCCAAAATCACAATTCGGGTACAGCCCAGATCCAATACTGAATTTGCTTCAGCAGCCATTTTTCAAAGTCGGGAGCTTTCTGGCTGTACCTGGATGGCGGTTTTGGGGGCCATGCGATAAAACCAGGGGGCCGCCAAATTTGTCTTGAATTCAGGAGTGGTAAGTAGTTTTATTTTGCTGTGCGCTAAGCTCCAGAGATAAACTAGATGAACTATTCCCACCATGAGTAATCCTATACATAACAAACTGCTTCTACAATTGTACATATACATCAAAAAAGTTATATCAACATAACATAAACAAATTAATGGAAAAAAACATTAAAAGCCACACATATGGTACAACTGAATTGCTAACAATAATAACCTCAAACTTCAAAAACACTTTGGATCGTTTATACATATTCTGGGCAGTTGCAGGGCCTGGACAGGGGTGGGGCTTCCAGGGGCAGCAGCCAAAAGGGCACACTCACTCCTTCTGCACTACTGCTGCTGCAGCATCATTCTCCTCTCCTTCACTGCCAGGGCACTGTTCTCCTTAGGAGTAGAGTGATGATATTGCAGTGGGGACAGAAAGGCCATGGGGCTGTCAGGGCATCATCTCCTCAGGAGCTGAATGATGCCACAGCAGCAGGGTCAGGAGGAGTGTGGAGGAGGTTGCTGCTATTGTAGCAAAACCGTTAGGGGCACACTTGCTCCTGCTCACTCTGTAAACTGCACCTCCACTCACCCCCTATTAACACCACTAATAAGTATTAATATCCATACTGAGGAAAGCATGTAAAAAAATCAATATGGAAGTGGCCATATGAATAGGATATAGTGGAAGGAGGATAAGTAGCTAATCTTATCAGTCTATGGATCAGATTATGTGGATTATTATGTAAACGAGTTCGTATTCTCAGTCTGAGTTTGAAGACTGTGATAAAAATAAGGAACTCCGAATCATGCTTTATCTCACTTAAACTGATATAATGCTTTCATTAACAACAATTAAAAAACAAACAAATGAACAACATACTTCAAGTGCACTTAGCACATCTAAGGTGCATGGCTAAATTATGTTATGTGCAAAATGAACCCCAGCCTATCATTTGAAAGTCATTTCATCCCTGCAAACTAGTATGCCTAATTTCAAGCAATAATAATTTTACTAGCTTTCACCAGTCTACATATTTTCATACCTGAACAGAGGAGTCATAAAAAGAAAGGAACTTAATGTGGTGGTGACCGTTTAGTTCATTTTTTTCGTCCAAATGGTATGTCTTCTTCCTTTGCAAGTTCATTTCTTTACCATCTATTCCCATAAGGAACTTTACCATACACAAAGCATAGGCACAAGATCATAGTAGAGAGGCTTTAGTGTGCCTGAATAGCATACCATTTCATGATTTGTCAGAGAAGCTGTTTTCTTTGGGCTCACTTATTCATATGTCTTTCAAAAGTTTATCATACCTGCTGTGAATTCTGTGAGAAATTTAAAAGAGATGTTCACATCTCAACAGATGTCCTTCCAGAGTTCTCTAGGGGGAGCTAAAGAAGAAAATGGTAGCTGTAAGATACTGTTATTATTATTAATTTTCTTTTAAAATTAAAGATGCAGTATGGCAAAAGCCCTTGGCCCAGTTAAGCATAATCACTTGTTTAAGTTTTTCCCCCCAACAGTAGAGAAGCTGTGTATTTGTAGTGGTGGTTTTTCAGGCTTTCATATCCATTCTGAAGATCCCTGAAAGCATCCATAGGCAAATAACCAGGGGCCTCTGTGAGCCATGAAGCTAATGGTTTTGCCAAGAGCTTGGAAACACTATTTCTCCAGTTTCCTATATCTATTATTCTATGTAGCGTAGTAGATTTAAGGACTCTCTCAGCTCAGGAATTCAATTCTACAGTGGCAGTCAGGCCACTGAGCATGAGATTCTCTCCAATCTCCCAGATGAATGTGTGAGGTCAGGGCTATTCACCTTTAACACCTGAAGCAAAACAATATTTTAGGATATAGTTTAGACCTAAAATGTCCAGGTCTTAGATAATGGCTTTGTTAATTCCCTGAACCACTTCTCAAGAGTTTGCAACAAAGGCCTGGTGTGAGCAGAACAGAATATCATTATGTGAACAGGAATATCAAGTGCTAGAAACTGGTGGACTCTGTTTTCTGTACCTGGGTATTTAGTACATCAAGCAGACCGGTGCAGTTATGACACCCCTTCATTCATCTTCATGCTAAATGGACAACAAAAAGGGCAAATTGTCCAGAGAGAGAGAAAAAATTATTTGTGCACATATCCATGCATTTGTTTGCCTCATTTCACATTCCTGTTATAATTAATAAAGGTTTCACTCTTTCCAGCTCATGATTTTATTCCACAAGAAAGACAAGGGCATGTCTACTCTCAGAGTTGAAAACAGAGAAGATATACTGTATCGTTAAGTGCATTAAGTACTAAACACTGTGGCTTACAGCTTATCATTCAAAAGCCACACACCCATAGATGGATGGAGAGAGAGGGGTGCTTTAAAAGTGCATTAGCCATTTTTTTTCCTTATGAGAACCACAACTGGACATGGCTGACAGGGTTAAAAACTGTGAGAAAGATGTACAGAGACAGATTATGAAGGCACAGGGAGTGAGCTTCTCAAAAAAACCCTTCCATGTGTTAATTCTGTGAAATTACTACAAATATAGACACCCTACCCTACCATATATTTCTTTACTTCGCTCTGGCTTCGTATCCAAGATACAAGGAGACATATGCACATTGGCTTTCCTGAGGAGCAAAAATCTGTTCATGCAGGGTTCCAGATCATGTTAGAGTTACCAGATCTTCAGGGCCTGGTTCTGAATTTCCAGTTTGTGTGGGTCATCTCTAGATGGAAGGCAAGAGTACAAATTTTCCAGTTTTGGTGGTCTCAGCTCCAGACAAGAGGAAGTGTGCAGATCTTCAGCTCATTTAGCAGAGAAGGGGTGTGTTAGATCTGCAAGACTTTAGCACATCTATAATGATTTTAAAAACCCAGGAAGTCCCCTTCCTGTTCTTTACAATTTTATTTTGGAGATTCATACATGTTTGGTTTATACCAGAATATTTTCTGTCAGCTCCTGGTACACTCAGAGACTTTTTATACTAGATCCCCAGGTCAGTTTAGGTCAGACCCCCAGGTCAGTATAAATTTGGAAAGAATTTGGGTGGGGTAGGGGGAGAATTGGGTACTTTTCAATCAGTTTGGATGTGTCCTTAACTGATCTCCTGCTGCATTTTGCAAACTGTCTCTGGCAGATCAACCAGTACTGCAGCTGAAGAAGTGGGTTTATATCCATGAAAATGCATGCCTAAATAAAAACCAGTCTTAAAGATGCTGCCATTTCCTTTTTTTTTTCTTTCTCTTGTTTTACCTGTGTTTACTTAGTTAGTTTCCTCCTTCCCTCCCAGTCATTGTGGTATTGGACTTCAACCTCAGCTCTGCACTGTACCCATAATCTGAATAGAAGAAAATAGTCTAGATTAAAAAGTCCTTATCCTGTCTCCTTAAGGAATAGATTTAATTTAACAGGAAAATATGCCCTCTCTCACTCTCACTCTCCATCTGTTGATCTATAGGTGTGTGGTTTTTGAATGATAAGCTGTGAGCCACAGGGTTTAGTACTTAATGCACTTAATGGTACTTAGAGGTATCACCAGGCTCTGTCCCCACATTTCAGGTTTTAGTTGAGAAACCTTAGGACCTGGGAGAACCCTGAACTGGGTTTAGGCCGCATGGAGACTTCATAGTAATGCATAGAGGGGGGTAACAATTCAACCAACTTTAGCAAAATGTCAGTGTTTCCTAATTCATTCAGTTACTTTAACATAATGAATGAAATGCCTACTGCTTTGCAGATGTTTTCAACTGGAACTCCCATCAGACCCAGTTAAACTGGCTAATGTTGGGGGAATATGAGAATCTGAGTCCAAAACATCTGGAGGTCACCTGGTTGGAAAAATATGCTTTTCAGAAAAGTGCATCCAATGTTGACTGCCCAGTTGCAAAACCGTTGGAAGAAAATTACTTAAAGAAGTGAAAATTTGCACAGGCAGGCAGGAAATGAGCCTACGTTTTCTCTCCCATAACACACGCACATGCACACACACCATTATGCAAGGAGTAAATCCAATCCAACTCTGATTTTGTACAGATGAACATGGCAAAAAATACACATATGCACTTCAGCAAACTATGTCAAAGAAATAGACATGGTTCCCTAATGTACATACAAAATATTCTGATTTCTGCTATTTTTTACAGAGTTTGTTGCATTAGGACAGAGTTAAGCAGAGAGCTCTGTGACTGGATTTCTTTAAAATTTAAAAAAAGACTCAGTTTTTACAACAGATACTATTACAACTCTTTCACTACATCCTTGTCTCATCAGGAGTGCACTGCCAAAATTGCCTTTGTGCTACATTTTCACTACACAGATGAGGAACACATGTTAAACTGGTTTCAAACAACGGTCTCTTGGGAGAAAGGAATAACTACTTAATTGTAAGGGGGGGGGAGAGAATAGGGTGTTTCAAGTACATTCCTTCCATGCTGTAAGCCTACTGCCCTAGTGAACAATTATCTTTTTGGAATATTTTCCCCTGCCTCATAGGACACTAACTTAGGTGCCTGGTTTTGTAAGAAGTAAAAATGTGTTATGCCAATAAGAATTAATTTTAAAGGAAGGGTTTGCTGCCTGGGGTTAGGACAGCAGGAATGTAAGCTATATTCATGGTGACAGCTATACATTTACTTAGCATGTCTCAAACCAATTTCTGGAAGCAAAGCAACCAGTCTGGTTCTGTTGTGAAATGTTGCATGGATTATGCTTTTATTTCTTTTGCCAACCCCCTTCCCCCACAATATTTCACACATCACACAGACAGAGAGAGAGATCTGCCAATACACTCTAATCAACTATACTCTTTGCTAAACCACAAAAACTTGTCCGGGGTATTGGTTATACTTATTTAGTCTTAGTTAATTTAGACTGAGCCAAATGGTTTCATAGAAAGACCTCAGCCAGTATTGTTTGCTGAATGTCTTGTAACAAAATCATAACTTAAAACCCAAGACAGAAACCTGAACCTGATGAACTATGAGCATTCTTCCCCCCAGCAAAAAGAAGTAGTAAAAAAAAAAAAGTAGGGTGTTGGATGTAAAACCACTGGAGTTGTGTCGAGATAAACTACTTCTAAAGGAAACCAAGAAGCTATTCAAATGTAAACACTATGTTTGCCTTATCCTATGTCCAGGCTACCTCAGCTACTCTGGAACTTGTGGTCTGAGGTTGCCTGGCCTGAAGCTATAGTAGTTTTGTTTATATCTGTCTCATGGCAATTATAAAAGAATCTCCTGCTGGCAAAAATGCCTTCACCTATCTTGATCAGATTACCCCTATCTGCATGCACACACATATCCACACACACACTGGAGTCCCATGTCATTATCACAGGCCTTATCTGAGTGCTACCTAAGGCTGTTCAGGGAAAGCAGGGAGTCATAACAAGGAGCAAAGGGCAGGGAAAATAGCCAATTTGTTGAAATGGCTTTCTACTTTCACAGCTGTTGAATATGGTCAGAGCTTGGGAAAGTTACCTTTTCAACTACATTTCCCAGAATCCCCCAAACACCATGCCCAAAAACAGGTCTCCTCCAACAGGGCTCATCTTATCTTCTAAATGGGTGAAAGCTAAGTTTATTCTAAGGTGAGAACAAAGGGGGGGATGTGGGAGGAGGAAAGAGAAACTAGGACATTTTAAAAGCAGCTGAAAAGTGGGATGACACAGGATTCATTGGATCTGTCCTTGCCAAATTGGGATACTTTGGGGGGGGGGTATGCCAAGACCTAATTCCCACTTACCCTTTAAACCATGATTCAGTTCAGCCCTGAATGTGGTTCCCACTATCTTTGCACTGGAACAAGGCTGGTGCCAGAGAGGCTGCAGGAAGGCCCAGGCAGAGAAGCCTGGGGGATGGAGGAGGCAGGCCAGGGATGGAGGGAGGCATGACCAGGGCATAGAGGCTGGGAAAAAGCCATTGCCAGTGGGAACCAGGGCGAATTAGAATCCGCTTGGTTCCCATTTGGGCTGAATCAATTTATTTCTAAATGAATAGATTCAGCCCAAAAAAAAACCCCTATTTTACCAGCGTCTTTCTGAAGCGGGTTAAATGGGTAAAAACCATGACCCCTTTCCAAATCGCTTCAGCAATTCAAATTAAATGGGAACCATGGTGGTTTAAACCAAATCATTTGGAATTATGATTCAGTTTAAACCATAGCAGGAACAAGGCCCAACATTGAAACGGGTGGGCATCTCCTTTAAAATGTAAAGAGCCATTTACAAGATCTGTGTGGGCTAGGGATTTGTGAACTAACTCCCTTGTAAGGACTCTTTATTGGGAATACAGCATAATAGAATCTATATTATAGAGTATATAATAGTTCACTCCATGCATCAGAGGAAGTAAACCCCGGGCTAGTCCACATCTAAGTGTACTATGCAGCCATGTTCAGCCATCCAAATTTATGCAAAACAGACAGACAGCCACACAGGCAATAATGCATATTTCTGAGGATTTCACAGATACTCCAGTAAAAAACATGAAACCTTTTTCTGCTACGTTTAAGGAGATTTTCAGAGATTGTTGTTGTTGCTAACTACCTTTGAATCGATTATTTCCAAAAGAACCACCAAAGAACTAGTGTTTGCGTTTGCCTCACTTCATCATGACTGAAACTGATCACAGTAGGATCAGAACCAGTTTCAAATGGGAACGACAGTCATATAAACAAATCAGCAGTTCACTTTAAACACAATGGGAATGAGCCCTTGGGTTCCAGGGAGATTTAAGGCTTGATTTGCTCTAGGACCCAATTGTTTGTCTTTTTGGCCTTCCTCAGTATCCTCAGCACTCTTCTCCAGCACCACATCGCAAATGAATTAATTCCTATCTGCTTTCTTCACTGTCCAGATCTCACATCCATACATGGCAATGGGTAATACAATGGCTTGGATGATTGTGATCTTAGTGCTCAATTGTATGTCTTTACTCCTTAGGATCTTTTCTAGTTCTTTCATACCCTAGTTCTTCCATTCTTTCCCTTCCCCATTCTTAGGCTGTTTTTCTGATTTTTTGACTCCAGTCTCTGTTTTGATCAATGTTTTATCCAGATATGAGAAATCTTTATCTATTTTGATTTCCTCATTATCTAGGTTGAATTTATGTAAATCCTGGTCATTTTTGTTTTCTCTGTGTTCAGGCCCCATGCAAACAGCCCAAACTCTTGCGAATCACTGGATTACATTCTATAAGACTGGAATAAGGAGTATTTTAAATGTGTGGACAAGCCCTAAATCTACAAAAGCTTATGCTACACCTTCTTGTGCAAAATTAGTCTGAAAGGCGCTACAAGATTCCTTTGCATACTGATACTCCAGACTAACATGGCTATACTGTATCTCTAACTATAATCTAAAGTTGTCTATAACTGCAAAACCTCATAGTTCCTTTGTGCATGTGCATGATCATAATGTATCTTGAGACTATGACCCTACATTCCAACCCCATGCATCAGACCTCTTTGGTGGTCTCTTTTTGGTTTGTTTAGTAGTAAATCAACATAGATACATGGATGCAAGCAGTTGCTATGGAGGCAGGAGCCATGAAGTATCAAAACAAAGGCTGTTTTACAGGAGTGAGAAACTAGCCAAGTGGAGGGGCACAAATGCCCCTCACTAGACTTTTGAAGGCTCCTCATGGAACAGGAAGTAATTTGGAAGTAACTTCCTGTTCATTTCCTTTATTAAAAAAAAAGGCCTTTCCTCTACCCAAATGTAAACACATGGTAAAAACATGGCAGAACATACCACTTAGAGGAGGTTTGGGGACAACATTTTTTTAAAATGACCCCTGGGGCTGGCTTTGTTCACAAAAATGGCTGTTAGGCTGTGCCCATCTCTGCCCAAGAAGGCATGAGGACAATTTTGGGGGTCTACAGATGGGTAGTAAAAAGCGGCTGCCCGGCTGGATGGGCAGGCCACTTTGCCACTAGAAAGCGGCGACAAAACTACAAGCCCCAGAGTCCTCTGGGGCTTGCCCTGGCCCCTTATTGGTGCGCGGGGTGGAAGGGGAGTCGCTTCTGCCCCACGATGCTCTAGGGGCCAGGCTCTATGATCCGGGAGTTCCGGTCCTCCAGGGTAGCTCATTGGTCAGTTGCCCTGGAGGAGGAGTCTCCCGGATCAGGTGACCTGGGGGCGGAGCCAGGACCTATTTAAGGCAGCGAAGCCGGCTCCAGCCCTCAGTCAGCGCTTGGCTCTGAGCGGTTCGGAGCCAAGTAGGAAGGGAGGAGGCAATGGAGTGCTTCTCCCACCCACTCACCCACCCACCCACTGCTTGGTTCGTGGGATTTTGTCACAACTTGGAGTCGGCAGCATAGGCCAGGTTCTGCACGGTGTGGTACCAGGTCTACAGAGCTCTGGTTTGGGAGTCAGTCGGGACCCGGGGGTGAATAGGGCAGGCGTATGGCCATTGCGGGGGCCTTAACACGAGAGCGCCTCCCGGTGACTAGGGGCTTAGCGAATATGTGAACGCATGGCAGAGATGCGGTCATACGGTGTTCCTTAGCCCCTAGGTCATCCCAATGCCTGGTGGGTACCAGGCTTTTGCTAATCAGACAAACATGGGGTTGTTTGATTTCGCAGATCCTGACTTCATGCTTTGTGCCAACCCTACCAATTGTTTTGCTATTAATAAAGTTGTGGCCTTTCCTCCAGCTTGGTCTCCAGTGGTTATTTGGCAGCAGCATCTGAGGCAAAGGGTGGATCGCTGCTGTGGCAACTGCACACCACGACACCAATCCAGCCTCTGTAGAGCACAAAAAGCCAGGGGTGCTTGTTTTTGTTTTTTTGCTCCTCTTTGTGCCCTTGAAGGGGCACCACAGCTGCCGCCGCTTTGCTTGATGCACCAAAGGAGCATCATCATGGTGCATGCAATCTGAACAGGCACATGCCAAGATGGTGCCTGAGGGTGGGGATGCTCAGCCCTGCCGCTGCCCACAGGCCGACATTTTTCACTGGTCTGTAAAGGGCTTTTGTCCTTTCAATTTCAGTTCTCCTAGGCTCTTTTAGGCCTATGTTAAACCCTGTTGCAGTAGTAAGAGTGAAGTGGGTGGTGCTGATTCTCACAAAATGCTTCAATTTGGTGGTCACTGTTGTGTGCCTTCAAATCACTTCCAACTTATGGCGACCCTACATTGAACCTATCATAGGTTTTTCCGGGGCTGAAAATGTGTCACTTATCCAAGATCAACCAGTGGATTTCCATGCCCGAGCAGGGAAGCTAACCCTGATCTCCAGAGTTTTAGTCCAATGTTCAAACCACTATGCCATGCTGGCTTTCAACCATTTGTTAGCACAATGCAAAAAAAAAAAAAAAAAAAAAAAGAAGAAGAAGAAGAAGAAAAAAAAGAAGAAAAAAAAAGAATTTTTTTTTTACTCAGTTATATTTTGTCTGCCTAAAGACAGCTGTACCTGGCAAGTGGCTGAACATAATAGACTTCGTTGACAATTGTTCTGGTGACAATGTCATAAAAGGGTCATAAAATGAGAGGACCAGGTTGGTATAGGTCTGTTTAAATTCTTAAACAAAATTTTACTTGGCGATACAAATCTACTCTATCTCCTAGAATGAGGATTAACAGTCACATTTAGTTTAGACCTCAGACTAATGCAAGCCTCCTGACATGAAACTGTTATCCAGTGCAAGAAACCAGAACAATGAAACAACAGAGAAGGGATACAAAGACCACCACATATAAATATTTATTCTCTCTCTCTCTCTCTCTCTCTCTCACACACACACACACACACACACACACACACACACACACACAGAGTTTTTTGGAACAAGAATTTACTTGTAGATGGTTGAGCAAGGATAAAACAGTCATGCATCTTAAAGACTCCATCCTAACAAGGCCTGTAATTCTAGGTCACCTCATCAGATAAAGCCTCGGGACAATGTCAAAGATCAGACTTGTTTTTCATCGTATAATATAGCAGCAGTGAGATGAGACCTGGAGGTTAATCTTATCAACAGTATCCAAACACTGAGAGGGAAAGGGTCAACTGGAAAACTCTCAGAACATCTGCACTGACATTTGAAGTAATTGGCCAGACTTAAATGCCAATTTTTAAGATGAAATTTAACAACTTTCCTCCCCCACTCTCCAGCCATCATCATGGAAGGTAGAAGTATGATTCACATCAGATTGCAAAGGATTGGGGGGCAGAATGACAAAGGGTAGAAATATAATTGTCAGGTAGTGAAAGGTATTTAGGGTGCAAACCTGCAAAGGAGTCTAAACGAATTGTACAATTCTGACTTCTGAGCAGATATGGATTGGATTATGCCATTCATTCCACTCTTAAATATTTTACTTACATAAAACTATATGTACAGATGATGTCATGCATATTATGATTGTCTGAGGACATTGGGGACCAGTTGGTCAATGAAATAGTGAATATGCTCCATGTTTTAGTCTAAACTTTAAAAAAAAACTATCTAAGGCTGCATCCACATGCAGAAATTATCCAGTTTGACAACACTTTAACTGTCATGTCTCAATGCTATAAAATTCAAAAAAAACTGTAGTGTGTTGTGGCACGAAACAAAGAAGGCTAAATATCACATAGAACTACAATTCCCAAAATTCCATTGCATTGAGCCATGACAGTTAAAGCGGTGTCAAACTGGATCATTACTGCAGTGCTGATGCAGTCTAAAATGCCAAAAATATTCTGAGTTGCACCAATCCTTTGAAATTCTGGACTTACCCCTGGAATGGATGTGTACATACAGAGCCACTGGATGCCACTGTTCGAAAGGGCAGAAAAGTCACGACAGCTATAATTGCCATGGCATCAGGGGCATAATTGTCTTTCCACTAAAGTGTTTTCATTTGCTTTGTTATTTAGGAGCTGAGAATATGAGGCTTTTAGATTCAGGGAGCAGACAATCTTTATACATCACAAATGGTGATGACTGATGAAACAAGCTCTTGGATTATTACTTGCACAAGGGTTTTTAGCAGTGTGTAGCTATATCAGATTATCTAGAACAATTTCAGTCTAGTTTCATGCCTGGCTGTGGAACAAAGACAGCCTTGGTCACTTTGGTAGATGACCTATGCAAGGGACAGGATGGATGACTATGTCCTGATTAGTTCTGCTGGACCTCTCAGTGGGTTTGAGTACCATCAATGATATGGGGATACTTCAAGGCTGCCTCACTAGGATGGGCCTTGGAGGCACTGTTTTACAGTGGATCTGTTTCTTCCAAAAGGGGGTGAACCCAGATGGTAATGCTGAGGAACTACTGTTTGACCTCCTGGCTCTTGGCCTCTTTTCTGTCCCCCATGCTATTTAATACACACACACACACTGTATGAGAGGAACTGCTGGGAGAAGTCATCTGCAGTTTTGGGGTATGGTGCTTTCAATATGCAGATGACACTCAGTTCTATTACTCCTTTCCAGTCCAATACAAAGAGACTATCCTGGTCCCTGGGTAACAACCTGTATACATTCATCAGGTGGTATGACACACAAAATGTTGTGTCATACCATGTGGTGAATGTGCACTGTTGGGTACACACGACAGGACTTTCTTTATAGCAGCATGTGAACTATCTAACTTCTCCCAAGAGAAGTCAAGCTGGTACCAAATATGCTGTTAGAGAAGTAATTCCCAGGAACACATTTACTTTGTTTAAGGTACCTAAGGTGTTGGAGGTTGAAGGTGTGCAGAGGAGAACCAGATTGTTCAGAATACAGTGACTATAACAGCTGCAGTGCTGAAGAGGGAGAAAATAATCTCCATCAGGATTTAAAGCCAACCAGCCATTCCATTCTCAGAGGTATACTTACTGAGGAAGGTTAGCATTGCCCTCCCATAAGAATTCTCACATTCCTAATGAAATGTTTCTCTGGGTCTAAAATTATTCACATTGCAATAACTTAAAAAAAAAAAGTGGTGTATTTAGATGTAGTTTGGACATCCAAATTAGAAATATGGAGGGCAAAGTTACCAATGGAATGTGAACACAGTAAGTGTAAGAGTTCTAGGTGTGAATTAATTTAAGTGTCTCACTCTCTGCAGTACTAGAAATTTGGGGACTGCAGGAAAATTTCATTCTGGGCAGAATTCTTATTTGGGGGCAATGCCCTCATCTCTCCCACCCTTGCCTGCTTGCTACACCTAGAGGTTGAAGATGTGCAGAAGCGAATCAGATTGTTCAGAATTCTGGAATGCCCCAAGAGCTCCCAAAATAGAAGGGAGGATCACTCTTACTTGTCTGATTTCATTGGAGCAGAAAGGATTAGCCAACACATGTCTGCTTTTCCCCTCATGCAATGTGTAAGGCTATTGTCAATGCAGAAACTGTGAATATTTCTAGAGCTCAAAAAATGTACACTATGGAGATTTTCACACGGGGACGGGATAGGGAGGGGATCACTCCCCCATCCTTATCCCATCCATGACCCGAATGAAAGTGATAGCGCAAATCACTTTAACATGAAAGTGGGCTGAAAAGCGCTTTCAGCAGTCATTCTAATAGTGGGTTCTTCCATTATTACAAAAGACTGGAAAGGATGTCTGAAAGCACTTTTCAGCCCACTTTCAGGTGAAAGGGATTTGTGCTATCACTATCACTCGCACTTCCTGAGCGGCTAAATGACAGGTCCAGTGTGCTTGTGAGTGAAAGTGATTTGTGTGATTATTTGTACTTCCCTCGTGCACACTTGGGTCAAGTGTGGGTTATTTGTGAAAGTCCTTCCTGCGATTGGGCAGGAAGGATGGGACAGGGACCAGACAATGACACCCTGTCCCTAATGTGATAATCTCCTATGTTCTAAGCCTTATCTACACTGACCTGAATACTCCAGGGCAGACTGGAATATCCTGGCCCAAGAACTGGCCTCCCCCTGCTACCTGGCACTCCATTCCCTTGCAGGGGCAGCTATCTGCAAGTATGTCCCACTGAGCCATCCAGCATATCCACAACTGCTGCTAGTCAATTGTTTCTGAGGTCAGAACAAGGCGCCAAGTGACTATGACATGGCTGGGTGACTCTTTCTGACCTCAGAGTGAACAACTGGCCAGAGAGGTGAATGTGCAATACACATATACAGACATCCACCTCAGTGTGGAAATGGAGAGCTCTGGATTTTGCTTGAAAAGATAAGATTTTTAAATTCATGTTAAGGATGTTATACCCTGGTTCTGATGCTGAATATGCCAGATGTTATCCATAGTGTTTACATCCACGTGCATCATCCAGACAGGTTTATGCCAGAACAGGGGGGAAATGGGCCTTTTGGTCAATGCAGACAAGGCCCTAATTGTAAACAAAAGAAGTAATTTTTCCAGATTGTTCTTTTCAGTAACCTCTGAATAATAGAGAAACCTTCCAACTCAGCCTACTCAGCAAGCAGTCTTCCTGGGACTGGATGTCACTCGTATTGCATGGTGGCAACTTCCTCCATGATAGGGAGCAAGGCAGATTTTCACATCTACTTACCCAGAGCCACATAATGTAATCAAATGTGAATTGAGTTATTCATCTTATGGCTAATAAATCATCATTTGCACACTCCAGTCTGAACCATTAAAAAGATACTACCATCCAGCCTTACTGTCCAAGAAAAGATGTCCTGGGCTGGTCTTCAAATGCTGCACAAGATGATCCTCAAAACTATACCCTTGCATTCTTTAAATGGGCACCGGTGTTATTCAACAGCATTGGAACTAAAAGAGTATATACCTATCATACATGATGAGTGAATGAGTATCTGTTTCCTTGGACATGTTATCATGAGAAATCTAAAATTGGGCACATTTCAGTATTTCCATGGGAACATTGACCATCCCTGAAAATAAATCTGCAAATGTCCCCAAACTTTGAGATATAGTTATAAATACTAATAGGTTCCCTATTATTATTTTGGGTATATACCAATGAATGTTGTCAACCCCAGATATTTTTTTTTAATGTGAATTTCCAAAAATAGATTTACATTTGTCTGCTTTTGGGCTATATGCCACTGAATACTGACAAAGTGGAAGAATATAGGTTCATATTTGGACATTCACAAATTCATCTGGGATTGTCTGTTTTCACAGATAAATGTTTCTTTTCCACATATTTGGACATTCATAGTAGTACATGGCTAACAAACAAAACACATTTGAGTCTAGTTATCACCCATCATGGACATTTACATGAGTTTTGCATGCATATTTCAACACCTAAATGCTTTCCATGTACAAAATTGGTCACAGTTGAGATGGCTTTCAGTCAAAAGCAGTGAGGCTGAGAGAAAATTTGAATTTGATTAAATTTTGGAACCCTAGCTCATTAGCCAAGTCAAATAAAAGATTAGATTCTTTCTAAAACAAGATCAGACACTGTTGTTGTTAGCACCACATTGGAAAAAACTTTTTCCATTATGCATCCTAAAGTTTTTTTAAAGAACTAGTAAAACATGGTTATTAATGCACAATGCTACTGCTCAACAGCATGTAACACCAATGAACTCACAGTGGCTAGTTTCAGACATTTTGGTCATACTGCAATCTGCTTGAAGCTGTTAAACTATGGATAATTTCACTCAATTTTCCAGTAGGTTTCTGTCCTGAATAAGTAAATAGTGGGTAATGGCTTGTGTCAAAGTCCTTGTAACACTTCATTAAACATAAAGCATGACAATCTGATCAGATGTCTCTTTTATAGTTAGAAACTGGCTGGTGACTTTGGGAGTTACTCAGCTGCATCAGGTCACATCAGAAGTCTAGTCTTTTCATCTTCAAGAAATCCCTTATGGCAAATCTTGAACCACAGCTTCATGACCTCACTTTGCAGTCGTCATTTTATGTAGTATTCTTGCCAAGCTGGGAGTTAGGAAAAGAAAGGAAATGAGCACACACAGATCATCTACTGAAGACAACATTTAAAAAGCCTTTTCCCCTTGTTGTCATTCCATGCTTAAAAATCAAGTTTCTAAGACAACAGGCATTTCAAATTACACACAAATAGAAGTCGAAGGGTTTAAAAAAAAAAACTGTGCATGGTGTGAATTAAACATACACAATATACAAATCTCAGGAAATCCAACTCTGGCGACAATCCAGTCCACACTTATGGACACTAAAGCCTCCTAATAATCAATTGGACTTAAAGGCATACAACAGTGGCTTAGATTGCAGCCGTTGACTACAAAAAAATTCCCACTGACTTCAGTGAATCAAAATGTTTGTTTAATGTCTTTTGAAAATATAGCATGGCCCCATGGAAATCTACTGTGAACTGGGTGGGTGGGAGGGGGGGGTTCATTGTCATCATCTCCCAATCTCAGTTCTCCATCTGTATCATAAGCATACATATGGTACTACTTCAAAGATTCCTTGCAGTTTTTAAAAATGCTTTTATATTATATTTGTAACTGTCTTTTTTTAATAATGGGATGAATGGGATAAAACAGGGATGGGAATCATGTAGCTTTTCAGATGATGTTGGATTGCAAGTGCCATCAGGCATAGTCAGCATAGAAGTATCCTGTACACTAAAAATTGATGTAGCTTTGTAAGTCTAGTGGGTGTGTATTACCTCCAAGTGTTGCTAAAGTGCTTCTCTTAAAAAGAAGACACTGATAAAGTCCACAGTCCTTCACAGCACTCGCATTGCTTTCAAAATCCACATTCATCTCATAGGAGATCAGCAATAAATTTATGCTTGATGGCCATTCCCAAACTATTTTTTGCCAGAAAAAGGATCCAGTATCAGAAAGATGCATGTGATTTCAGAATGGCACATTCCATGTCAAACCAGTTGAACTCATGGGAAAAGCTACATGATGGATGAATCACAAGCTTATACTTTCGGCAGAATTAAGCACCAAAGCTTTCCCTGGGGAAAGAAAACATGGTGCTCATTAGGTATGTAACTCTGACTTTCATGTAAGGACAAATAATTTCTCTGGGAGTTTTGTTGTCGTTTTTCCCCTACAAGAGAAAATGAATATTTCTATGCAGGTTTTTCCCTTTGATATTCACACTTCCCCAAATGTTTCAGGTAATCATTCTGTGTGTGTGTGTGTGTGTGTGTGTGTGTGTGTGCATTCAGATTTATATACACCAAAAGCTAGATTTTGCTAAAAGAAAAAACCAACAACATGATTTCCACCTTCCATATTTTTGCACACACTAAACCCCAGTTTTTGCCCCCCTCCCACCAAATCATGTATGTTTCCAAAAACAGTGGGGGGAGGAACTACCAAAAAAAAACAAAACAGTTGTAGGAAAACACCATTTTTGCACAGAAAACAACAGTTGTGCATCAAGAATTTCAAGAAAGAGTATTTTTGCACAAAAATGCATGGTCATCACCAAAATAATCTTCAGAAACATTTCAGAACTCATTCACACTAGTGTTTTTATGCCGAGTAAATCCAGGGAGATTCGGTGACGCAATACCAAATCAAAGTTCCCACTATGTTTACCCTGATCGAATCTCTCCATGGCAATTTGATGAAGTTCACATTACCATTTGTATCAATTTAAAATGGAGCCACCATTTCAATCATTCTCGGGGAGAGGACCCTTAAACGCACATCTACAGGTCAAGATGCATCTACACTGCAAATTTAAAGCAGTTTGACACAGTTAAAACAGTGTCAAACTAGCATTAATTCTACAGTGTGGCAACATCCTGAGAGTAGTATATTCCATGAGCAGCATGACTGCTTGACTCTCTCAAATGTATAAACCAGGAATGGAAAATGTACAACCCTCCCTGTGCTGCACTAAAATTGCAATGATCCTTCATCACTGCTTAAGCTCCTGTTCCTGTAATTTGAGTTCCTGATTATATTTGTTTTTACAAAACCAATAAGGTAATATGGAAAACAGAGGAGACAACAAATGTTCTTTGACACTCATGGAAAATCAAGTTTTTGTTCATTTAAAAGCACTTTGCTTTAACCCCTCATCTGATCATCTGACATACAACCAAGTGGACAATTAACTGCCTAGCTGAATTGAAAGAAACAGTCTATAGTAAATCCAAACAACCTTTTAAAAGCCTTCCCAAAGAACTAAAGCCATTAGTATTATTATGTTTTGTAAAAAGAAGCAGCACCTGTTTCACTGGGCTGTATAAGGAAATGTTTGATGAATACAGGAAGCTTTCCTGCATTAAGTCTACAGATAAAATGAAAAAGCAGAAGGAATGAGGTTTAGTTTGTATTAACTAATGGTAAAATACACCAACATTTAAGTCTTCAATTGTTCTCATAGGATTTCTAATGTTTATTCTTTGGTGTAACTTGAGCTTGTACCTATCTTTTTTTACCCTAGTCATTAAAAAAAACAATTTCTAAAAGGGAACATTTGTGTAATTTTACCCTAGAGCTCTGCAGATCTTAACAACCAAAAAGCCAGGTGTGTGGAAGTTTTCAGTAAGGTTAAAAATCAATGACAGCTTGTCTTTACAGTTGCCTCCCACTGCATCATTTTCAACTGGTTTCTAAATTATTGTACATCTAAACACATGCTCCAGATTGAGAACTGTGGAATCTAAAGAAAATCCTGGAAAGCTCAGCACATCTTCCGGGAAGAATCTAATGTTTATAATGAGCCAGGGGAGCAGACAGGACAGACCATACTAATTCCTCTTGGCCATTTAGTCTACACATTGTAAACTGCTTAGGGAGTGCTTAAGTGCACTGATAAGCAGTATAGAAATGTACTTGCTATTGCTAACAGGAGCAGTATTGGGATGGAAGCTGTATCCTTTGAAATCTTTTTGAACTATAGCTCCTTGACACACACATGTGTGTATATATACAGAGGTACCACCCATACCCCCCTCCATCTGGTCTCTCCAGAATCCTTAGGTGACTGCAGTGGCCATGCTGGTTGGGGGGTGATAGAGGTTGTAGTGTAGCCCATCTGAAGAGTACCACATTAAGGGAGTCTATGGACTTTATCCATAGTGAATATGCAAATCCATATGGACTTGCAAATGCAAGTCCCACTTTGGTGGGAAGGTAATAGTGTTTGGTGCAATCATGCTGGCCATATGACCCCTGGAATAGTCTTCAGCTCTTTGGCTTAGTAACAGAGATGAGAACTGCCCCCTATAGTCAGTTACGACTAGACATTCATGTCAAGGGGCTACTTTTAGCTTTACCTCTGGACCTTATCACACCAGACTGCTATCCTGCCACAATCACACTAGTTTAAGGCACTTTGATGATTCACAGTTGCATGAACTGTTTTCCACGCTGCCAAACTCTATCTATATGAATTTGCTGTTCCTCGTCACTTCTCAAGTGCAAGGCTTCCTGGCTTCAGAGCTGGTGGTAGCCACCGTTGCTGCTGCTCCCCTCCTGCTGAACCATGGGGCTGCTACATGCACATTCATGCAACAGCCCAGTGCTTTGGAAGAAGTGGAAGGACAAGTCATCCCAGCTTCCAATTTCCTCCAAAAGGCAGCTGCTGTGTATGTATTTTTGCTCTGAGGGGGAAGGGGGATAGGAATAGAATCATGCCCACTCCCACAGCTTGAATGTCAGAGAAGTGGAACTACCATGGAAGAGACCTATCACATAAAATAGTAATGAAGCAGCAGCAAGATTTAGCGCCCATTAATGGGTTTTTTCCCATCAATGAAAAGGTCACTACAGTAACAAATGAAATGCAAGGCAGCAGTAGGACGGACACAACATCATGTGATAAGTACCAGCCAAAGACCTGTTACTCTGTTAAAATTCTTCTTTTTAGCCTTAAAAGTCTGGAGTAAAGTCTTAAGCTTGTTCGTGGGATTTTCTCTGATTAGTTCTTTGAGCTAGCAAGAAAACAGCCCTCACAAAATATGATTAATCGATTTTAAAGCATCATAATACTTGTAACAAATCCTAGCAGCAGGGCTATTAAAAACAAACCAAATAAACAAACAGGGTGAAAGTATTAAATATAACTGCTGTAAAAATATTTATGAACCCTGGGACAATCACTTTGCAATAAGATGTAATATTTATTTACAGGCGTTGCCTGTTGTCACCACACTATATACAAATTGTTTCCTGAATGTTTATTTACATCTCTTTCAACTAACAAAAAATCACTCTGTTTTAACTTTAACAAGGTGAAAAAAAAAACAATGTTTGCTTCCAGACATAAATACTGTAGACTAGTGATGCAATCTTCTTTTTCACAAGCACAAATTATTAAGTTTCTCCCCGCTGGGTGAGAATGCATGGGTTTTTGCACATTTTTTCCCAATAATTGTTCATGTTTTAGGACTCTTCTGTGAAAAAAAAAATCTTTCTTTTCTGCACAAAAATATTGTTAGCATTACCAACCTTTGTTTTTCTATACAAGGTAATTTCTACTTTGCATCTTGATTTACAGGAAATTAGGAACAGCATATAGCTACTATGACTTTTTATTTGTTTTACCACACACACTCTCCTCCTTCATCACTCTAACATAAAGCAATTCTCTTCTCTCTTTTCCTTAAGACCATGAGCTTGACTATGCACAAGTAAAGCTACTTTTTATGTTTTAGAAAGATTACTAGGGTCATTTCTTTCTCTGCTAGACTCTGTATCATAAAGGGTGGGCATGGAACTGGTTGTTGTTCAGCTTCTGCTTTGCCAATTTGATTACCCTTCTTGTGAGATCCACTTCTATTGCTTACACTTCCCATGCATGAAACACAGGAAAACATTTTTCAGAGAACGGAAGTTTATGGAGGTTATGGTAATTTCTAGTAAGTGGGATAAAGAACATATAACAAAGCACTTTATTGGTGTAATTAATTATACTGTCTTACTTTCCAATGTAGCCTTTTAAAGGCTATTTTTATGGGTAGTTTGACAGAATTTTTTTGCAGTTTTATACCATTCTTTTATCAATCCTAAAGTCCTTATTGCATAAAGTAAGGATAAAGTAGTCAGCAGTGTAACAAGTTATCAGTTTTCATCACTGAGTCAGCAGTGTAACAAGTTATCAGTTTTCATCACTGTAACAAATTCCAGTAACAGGCAATTTATTAAATACTGAATGAATTTTTAAAGTAACTTTTCAAATTCTGCTATTTCTCAAGGATGAATAACTTAAGACGGGAAGGGGTAATATCAATAAAAAATTATACTCAGTGTAAATTGAAACATCTTTACTCTTCCAGGACCTGTTATCATAGGCCCTGTCTCCAACTGCCAAAATTAAGTGACCTCCCTGTCCTCTCTGCAGGGAGTCATGGTGACACATGTGACCAGAACTGGATGATGTCTGGTCTGTTCAGTACCTGAACTGGGTATACCCTCTTATACTGTAGTTAAAAAAAACTTCTCCTCCTCCTATACCTCATGCCCCCCCCCTCATGCCTCCCCTCCCCTCCCCTCCCTCCCTCCCTCCCTCCTCTCACTCACATGCCCTCAGAGGGATCTTTGCATGGCACCTCTGGCATACATGACATGGGTTTGCCATGGCTGATATGTTCCTAAATCCATCCAAACCCTGAATCCAACACTGTCAGTCATTTTACAAATAAAGCCTTCCATTGCCTGTTCACTCTCTAAACCAGTGATTCAAAAAGTGGGCAGTATGCCCTGTAGGAAATGGTGGAAAGATCCAGAGGCAGTGAGGGGGGAAAGGGGCAGTAGGGGAGCCTTCAGTCAAAGTATTGGTGTGCAAGAAAGACAAGGAGAACCAGCAGCCTTTAGGATAATGGTGGGAAGAAGGATTGCAGGAAAACTTTTCAGGGTCTTTGCGGATCATTTTGTATGATGGTGTCTCCCATGCTTTGCCTGCCCACACAAGCACACTCGCTTAGCTGCATCTTTCACTGGTAGGGGCAGTTGTATTTGAGAAACTCTTGTGAAGCTTCGGCACATGACATTGCTTCTATGGCTCGGAGTGGCACTATTTTGGGACTGACTGGTGCAAGTAGTTAGAACACGTGGCAGTGGGCGAGAAACAACAGCAAAAAGGAGCTATCAAATTTGGGACCCTGCTTAAGCTTCTTTGTGAGCTTTGCTGGTACTTGGCTGGCAGGTTGGAGCTGCCCTGCTACTCCAGTTTTCTTTCACTGGCCAGGCTGAGATAAAAGGTAACAGAAGAAATAATGTGTATGTATTGTGGGAGGGGGGAACATTTGAAGCTGGGTAGGGAAGACATGTCCCTGGTGAAGCAGAGGGAGGAGTTTTGGGGGACAATTATTGGAAAGAGTCCTTCCCCTTGGAGTGGCTCCTGTAGTTAGAATCTCTCACCCTCCCCATCCATGCCAGTTCTCAGTCTAGAGCATGTGGCCACTATAAACCAGAGACACACATGACTGTGCCCATTTCCAGCCCAATGAAGACTGACTGAGGGTCCTACTTAACCAGGAAGCAGTTTCTCCCTTTGCACCCAGTCATCTTGGGAGGAGCAACCGAGCAGTTGACTGAGCAGTGATTGAAAGGTGTCTTGCCCACAATGACCTTTGCTGGAGGGGTGACATGGGCTTCTCGGTTGCTGGTCAGCCAACTGCTTGGTTCCTGGCTACCTTCAGGGTGACGGTGCAAAGGGAACAATGAGATTGGTTGTTTTGAATTTGCAGTAAAACAGTAGACCTAACATCAAAAAATATGAATTGTGGGGGCACTAGAGTTGTCACCCAAGATGAAAGGGGGTAGTAGCTGAAAAAAGTTTGGGGACCACTGGTCTAAATGATCCATCCCTTGCCACAGCATAGCACTTGATTTCTCCTTCAGTAATTGTTTACTAAGATTTACCTAGCATAATAATTTACTTTTCAGCATGGGTCAACTGTCCATCCGCCACAATATTTCCTTCATTCAGAATAACAATCAATAGAACAAAAGCTAGAGCCCGAGACCAATTCATGTAAATAGCATGAATAATTGGCAAGGAAATGAAAATAACCAGCATGAACAGTCAAGTTGCACTGTGGCATTTTGAATTAATCTTTGTAAGTAATTATTTTATTCTTATTCTTAATATTAATATAATAGGAATGGTACATATTTCTGTTCCGTTTTCTCTTAAGTAAATGGAAATCCAGACAGTGAAAAATCTCAAAGTTCAATTAAAGTACAAACTAAATAAATTTGATAAGAGACCAAAGAAAACCAAAATGCTATGGAATGGATTGAATAAATCCTAATACAGATAGACAGACAGACAGACAGATAAGATCGGCAGACAAAGAAAGAGAGAGAAACTCAGAATAGAAGTCTTTTCTCAGCAGATAAGAAAAGGATACGATTGTTCTTATAGCATGAAGACAACATAGCACAGATATAACAATGGGAATTTTGTTTATTCTTGTTTCATGGCATCTATTGTAGTTTTACTTTTACTTTTATTTTTATTTTAGGAAAGCCTTAGACAAATGATATCAGACAGCTCTGAATTTTGTTTTGAAAGCATCTCTGTTTCAGATGCCTCTAGGAATGATGATATTGTTATATCCTTTTGAAGTCCAAGGCCCTGTTGAGAGTCTTTTATTCTCAAAATTCACCTGTGTCCCTTTCTAGAATTTCTCTATTTTCAGAGACAGTAAGCAAGCAAGCAAGAGAATTAAATAGATCTCTCCCTCCCAATATAGACATAGAGACATACCAACTTTATTATAATGAAGTCAAGGCAGAGAACTGGAACATCTACCAAGCTGAAAAGGTATAAAGGCCAGCTTTGTGTTTAAGCCTGAGTCTGGTCATTGCAGGCAACCAGGAACTGAATGTAGGCCAGGGCACAGAATGTCTTACAGTCATCAGAACAGGCAAGCACACACTCATGATAAAGATCAAACAGGCATGTTTCCCCAAAATGGCAACTCCTATACTGGATTGATATGTCCACAATCAGGTATTTAGAAGCTGGTAAGATCTTGCAACAGTATTCAACACTGCAACAGATCTTGCAACACTAGTTTCAGCACTTGACCAGGACTTTGGAGACCAGAGTTCAATTCCCAGCTTGGCCATGTAAACCAACTAGATGACCTTGGGCATGTCACACACTCTCAGTCTCAATGACAAACTTCCTCTGAACAAACCTTGCCAAGAAAACCTCATGATAAGTTCACTTTTGGGTCACCATTAGTTGGAAATAACTTGAAGGCATACAACAACAAAAATTACTCTATCACTAGAATGGGGAGCTCTGTGCCTTCCAGTGATTTAGCCTACAACTGACATAATCTCTATTCATTAGCCATACTAGATTGGGCTAACTGGAAGCAAAACAAAACTGCAAGGTTCCCCACTATCCCAGATTATGTTATGAATACATGTCTCTAGGTGCTTGTGAATTACAGCCATTATGGGTCTTTTTTTGAGGGAGGGACTGAATCATAAAATACCATACACAAAATATAATGTAATTTCAATGGTATTTTCTGGAAAATAATAACAGAATATTCTGTGAATTTGCTGCATTGTCCTCCCACCTTGTTTTTCATGTGCCTTGCTATTTTAACCAGCCCTCCTGAGATGCTAATCTGGATCTGAACAGATTCATCTGGTGGCAAAACTTCTGTGTGACACTGCTGTCATTTTAAGGCATTTTGATAGCCCCCCCCCCCCCCAGGATTTATATCATTCTCTCTACCTAATTCATATGTTTGAGGGGTTAGTGAACAGCATACATGTTGCAGGGGTGGGGTGGAGTTCAGAAGAAGATCAGTGGCAAAACTTAATTGCATATGTAGGGTTCATAAATATGAACCAGTTATGAATGTATATTCATAACCGTGATTGTGAATTCCAGCCACTCCTTTTTCAGCAGTCAGGTTTATTGTTTTTAACTGACTGGTGTTATTCTGTCTGCTGCTATTTTTGAACCATAATATTTTTTTTAAAGGTGGATAACATATTGATTCTATTTCCAATGAGTTTCTATAGTTGCAAAATATTGAGTATTACGGTCAGCATCCTATGACAAATTACTGTGGAATGTCAAATGTGGCTTTTATGTTGTGTATCATCCCTGAAAGAGGCTCTGTTATAAGGTAAAATTAATCATATTACATCTCAGGCCACTATCTTAATTATCCATTATCCAAACACATCACACAATAACACGTTTTAAAACACTGAGAAATTGTTCTACAAAGGGATCATCTCCAATTTAGGCCACTTGATAGAACATAAAATTGTTGCATTTACTCTGGATTTACTATTTTTACACACTATCCTAAAACCAGTCACTAGTTCCATTGAACAAATGCATTCAGTAACTGACTCAATTGGAAACTGACAAAGATAGCACTAATAGGTTTTTGAAGAAGAAAGTAAGGGTGGTGTTATGGTTAGAAAAACAGGGAGAAACTGACAGTGTAATAAACTATATCACAACAATGTACCAAAGGAATAAAATTGCAACTCTAACATATATGCAGTGGTCATATGTAGTAACCACATTGCAGTAATACTTTAAAATACAGAATATGCGAGCCAAAGTACTATAGTAAACTATGGCCCATTCTACACGGGCCTTTGCCATGCCCCCAGTATGTCCTAGGGGTTGGCCGAGGATGCAGCGTCCAATCAGGCCTCACCCCTAGGACGTACTGGGTACATCAAAATGGTGGCGCCCTATACACATGGGCACCACCATTTTGACGTTGCAGATGCTTAGCATTCACACATCATGGTGTGGTAATGACGCCGCAAGTGCACCATTGGCACCTTGTGGTGTCATAACCGCGCCGCAAAAAGAACCCGCTTTTTGTGGGTTCTTTTTGCCGTGCCAGGGAATCGCGCAGTTTGTCCACTGTGGTTCCCTGGCGCAGGAAACATGGGCGCCGGCAAAGCGCCCTTTTTGGGCACTCTGTAAAGAGCCCATATACTGTATCCCAAACTACGTCCATGTGCTTCTGCTGGTCCTGACAACCTCTGTTGCAGTAGAATGGTTTGCACAAGCAATAAATGGCAAATTGTTCCACAAATGGTAGGCGGGTAGCAAATGAAAGTGGAATGTGCTTTCTCACATCTTCACAACCTCTGATTCAGAAATATATTTCCACAAATCATAGACAATACTCACACATTAATGGTTGCAGCAATACAGTAGACAACTTATAGAAACTGTAGATAGTAAAGGGATAGCAATGGTAGCAGTAAGATTACTTCAGCAATAGTAATAAACTGTATATTCCAGCTAAATATCAACTCCAAAAATCAATATCCAAGATGCAGTTTTCCCAAAAATTTTCCAACAAACTCTGAATATAAAAGTAACATTATGAAATACCCATTATTCCTTCCAAAAATTAATGTATTATAGCTATATAATACTGAATTCATATCTCTTTTGGAAATAAGCTATTCCCCCATTGGGTATAATAAGACTTTGTGTATGCTGCCTTTTGCAAGGAGCTTTATACAATCTGTTACCAATGGCTTTCAGATGGAACAAAATACCAGTTAAATACCTTAAAGGAACATTAACATTTTATGCTGCAGAAGCTCCTTGTGAACTCAAATCCTAAACGTGGCTGAAACCACTTGTAACAATACAGTGGTACCCCGGGATACGAAATACCCACGTTACGAAATTTCCGGGATACGAAAAAATCCCATAGGAAATAACTGTTCCGGGTTACGAAGGTTATTTCGGGTTACGAAGAAAATTTTGGTGCTTTTCGGCGCTATTTCACACGAAATTGCGGCTTTTCCCCATTAGCGCCTATGGGTTTTCGGCTTGCGAAGGCTTTTCGGGTTACGAAAGCAGCGGCGGAACGAATTAATTTCGTAACCCGAGGGAGCACTGTACTACAGTGGTCCCTCCGGATTCACGGGGGATTCATTCATGGCCCTCCCGCGAATCCGAAATTTTGCAAATATTCAAGTCCCATTGTTCCCAATGGGACTCCTCCCTCGCTTCCTCCCTCCCTCCGGGGGTTGGACTAAACGGCCCTAGCAGTCCCTTTCTGCTCTCAGGTTCTGTTATTCTGTTGCCATGCCAGCTGGTAATTACAGTCCAACAAAGTCTGGAGGATCATGGGGTCTCCATTTCTGCTTTATAGAATTATTTCTCAAATAAAAAAATGGAGTAACAAGAATGCTGTCTGAGACCCTTGAAAGGATGGCTAGATATCAATGTGAAAAATATTCTAGGACAGGGGTTCCCAACCTGGGGGTCATGACCCCTTTGGGGGTCAATCGACCCTTTCTCTTTGGTCGCCAGGTTGGGACTTGACCCTTCTCCTCCTCCAAGTGGTCTGGTCTCCTCTGGCCTGCTGCCGCCGCCGCCTCCTCCATGTGGTTACCGCCATCGCCACCATCACGCATGGCTGGGGCTGCCGCTGCCGCTGCCACCTCCTCCCCTCCTCCTCCTCCTCCGCTGTGATCGCACAGGGCTGGAGCTGCCGCCACCTCCTCCTCATCCTCCTTGTGGCCACCGCCACCATTGTGCAGGCTTGCAGTTGCCACCACCACCACTGCCTCCTCCTCATTCCCCATGCTGCTGCTTTCACTGTGCAGGGTTGCCGCCACCACCGCCACTGCTATTGCAGCGGTATGGAAGCCTGGTGCGATGGCAGCGGCAGGCCAGAGGAGGCCTGGCCAGTTCTGGAGGAGGAAGAGGAGGAGGATCTTCCAGTGGGCTTTGTGGCCAGAAGTCCCACCCCTTCTTCTGGCAGATGGCCTCCCTGATTGGTTGGAAGGGGTGGGACTTCTGGCCACAAAGGCCACTGGGACTTGTAGGCAGCTGGAAGTTCTGCCCCTTCCTGGCTTCCCAACCAATCAAAGGGCTGCTGGGCAGGACTTCCAGCCACAAGAGGGTCGCGGCCCAACAAAGGTTGGGAACCGCTGTTCTAGGAGAATACCTAAGGGCTGCGATTTAAGTTGTGATCCTTCACAAGACCACCTTCACAAGCATAGTTAATGGGAATGCAAGGGAGAGCCTTCTCAGAAAGACCAGAATGGCTCCATCCCTGCTGTCCTTTCATCTGTAGGCAAAATTCTTTGTATTCCAACAGGTTTTTAACCCAGAAAGTGCTCTAGGGCAGGGGTAGGCAACCTGCGGCCCGGCAAGGCCTTGGGACTGGCCCCAGCCTGGTCCTGCCGCTGATTGCCGCCGGGGCCTTTGGCCTCTTGCACGCAGGGGCAAGGGGGACAATTGTCTATAGATGCCTCAGAAACATGCATTTATATTAACATTTTTTAAAAAAATCAGCAAAAATTTTTGCGTGTCCTCCACTTTTTTAAAAAAAAGTATCCACCATTTGAAAATGTTGTCCTACATTTGTCCCAGTTTTATTTATTTATTTAATTTTTTATAAAATTATTTAATTATTTGTTTTTTGGCTTCGGCCCCCCAGTTGTCTGAGGGACAGCAACCCGGCCCCTGGCTCAAAACGGTTGCCTACCCCTGCTCTAGGGGGTGACCTATAGTTTTAAAACTGGTCTATCTTTAATAATTTTTTAATCTTTCTAATGGCATTTTATTCTTTTAACTAGAAATCTGAAGCATTTTAATACTGTGACTGGTTTAATACTATTTTAATGTTCACTTTTGGTATATTTTTAACTGCATTGTTGTTGGATGCTACAAGCTGCCTTGCATTCTAATTTTGTTAGAACACAATTAAATTAACAACAACAATCCTGAACATAAGTAAAGCTAATAGTGTATAGTAGCACTTCTTTCTAAGCAAACATGCACAGTACCAGATGCTACTTTTTATAGTACAAAATGTTACTTGTTGGACTATACCTCTCAGGATCCCTCAGTCAAAATGAGGGATTATAGTTCAAAAAAGTAGGCTTGTGTGCCATGTCTCATTTGTACCTCAGTACACCTCATTTGACAACATGGGGACTGGTAATATTCTCGCCTTCTTGGTGGGTCTTGTTAATGCATTTATATTAACAATTTAACTTTCAATTGGCATGAAAGTTAAATTAGCTCAATGCAACCAAAAAATGAAGATTTTTCTATACACCAGGAATATTTAAAGTCAATTCCAGAAGAGGGCAAGCCAAAAAAACTCTGGTGCCAGTTTCCATTAAAGGGGACAATTAACCACAGAGTAATGCTAGATAAATACATGACTGGTGACAAAGTAAGTGCTATGTAACTCCAGAGTAATTATCTAGTTCCCTCTCGTCTTCTTTTTTTTAAGATAATAAAATAAAACAAAGCCTTATCCTTACATCAAAAAAGTGGAAGTTGCATCATAATTAGTCCTTGGTAACTAGAGGTATAATTATCAAGAAATCTGCATGGAAATAATTTGGTATTTACATAGTGTTTTCAATATAATTATAGAGTAACTGACTGATTACTCAGGGGTGTGCCACAGAAGAGAAAGTGATACCAATACACACAAAGACAAAAACTAATTGTCATTGAGAGAGAGAGAGAGAGAAATGAGGGCTACAACAGATTTTTGGAGCAGAATATCTGTGGGCAATAGGTAGATGTGGGGGACAAGTGGCAGGAAGACAATAGTGCATGCAATAGAGGCGTGGCAAATCAGAGCATATTATTCAAGCATGCAGAAGAAAGAAAAGAACTCTCAAAAGCACTTTCACCATAGTTCTAAGCCAATCTTGAAAGAGGGGGATTTGTTCTCCTAATTCACAGATCATCTTACATTGTCTTCAGCAGCATTGCACCTCTTGTTTAATCCCACCCATCCATCTGCAGCACTAATATGAACAGCACTTCTTATTAGACACTGAACCTTCCCTCAGATTATGTACTCGATGGGTGACAACAAAAATGCAATGCCAGATAGATTCATTGTCAAAAATATTATATTCAGAGTTCGTATTTCCTGCTAGAAGTCATTGTTTGTTCTGCATTGCTGCAGGCCATACACATCCAGCAATTGATTGCAGTCCCTGCTACAGATGTACAACTCCAGTCACAGTCAATTATTGGACAGTGTATCTAGCAACAAAGGAGATCATGTCTTAAGTAGGAAGTCATTATTGGGCAACTATTTGCATAACAATAGCAACGCAGACTGAATAGGAAGTGAACTCACTGAGCATTGTGTGGGAATAACCATCAGCAAAGGACTAAAAGCACAAAAGCCATCAAGATGAACCAATAATCGAGCTTCATATAACATTAACCTTGTTTCTTGTTCTCTCCTTTCCCCAGTGGAAAATCAGGCAATGTATTCCTTTTAAAGGCTATTAGTAATATCATCACTAAAGTGATTCAGATCTCTATGCACTCCCAACAAGTGCAGAGATCTTTATTACTATTAGACTAGTGACAAGATCTCATTGTTCCTATGCGGTTAAGAACATAATAATCCAAACTGAATAATCTGACCCAAAGATCACTGAAATTCACCCTACTGATATATGCACCCTGTAATTTGTGGCTGGTATAGGGTGTGTGTATATCTGTTGCTGTTAAAAACCGCTGCCATTTGATGCATTGGCAACATTCTCCTCATTTGATGCACATCCTTACTCATAGGGACTTTTAATGGTAATCAAAGGGAAGGCTGTAAAACATGCATAAAAATCTGAATATCAGTCTTGGGATCCAGTCCAATGTTTCTTTGTTGTTTTCAATGGAGCAATTTATGCTCTGAACAGCTGTAAGGGCCATTGCGATGCTGGGTTACTTAAATGCCTACTGTCTCTGAATGCCTATATTCAAGAAACAAGGCGCCATCAGGCCAACATTTGGCATCTGAATGGGAGAAAATTAAGTACATGGGTTTTCTTATCTCATAATTTCATTTAACTCCTTTCCCCTTCATTTTGCCAGGACCAGTCTTCACATTTGGCTATATCTCCTCCTTCTGAAATTGCAGTCTCATTAAAAAAAAAAGTTTATTTAAATAACAGCTGAACTTGCACAGTTGCATTCCTATCCCACACCACATAAATGTGATCATGTTGGAATGAACAAAGGGAGTGTACTTAAACTTTAATGTAGTCAAGTCCAATGTTACAAAGATCAGTTTATGTTGAAAATTTAGTAGACTTTTTTTAAAAATTACATTACAAAGTGAGTGAGATGGTGCACATATATATTGGCAGACATTTTCCTTGCAAAAGACAGAAAGAAAAACAAATCAGATAATATAGGAAGAAGGGAAGAGCATCAGATATCACTCCTAACCAATCATGTAAGTGCTGTACTTGTTTAACACAGCACAACCTTTTGCACAAGGGCATAACATGCCGCACAAAGAGTGCCAAAATTACAACAAGCAAAGTGGATCAGATCAACTCATCACCTAATTTTCTGCAAGAGATCACACATAAAAAAAGCATCCTGCACATGTACCCTGACATGGAGCAATGAACCTCTATGTTATGGCACAAACTATCAAAATTATACAAATCAAGTTCTTTTTTTTACATGAAATAACTCAGTGAAAAATTTATTCCCACCAGAAGAATTTTTAATTAAAATGTATGCTGAAGTATATCATTTGTTTCATATTAATATATATATTGTAGTCCCTATAGGAGCCTGCCTGCCTGCTTGAATGCCTGCCTGTGTCTTGAGGTCTTCTGGACAGACTTTTCTTGCCGTCCTACTTTTCTCATAGGTACATTTGGTGGGAATAGAAGAGAGGACCTTCTTAGTGGTTGACCCAAGCTGAGGTACTCTCATCCTTTAAAAGTTAGACTGGCGTCCTTTTTCCTATACTTTTGCTATACTTTGATAGTCAGCTGAAGACCTTTTTGTTTCAGCAGGCCTCTGAGGGGTGACTGCTCAAAGTGAAAGGGCCTTTCATATGCTGCGTTTTTAAATTCACTGTTTCTTTTTCATGGTCTGTTTTAAGTATTTTTAATTTTATTAATGGTTTATATTTTTAGCTTTTGCACAACATAAAATTTTATCTATATTTATTTTAATTTTTATAAATCACCTTGAGTTTCAGATTGGGAGAATGGAGTTTATCACACAGGCCAAATCCCATGCAAAAACGGGATTTAAAAGCCGGGGGAAAAACTGCAAAAGCAGGGTGATTTTCACACACATTGTTGTTAAACTGGGGTTAACCCAAATGGGAAAGTAGACAAAAGCCACTCCTTTTTACTTTCCAGATTTTGCAAAACTAAAAAGGAGTGGCTTTTGTCTATTTTCCATCTACTTTCCATTCGAGTTAATACCACTTTAACAATGACATCATGTGAAAATCAACCCACTTTTGCAGTTTTTTTCTGATTTAAACCTGTTTCTGCATGGGATTTCCCCCATGTGATAGACTTCAAAGGTGGGATAAATATAACAATATACCTGACTCATTCTTCTTTGAAATGTTTATTTTATACCCATTACCTTTACTGTGAACCCATTCTTCTTTGAAATGTACATTATATGCTTATTGCTTTTCCTGTGTTTGGGATTGAGGTTCAAAGATGTGAGTCCCCCTCACTGTGCAGGACAGCCACTTTCAACAATCTACACTGGGAAAGGATGATGGGAGTACTAATCCAACACACCTGAAAGACTGTAGGATAAGGAAGGCTGGCGGAGGATATTAATTATATTGTTCTTAATATGCAAAGAGATCTTGTAGCACTTTTGAACTGGAAGAAAGAAGTTGGTAGCATGAACTTTCATAGACCTGAGCCTATGAAAATATGTGTCTGAGGAAGTAAGAGCAAGTCTATGAAAGTTCATGTGATCAACGTCTTTCTTTCATTTAGACTCAAAGGTGCTACAAGATCTCTTTGCCTACTGATTTTCCAGCATAGCATGGCTATGTCTTTGCATTGTTCTTTATGTATCAAAAAGCTGGATTCTGTCATCAGTCACCTTATGCAGACATTGAATGCTACCATGTTCAAAACTACCAGTCCCTTAACCCAAATTCCCTCAGATTAGTGATAGCTGCTTCTGGAGTTCAATATCATAATTAAAAGAAACCTTAGAGCTGGGTCCCGTCTGTGATAAAATTGTGTTACATCTCTGTGTTAAGTGTCAAGCTGAAATGATAAAAACTCAAAAGCAAGCAAAGCTCTGTCAGAGATACAAATCAGCTTCATGCTTCAAGACAGCCAGTGGCATCAAAGGAGTTAACCAAAAAAAGAAAAGAAAAGAAAAGATTACAACCGATAGCATGATAGGCAGTTTTAGGCTCCAGACAGCCCTGAAGTATGTTCATACAGGTTTGAAGCCATCAAATTCCATTCCTGCAAAGACAGCTGCAGTAGGTTGGGTAGGCATTCCCATCTGATTCAATTGCTCTTCAGGATAATCAGTACATGTTCTAAGGCTGTGATGGGCCCCTTTTGTAATATATGCTGACATTCTCTAAGCCCTCAGGGTTCCCAGCATTTCACTGTCTTTTTCTACAGTCTGGTTACAGTGAAAATTCAAAGGGGTGCAGCGAGAAAGGAATTAGAAGTATTACAAATTGTATTGCAATGCAGTGGAGGTGGTTGAGATGGTGAAGATGATGATGATGATTGCAGTGGCAACAATAGCAAGAGCAACAGAGTTGGAGTACAGCCTATTCACGGATCACATCAACTCACCAAAGATTTACACAAGAACTAGGGGAGAAATAGAAGAAAAGGAAAAGGAAGAAATATCTCCAGTTGTTTTCCAGTTAAAAAGATTTCTTCATTCTAAGAGATTAGATGAAGATTAGATGCAGCAAATATTCCACTGAAATAAATGGAATTATAAATTCAATTTCTTAATCAGAGTTCTTAAGCCAAGGCAGTACTTCCTCACAAAGCCACCCTGCTTCTCAGTGTATTAAAGGTTCAAATGAAGACAACTTACATCAGGCCAAATTTTAGTTGAGAACATGGGAAAAAACTTCACATGAACTTGGTTAGGCAATGACAAATGCCCTCCTCCAGGCTGAGCAGCAATAATTTATGCCACTAGGTTGATTATCTTTTGCAATCATGAAGGGCTAAGTTTACCAAAAAAACAAACAAACAAAACAGAACAATAAAATGGAAGATAATTTGGATGTACAGTAGATTTATTTTGTTCGCTATGATCATGTACTTTCACATTGCATTGACATAGCCATCTTACCATATCAGTCCAGAACAAAGTCCACAAAGTTCAATGGGACATCCTCCCTTCCACTCAAGTTTCACAGGATTGCACCTTAACTCTCAAAAATGAGCCTCAGGAGTGCAATAAATATTAATCCAAGTGAGAAGAATCTTTTTCTATTTTGGATGTAGCAATGGGTGATCACAGACAAGTATTTCGCTAAATGATAATTTAGCATGATATATATTGGTGACAGCATGCTGATATTGTGCTGCCAACTGGGGAGTTGGCATTCAAACATCTTTCAGATGTGTTGGCACTCCCATGTTTTTAAGGACATTTCATAGCCTTTTATGATTTATACAGTCAAAAGCTTTGCTATAGTCTATAAAGCACATGCTGATTTTCTTTTGGAATTCCCTGCTATGCTCCACTAGCCATCATATATTTGCAATTTGATCCTTGGTGCCTTTTTCTTTCCTGAACCCTGCTTGGACCTCTCTCTCCATGTATGGTTGGAGCTTATATTGCCAAATTTTGAGAATGATTTTGCTCACATGGGAGATTAGTGCTGTGGTTTTATAATTGCTGCAGTCTCGTGTCTCCTTTTATGTGGATGGGGATGTATATTGACCACTTACAATCTGTTGGCCATCATTTTGTTTTTCATATCTGTTGGCATATGTTGGTTAGCACTAGAGTTTACTCTGTCAATGTGGATTGTAGCAGTTCTACTGGAATATCATCTGTTCCTGGAGTCTTTTTTTCTTTTCTTTTTTTCTTTTTTGCCATTTCCTTTATTGCAGCTTCCACCTTAGTTTTTAGAATTTGGGATTCATCTTCATATGGCTCTTTGTTCCATGTGTCCTTCACATTGTCATTTCCTTTATATAACTCTTCTGTGTATTACATCAATTGCCTTTTTACTCCTTCCTGGTCTTGAATTATGTTATTTTTATTGTCATAGAGCAACCCATTCCTTGGTTTGAACTTTACCTTGATTTCTCAAATCTTGTGGAATAGGTCTCTTGTTCTTCCCTTTTTGCTGTTGTCTTCTATTTCTCTACAATTGTCATTTTAGTAATTTTCTTTCTCTTTGCACACTAGCCATTGTACTATTGCATTCATGATACAGATTACCTTTTACCAACACAACAGTTTATTTGAGATATGCACCAGCAGTGGAATCCACTGAGAGTTTTCTCATGTCTTCTCTATTTTTCTGCTCAGTTTCAGGAATGTGGCCAAATATGAACTGGCAAATGGCTGGCTTATGTGCACATAAAGTATTAGGGTGTGGGATAAAGTTATTATTATTATTATTATTATTATTATTATTATTATTATTATTATTTCTGCCTAAATACAGGTGTTTGAGGAGCAGTGGTGTCACACACACACACACCAGGGTATCACCTGGTGCGGTCTGCATACCCTGCACCCGCCTAGTGACGTTACTAGGTGTTCAATCTTTTCCTTTGAAAGAAGAGGAGGGAAAAAGAGGGAGGGAGAAAGGCTGGCTGGCTATCTCTTATCAACTATCACTTAGCTCCTCAGAGTGAGGAGGCTACAAGGCAAAGGCTGGCTGGTTGGCTGGGCAAAGGCATTGCTGGTCAATCTGTTCTAGCTGGAAACTGGCAGGAAGAAGCAGGGAAAAAAGTCTTCCCTTCCCCTCTGGTGTCTCTGTGGGAAAGTGTAATGGATTGTGTCATTATTAATGATTCAGTGTATCATTATTATTATCATCATCATCATCATTATTATCAGCCTTTTAAATCAAGTCTTGGACAGTGGGGTCCACAGCAATAAAATATATTTATTTCCTGGTAAAGAAAAGGTTAAGAACCACTAGTATATATGAACTGATATTACAGCAGGAAATCTCCTGAAGTATAATGACAGGCTAGGCCCATGGCCTGGGGAACAATCAAGAGCCATCAACTTCTCCCAGCTGATCATTTAATCTCTGGAAAATACCTTTCTCCTTAGTCACCATTACTTAATTAAAATTACCATGCAGCACTTCTGCACAACTCCTTTCAACCTCAGGATGAGATTAATAAGCACGTCTAAGTGGCTGAAACTAGAAAGTCAAACACAAGTAGACTAATGAACAATAGGAGAGAACAAAGAGGAATGGCACGTCAAAAGGTGCAGGGAGGCATTCACTTGGAAACTGGGCGTGTTGCCTAAAGAAAGCAGCGGTCCCACCCACACGCTAACGCTACTGCTGCCTGTTGATTTCACAAGCATTGGCTTCAGGTCCACTCATAAGGAATCGTTAATTTTTCATGGAGAGAACAAGCAAAAGAAACAGCACTTGCAGCTGTATCCTTCAGTTGATGGATTTATATAGTCATGCCATTTCATTGTAATATTATTTTTCTGACCTCTGCCCAACCCCAGGCTGAAGAAGAGTGTTATTGTTACTATGTGATACAGGTCAGGAATTTTCTTCTGCAAATCAGGCCTGTTAAAGGGAACCTCTGCAGCAGTTTTGCTGCTTCCTGTCAGGGCTTAGTCTGAGCTGAATGCAGTGATGGGGCATGTCCTTTTCTGTAAAAAAATACAAGCACAGAAGAAAAGCTGTGCTGGATCTGACCAAAGTCCTCACTAATCCATCATTCTATTCCCAAAGTGGCCAACCAGATGTACATCATGCCTACCAACATTTCACAGAAGAAAAACTGGACACATGTGACCAAGCAACAACAGACTATGCTCAAGATGGCAAAAGCTATTAATAAAAAAGAACAAACAAGCTAGGAGAGGCTGCAACAGTTTGCTTTTGCACAAGCCTACTATAAAGAAGAAGGTACTGTCCTTCACTTCCTCTCCCCATTGTTGAGTGCAAACTACTTTTGCATTCTGAACTCAGTTTCCACCACTGGAAATAAGCCAAAGACAAAGAGGAGAGTAAGAAGACTGACAACCTGGGACATTTTAAAAGCAGCTGACAAAGTGGGAGAGCAAAGGATTAATCCAGACTGTCCCTTCCAAATTAGGACAGTTGGAGGTTATAATATCTTGGAAGACTATAACCAGGCCATGAGAGAAATGTTGCCATCCCACTTGTGCTCTGATATGCATATGCACACTAGGGTGTGCGAGTGTCTGTAATCTCTTTGTCCAAATGCCTTTTAAAGTTGTCCACGTTGGCAGCCATCATTGTGGGGTAGCATGTTCCACTGTTTAACTTGACACTGGGTCCTTCTTTTTGTCTGTCTTGAATGTTCAACCTTTCAGCCTCAGTGGCTAACACAGTTTTAAGTATCTAAAGGAAGACTTTTATTTGTACTTCTAGTTAGCCATGGGGATGACATTTTGGAATTTGCACTATGAATCCTGATTGATTTGTGGTATACATTCTAGTTGAGCCTCAGTTATTCTGGTTTTCTGCAGCCTTTAAGAACTTATGAGAAATTTGACCCTCAACTTTTTGTTAACCAACACAAGATCAGGCACCTAGGCCTAAAACCAACTGCTACATCCAACTAGAATCAATGGAACTTGCATAGGAGATGAGTTAGCATTCTGCAATTCATTCTATGAGTCTACTCTAGTTGAGATTGACAATTGGATTTAGGCTCTAGTATATTGACATTGTGCTGACACTGTACAAACTGATTCCTTCTGCCATCTAGAACTGAAATCCATAATAGTTCACTACCACACATACAACAATCCATTAGGCTCCTTAATGATTGCCTACGATCCCAGACAGTCCCAACACTTCCACTTGTTCAGGTTCACTGGTGTCACTGTAACTGGAGTCAGTGGTGGGCACATAAACTATTTCATTTGCTTGTTCATCTTGCATGCCAGAGTCCTCTACCAGCTTGGGGAGTGGGAAATGACCTTGTCATATGCTAAACTAATATAGGAATCCAGCGAGAAGAACAAATCATACACCTACTTAAAAGAATAGCTAGACTCAAAAAACTATATGGGGGTTGCCACTGAAAAGTGCTCAGAAACCTCAACTGGCTCAAAGAGCTGAGCCAGGCTGTTAACTGGAGCTGGCTACAGGGAACATACAACTCCCTTGTTGCGATAGCTCCATTGGCTGCTGTTTCCAGGCACAATTCAAAGTGCTGGATTTGACCTATAAAACCCTATACAGCTGGGGTCCAGGTTATTTGAAGTACCATATCTCCCGGTACGAGCCCACTAGACTGTCCCACCACCCTCTCAGCCACGTTTGATGGGAACAAGAGAGAGGGCCTTCTCAGTGGCTGCTCCCAAGCTTTGGAGCTCCCTCTCTAGAGAGGGCAGGATGGCCCCATTCATACTATCCTTCTGACACCAGGTAAAGATGTTTTTGTGCAATCGAGGCTTTTAAGGTGATAAAGGCTGGGTTTAAAATGTTGTGCAATATAAATTTTAAGGTTTGTATTTTTAACATGTTACATTTTAATTTATATCTTTTACTCTTAATATTGTTTTTTTTTAATTTTATATTTAAAATTTTAATGTTGTTTTACTGTTTTTAAATTGTATGGTTTTATATTTGATTTCGCTGCCTTGAGTCCCTATATTGGGAGCAAGGCAGGATATAAGAAAAGAAAAGAAAAGAAAAGAAGAAGAAGAAGAAGAAGAAGAAGAAGAAGAAAGAAAATGCCCCAGAATTGTTATTAGAATAACTATCCTGTTCATGGCTAATACTGTATGGAAACAACATGAGAAGACTTTTTTTAGGAAAGGCTGAAGATATGGCTCAGATATTTTAAAACCCATGTCAATCACTGTGTGCATTAATAAAACACAGTCAGTGTCATTTTCTCCATATGAAGCAAAAATAGCAATTAGGAGAGCAGTCATCAAAGCATGCCATCTGGCCAGTCTTCAATTTAACTCAAACTAACTGCCATTAAGATTATGTGTAAGAGGAAGTCCATAATTACTAGCCATTAGCTACCACAAAATTATAATAGTTTCCAGATCTAGGTGCTATTCTAATTCCAGGTACCATCAGTAGTTGTGACATGGCATACCAAACCAGCATAGGATCGATTTTTGAAGAAAATCCACCACACACAAGTGATAAAAACGGGAAAGAAACAGTACTCGTGATTTATCTCTGTGGAAAAATAAATCAAAAACCATAACCACTAAGTAGAAAAAAGGATAGCATGTTAAGTATAATTTAAAATACGAAAACTTTAAAAGTAGCAACCTTAAAATTAGTAGTCATTGAATAGGGATGGAAAATATTCAAAAATAGTCAAAATTGTGTTTCCCAGGTGTCAAAGAGGCTCTTGGACTGATTAATCCTCTGCTGTTTGGGATTTATTCTGTGCAAAATTCTTATATGGGATTTTTATATACAAAGCAGCATTTTCAACACAGGAAAAACATTTTCATGTGCACTTTTCTGTTTTTCTGTTAAAAATACCATGTGCAAAATTTGCACAGAATAAATCTCAAGCTGTGAATAGTCTTTGAAAACTGCAGGAAGGAATTATTATAATTACTTGTTATTAAAAAAAAACTGCAGGAAGGGAATTATTAAAATTACTCACTGCTTTCTTCAAGGACCAAATTAGCAAAGAATTAGCATCCTTACCAATGAAGAAGGCCTTTTTAGCTGGAGTGTGTTGGGGTTTTGTCTGCCTTCTATTTTCTAACATGCAATATAACTTTTCGTTGTTGAATATTTGATGCATATAACGTGCTGCTTGGCCTTTATGTGGCATTTTGAAAGAAAGAAGATAAACTTTACTGTACTCCTTACTCTGTATTTTGTCTATTCATTTGCTTCCTTCTCATTCAAATATATTGTATGCTATGGGTATGAGAGTAAGATGTGGATACATTCCTCCACCCACTCACACATAGCAGATACATTATTTTATATCAAGAATGGGAAACCTCTTTAGCATGAATTAAATTTCAAATAAGTTTGGGGGGGTATACATGCCAGAAATGGACATGGGCAAAAGTAGAAGCGTGGGGAAAATATGTTGTTGTCCAGCACTCAAGCCATTACCATACTGGTTCTCAAGACAAAAAAATACCAGGATATTTGAGCATAAAGATCTTTGTGCCATTAACTAAAACATAGTAGACACATCTCAACATTTTAGGAAGGAACATTGTTTTTATTGTTGTTGTTGTTGTATGACTTATGATGACACTGTTATAAAGATTGCTGGACAAAATTTATTCAGAAGAGGTTTACCTTCCTCCAAGGCTGAGAGAGTTTGACTTGCCCAAGTTCACATAGTATGTTTCTATAGCTGAGCAGCTATTTGAACCCTGGTCTCCAAAGTCTTTGTCCAACACTCAAACCACTACAACATATAAAGTCAAACCATACTCTCTCATATTACATCTCAGGAAGGTCAGGTTCAGTCTCAGAGCCTGCAATTTCCCACTCCAGCTTTCTAGGAATATAAGGTGCCAATCTATACAAACTCTCTGCTGAACAAGCAGAACTAAGAAGTAATGTGTTGAATTAAGGTAGTTCCAACAACTGGTTTTAAGAATCTATGCATTATCTTTATTCTGGGGGAGGAGGTTGAACCAGAACATATCGTAACTTTCCTAATAACAAAACTTAGTCTAATTTTATGGCATTTTCTAGAAAACTATAAAGGGATAATGTTTTCCTTTGTTGTCTCCCCTTCCATCTCATTTGCTATGCACCTTGCCAATATTGCCAGCCCTGTGGGAGCTCCTGAAGTGGCTGGGCCCTCTTCTCTGTGACACTGCTGACATTTTAAGGCATTTTTTAAAGAGATTTTTCAAGTTTTATGCTATTCTCAGCTATGCAGCCCATGTGCTTGAAGGTTAGTGAAGAGCATATATGTTGCAGATGCAGGATGGGAGGAGAAGAGAAGAGATGCAGAAGATCAGTGGCAAAACTATCTCCAGCTTGGAGAGCTTGGAACTACAGATGTCCCCATTCCCAATCAGTAATTGGATTGTGAGATGTATATACATTTCTTGCCAAATAGGGGAACAAAGGCATTGTCTGCATGGGCTCAGTACAATGTCCTGCACCCCTCATCTCAGCAGGGAATCTGGGCAATGCTTGGCCAAACCCATAAGAAGAAACTGGGTTGTTGTGCAAACAGTCCAGACTACTTCTGGCCCATTTTAAAATTAATTAAATTAACTAATATTTTGCTCTGGGCATGGATCTGAAGATTGAGAGCCTTCTGTTCTGATGCAGGGTGGCTGTTCACACATCCTGCTGTGGTGCGGCTGCCCCCATGGTAAGTTGCTTGCTCTGAGGTCAGAACAGGTCCCCTGCTATATGATCAAGACTGGGCACCTCATTCTGACCTCAGAAGTGAGTGACTCACTATGGCTGGAACTAGACTGGAGGGTACTATGGGACAGGCAAACTGTCCTGATTCACCAAACACCTACACAGCCTGAGTAGGAGGGAACCATCAACTGATAGTGCAGGCAGAGGCAGTTAATAACCACAAGATATTCATGTAACCAATTTGGCTACCATATTTTGAATCAACTGAAGTTTCCAAATTTAGCACAAAGGTAGCCCAATGTAAAGCACATTGCACAGCTCCAACCTTGAGGTTGCCAGTGCATGCAGCACTATCTTTAAAACGTATAAGACACTGGGGACGCTAGCCATTATACATTTTCGGAAAAATGTATAAAGGGTGGAGGATGGACAGGTATCATTGACAAGGGTTTTCTAATGGTAAAAGGCAACCTTAGGGCATAGACTGAAAGCCCCTTGTGACACCAAGCTAATTCAGACTCTGTCCTGACTCTGGCTGTGATCTTTCCCAGAGTTTAGATACATTTTTTGGATTACAGTTCTCAAAATCTCCTAGCCACTGCCTATGTTGACTGGGGCCTTGTCTGCACTGGCTAGGATACTCCAGGAACAGCCTGGATTATCCTGGACGTACAGTTGCCCCATTTCTCCTCATTATCTTGGCCTCCAATTCTATGATGCATCAGCTGTCTACATAGGCATACTGCTGAGCCATCCAACATGTTTGCCATTACTGCGAGTCATTAGCTTCTGGGTTGAGGTGCCCATCATTGGGCACATGGCTGGGCACCTTGTTTTGACATCAGAATGGGTGATCCACAGAAGTGGCAGATGCACCAGGTGATTCAGCAGAACACCCTTGGAGACAGCCACCACACCATGAAAACTGATCTCCAAAAGATCCAGTTTTTACTCCGTTGTAAGTATGTTTGTCTTGTTTCTAGTGTGGTACATGGTCTGGACTGCCCACACCAGAACCATGGTTTGTGCCATGTGTCATTCAAAGAGAATCAGGATGGGGTGGGGGACAGACCTTTGGGTTCATGCAGACAAGGCCTGGGTCCAAAAGTAACTTTTCTAAGATGTGGACTTTCTAGGCTCCTCCTAGACCCCAATGTCTGGGGTCTCAGTACAGTACTTTTTTTAAAAAAAAATAAAAAAAATATGATGACTCTGCTAATTATTCTACTAAACTTCATACATTGTTTTCCTATATAAGGAAGGTAGTCAAAATGCACATGACTCAGTACTGTCCATAGTATCCCATACTGGCTTCACAGGGTTTTAAGTTACACTTACCAGGGAATTAAGACCACTGAAAATATTGTAATTTTACTTTGAAGTACCTTTACTGCTAGAACAAATCTCTCAGACTTGGTTTTTTTTTTTTTCCAGGCTGACCTTGAAATGCTAGAGACTGGAAGCACACAAGGCAATTTTCCCTATAGTTGTGCTAAGGCTACTCCATGTAAATCAGGGTGGGAAAACATGTGCCTTCCTCTCAGATGTTGTTAATATACAACTCCCATCAGACCTACACCTAGCCAATACTGGGGGATGATAGGAACTGCAGTCAACAAAATGGGGAGGATAAACACTTGTCCTGGACTGCATCCAGCACACTCAAACAACACCAATAAGAATGGCTTAGCACAGCAATTGGAAGCAGTCCACAAATCTGCAAGGAGCAATAGTTAAGGAGCAAGCCAAAAGTCAGAGCCGAAGTCAGGAAAACAGAGGTCAGAGTAGTCAGTCCAGTCCAGGGTCAGGGCAGTCAGAAGTAGCAAGAGTCCAGTCTGTTCCAAGGTCAAGAGTCAAGGCAACAAGGAATCAAGATACAGGGAGCCAGTGCAGGCAGCAATCACATCAAAGAATCATGCAATAAACTCTGACACAGAGTTGATGTCTCTCTGCTCCTTAAGTAAGAGAAACTCTCCCCATGCCACCTGAAGATGATTTACTAATTGCCTCTCTGCAATCCTCCTGGATCTATGCCTGCAAGCACTCTCAGCCCTTCTTTGCTTAAAGGAAGGCACATCCAGGCATGATTCCTCCCCAGAGTCACCACTAGGCTGTTGTACCACAAGAGGAATCTCACCAGCACTAGGACCTTGCAGTCTCTTCCAACTCTACGATTCTATAACCTGGCTGAGCCTCCTCCTCTGGGGCTGGGAGATCACAGCTGGGACCTGGCAGAGCAGGATTAGCACCTGGTGTAGCCTCAATTCGCTCTTGCTCTGGAGGAGGCCCATCCTCCTCCTCATCCTCTGAGACCTGCTCTTGGCTGGCCATGACAACACTTTCCTTTCCTGCTATATATGTGAATCTTTCTTCTCAGAAGTTCTATTTACAAGCTGTTGTATTGCAAAAGAAGAATAATTCTACCCCATCTGCCATAATGTTTCTTTATGGTTCACATCCTGAAATATTGATTTTTCATAATGTATCTGTTGCAGCAGAGTTCAGTCACTGTATACTGTGCTGTTAGTCATAGACAAACTGAGATCCAAAAGGAAAGAATGACATGTAATGAAACTGTTGATGGCCTCCTTGTCACCTAAGATTTAATTTCAAATTATAAGGTTTTCCTCCTTCTCTGCACGTGACAAACCAGGTTTTTAGTATGCAAACAGCACTGCTTTTGTCAGACTCCTGAGGGTAAAAAATAATTTTAGTTAGAATTTTATTTTATTTTTTAATAGGGATCCTGTCTAATTGTTTATGCAAAATACTTTATACATTCTTAAGCTGATTAGTAAGGATCTTATCATAAGACAAAAAGGCTTTACAAAATTAGAGCTGAAACATGCTAGTGAAAAGAACAGCGTTGCATTACAAAACTACTGAAAGACTGGAGAACAATATATTTCAGTGGTTGTTCTTTTGAATGAGTGATAGTATAGAAAAATGCTGAATAAGTGCCCAGTAAACAACTACCCAAGAAAAGCTGGATTTAAATCTCTGTTCATCCAGAGATCTTGAAGGAATGGGAGTGAATGTGGTGCTGACCACACTGGACTTCCTGAACATCTTGAAAAAAGTATGTGAGACCTAAGTGATCAATCCCATTTTGACACATAGAGTGGTTTCAGAAAAGATTTTTCCTGTGCAACTACTCTGCCTTGTTTGCAGACTTTTACAGGCAGTCCACATAAAGCCATCTTCCTTTTGTAAGTCTCCTTTGTTATTCCACTCATTATTCTGCCTCTTATCACACAAAATCCCTTAAGGAAAAAAATGGAATAATTGGACAATATCTTTTGATAGGTTATCCTGAGACCCAGAACTTGAAAATGTTCCATTTCTGAATTGCTGTTCCCAGAACCCCTCAGACAACATGGGCATTGGACTTGCTGAACAAGGGAGCTGTCATAAGTAATTTTTTTCAAAATCGCCTAAAAGCTGTTCAGAAGAACCTACAGCTCATCTTGCATTTTTTCAAGTACATACCTTTGAAATAGTGTTTTGCCCTTTAATCTCACTTCTCTAGGTCATCCCTGTTAAAATGCTAGAATGTATGGGTTCAAACCCTTGCTCAAGTATAGCAGACTTAGTGGGTAGCTCTGAATAAGTTGCAATCTTTCAAATTTATTTCTCACTCTGCAAAGTGCAAAATATCAGTGGCATCTCTCAAACAGGAGCCACAACGATTTCTGTTGTAAAGGGACCACAAAGCACTTTGTATAACAAGGGCTACAGAAATTGTGAACAATTACCACCTCAGGGATCAGCAGGTGTCATCTGCCAAAAAGCTTTTAAAAGGACAACACTACATCTCCCAACAGAGATGACTGCCTTAATTTATATATTGGCATTATGTTATTATTTTTGGTATTTTGCTAATGGCCTCTCTTGAGCATCTGGAGCACATCAATCTGAGGCCTCTGGGGACCTATTTAGTAATAACTCCAAACAGCAAAGAGCATGGTGAGTACTTGGAACATGGAATGGAGTGGCATATATAAAGAGAGTCAAAGCTCTTGGGAAATTGAAGCCTAAAGCCAATTGACAGTAGACTCACTAGAGTAGACTCACTAGATTAATGGAACCTACACAAGTGTCGGCTTCAGGAATTGGTTGAGTGTATTTATGCTAGTTAGGACTTGTAATTGGCTTTCACCCTGAGGATAACACAATAAAATGTTGAAGATTCTATGTAAATCTATCTTTGAGATAACCTGGATTAAGAAGAAAGAATTGTCAATACGGTACTGTCTATAAAGTACTATCAGCAATTATCCATGTCTGACAAGAGTAAAAGTGATATGAATTCTGTATATGGTATTAGCCAGCTCTTGAATTCAATAGAATGTATTTTATCTCACACGCAATAAAGGTATTTTGATTTTATTTTTAAAGTATAATTGTCATCTCATTGCAGAGGATGCAGCATTAGCAGCACATATTTGATATTGGCCTTTGTACTAATCCAATAAATCCTGCTACATACTTTACATTTTCTAAGAGGCTATGCAAAACATTTTAGCTATGTCCCTAAAAATAATACTATAAATTCATAATTTACATTCAAAAATACCGTGCATAATGCAAGTAGGTCATTTAGGTTTCAGTATCAAACACTGTCCTATGACCCACAGAAAAAATATGCTTCTTGTTCTGCAATGTATGGAGTCATCTGAATAGAGAAACTGTTGAAATAGCAACAAGAACTGTGGGCATCTATGGACTTTTGTCCACTGAACCTTTCTGAAGAGGTTATTTGTGATTAATTTTGTCCCTTTATTTATATCATATATCCAATGCCTTTGTGCTGAAAGGGAAGAAAAATGATGGGTAAGTATTGAAAGTAGAACAAATTGAAAATTACATAATTTACTAGAATGGATAATCTTTGACTCAATGCCTTTTCAGTGAATTGTGTATTTTCAGATTTGGCTTTGCTTTTTATCTATTCCACTTTTTTTGAGAAATACTCAGGAATATCAAGGTGATCAATAATGTGATCAAAAATTGCTATAGAGGTAAAGAAGCAAGTTGACAAATGACATTTGGGTTTATTTGGTTATTAGGGCTGCAGGGTCTCATGGAGATGATTGGTGGCAGTCTCAGGGGACTGCTAGGTTTTCCTTGAAGAAAAATTTCAGGGTAAGCAATGCTGAAGAAAAAGAAGGTTTGATATTTGTGTATAAGATGGCTTCAAGATCTGTGCATCTATCTCCTCCCTGCTCTTACTACTGCCAGGAGTCATTGGCTCATGACTCATTGGCTCATGAGCATCATGATTCATTATTTAAGGATTAGTAGCAGAACAAAGCCTGGGCAGGGCAAAACTCCCTGTAGGTTAGTGGTGAGTTTTCTGCAAGTCCAGTCCAAGCAATGTAGGGCTTGAATACGTGTCATGTATGTATGATATATCTGCGATACAGACTCCAGCCATATATATAGAGAGAGAAATCTCAGAGGTACAAGCAGGGTCCAGGAAAGGAAGTGGCACCAGGGACCAGACTGCAAACGTATGATGGCTATGGAGGAAATCCAAAAGAAAATCAACACGTGTTTTATAGACTATAGCAAAAACTACAGTGATCATGAAAAGCTACAGAATGCTCTCAATCATCACTTGATGGTTCCGCTGAGAAATTATACTCAAATAAGAGGCCACTGTCAGAACAGTATATGGAGAATGGAATGATTCCCAAAAGGAAAAGGAGTCAGGAAAGGTTTCATATTATCATCATACTTGTTCAACATGTATACACAAAACATAATAGAAAGAGCAAGGCTAGACTCAGAAGAAGGAGGAGTGTAGATAGGCAGAAGGAACACCAACAATATGAGACCGAGACAGATGGGCAGGAAGTGGCATGCTGGTGCCAATTCTGGGGTTTGGGAGCGTGCACCAACTACATGCTCCCAAACCCTAGCACACAATAGCGGCGCCATGATGGTGGCCTCCCATATGGGGGCCACCATCATGACATAAGTGATGCACAGCGTATAGACATCACTGCATATCACTTATATGACTGATGCACCACAGTGCTCCAATGGCGCACTCGTGACGTCCGCTGCGTGGACTTAAAAGAATCTGGTTTTTCCGGGTTCTTTTTGGTGTGGAGGGATGCTGCACAGTTTGTCTGCTGCGGCATGCCTCAGGAACAAAAACAGGCAGCTCCAGCCTGCCCTTTCGGGGCAGTCTGTCCAACCCCTTTGTTATGCTGGTGATACAATATTAATAACAGAAAACATAAATCACTTGGAACAATTACTAAGGAAGGTCAAGGAAGAAAGTACAAAGGCAGACCTGCTGCTGAACATAAAGAAAACAAAAATAATGACCATGGAGGGCCTACATAAAATCAAATTAGACAATAAGGAAATTGAAATTGTCCAAGATTTCTTGTACCTGGGATCAAACATCACCCATAATGAAGACTGCAGTCAAGAAATATGCAGAAGACTAGAAATGGGAAGTGTACCTGTGAAAGAACAGTCCAAATTGCCACAATTTGCTTTGGGATTCAGCTCAGTCAGTGACACGGCCCAACTAAATACATGAATGAAAAAACTGGCCCCATTTCCACCATGTCTTAAGCCTTGGCCAGATAGCCAGACCTTCTCCAAGGTCTCAAGTTGCCAAGGTAAGATGGAAACATTATTTTGTAAAAGGACTGTGTGCCAGCAGATGGTAAAAATGCTTTCCAGTTTTAGTTTTTGATGGGATACAGATTTTTCCCTTTTCCTGCACCCCTCAAGTTTTGGTATTCTGAAAATGAAACGTTAACTGCAGACTTCAGCTAAACCTGAAAATCAGCTAAATGTCGGTGAAGTCAGGATGACAGAGCAGATAATCATGTATCTCCTATATAAAAGAGTAGAAAAAGAGATGACTGTCTGGTCTATATCCTTGCTCAGTGTCTCTGCCTGATGGTAAAGGGCATGAAGAACCACATTGCAATCAATCATTCTTTGCAACTGTGTAGAGACACAGAGGACAGCAGGGTTTAACTACAGGAGATATATCAATTTTCTCTCAGCCACATTGAACAATAGTAAACCTTGAGGGGCAAAATGAGATTTAACCATTACAGTGCTGAGACAAGGGAGTTAGTCCCTTGAAATGAGCAAGAGAATGACAAGTCTAATCTTATAGCAGTCAAAAAGAGCTGATTCATAATTTATGAAAAGAACCCTGGATTACACAAGTAACAGCTTGTGCAAGTTTTCTACTTGTATGAGTGTTGTCATGTAGAGTAAGGGAAAGGCATAGTATATGAAACAGCAGGGCACATGACTAGGGATCAGAAATCCCTACCTGCTGAGATTTTTGCTCCTCTTCCATGAATAAGTTCCTCCCAGGTTATGCTGATCACATCAACAATATAAATCTCACGAAGACAAACGTCTAATTATGAATCAGCTTGGAAAAAGGCTGGTGAAGTAGACTTGGAAACTGCAATGACACCACTGTGAGACAGATGTTGAAAGGGTTTTTGTCCACCATCTCCTTGGTAGGCTGCCAGGATCATCCCCTGACAAGTTTGTAGGAGCATGTGAAGTATGAGGCATAATTTAGGGAAAGCCACTTAGAGGATGAAGAGTCAGATTTCTCTTATGAAAGAAAACATGCTTCACCACAAGTGAAGCCATGACTCATATAAGCAGCAAACCCTTAGCCTCGAGGGTGTTGAGGTGAAAATTCAGTCTATGAGTTATTACCAGTGTTTTCTAGCCAAATGGAAGTAATTACAAAAAGACACACAGAGTCTGCAAAAGTCACCTGGATATCCAACAGGCCAGAACAGGTAAAATAGTGAGGATTGCCCCCATACTCCTAGAGACTGATGAAGACAATTATTTGGTCTGAGCAACAAATTGACTCAGTTTTCTAGTCTTCCCAGACATAAGTTGTCTCTTCTTTTGGATTTGAGCAGGACATCCCTGCTAACTCAACAGAAACCATGGATGACTATGTGCAGAAGTGAGCCAAATATGACTGACAGTGTCCCACAATAAACAGAAATTGGCCAATATCACCTGTAACTTCAAGTCTTTGTACATGTATTGTCCATGTGTACAAAAGGAATATGTGTTCTTCAGGTCTTACATTAAGTGTGACAAAGCACCATGGGTACTTATATACAGGGATTACCAACTGGATAGTAAAGTAAACCTTAAAATTGAGAAAGTATAGCTTTATTACAAAAGAACAAAATTTGATTAATATGCAAAATTTGATTAATATTATGAAAGTAAAAGGTTAGCTACATTCAGTCTGAAGCAGTAATCCTTTGGTTACCTCTTAGGGAAAAGTAGAGCCCACTGACCAATATGTGTTGTGTATTAACAGAGTTACTGTGATATAGTGCTGTGAGTACAGGGCCTGAAATTTGGAAACCAGGATTTGCTTTCATGCTCAGCCATGAAAACCCACTAGGTGACCTTGGATGAGTCACATATTCTCAGCCCCAGAAAACTATACAGTCAGCCCTTCATATCCACTGATTTTTTTTAATCCATGGATTCAAGCATCCACAGCTTGAAAATATGTTAAAAACAAATAAATTCTAAAAAGCAAACCTTGATTTTGCCATTTTATGTATGGGACAACATTTTACTATGCCATTGTATTTAATGGGACTTGACCCCAGCAAATACCAAGGGCCTACTGTAACAGGCTTTCTTTAGGGTTTTCATCAGTTGGAAACAACTTGAAGGCAAACAACAACAACAGATAAAAGTGCATAGTGGTGCGGATAGAGTGCAAAATGGATTTCTGTGTGCAAATATTGCGTGGAAATATGTATTGTCAATAGATGGTAATTATGTTTACTAACTACGGCAATATTTCAAATGTGGCAGTTTTTCAAGGCCAACATATCCCCTGGCAGCAAGCATGGTTGCTACTAGTCATGCTGTGTAGGAGATTCTGGGCACTGGAGTCCAAAAGAGTAAAATTTCTAAGCAGTGTTTTCTCTGACAGGCATCTGGAATGGGTAGCTTAGGATGTGCACTGGATGGATTGATTAAAATATGAACTGGACAGGGGAAAGCACCTGCATATATCTAGATATCCCATGCCACTAAGCATATCTGGTAACAGTCCCTCCTATTGATTCATTTATTCTGAGGTCACCACAAACAAACTGAAATTTCTTTGTCCTGGCTATCCTTAAGCTTATACTTAATTTGCTTTCCTAGACAAAGTGGAAGTCTGGAGTCAAGATTCTAAGGAGATAACTAAGGCTGAGTTCCTCAGCAACACACTTCTGTCTTAAACATTCCTTTAGGGGTGATAATTGTGACAAGGAAGCCAGAAGGATAGGCTTGGCTACAGAGCCAGGTTCCCTATCAGGTTTCTCATAGTTAATTGGTGGAGTTGGAAATAGACAGGATCTTAGGAGTTAAATAACAATACCCAAATCACACATATATTAGACATTGCCTCTCACAAATCAAATTTGAATACTGACTTCTAGGGTTTCCTTTACAATGTGCCCTCCATTACAGCTTAGGGGGACGGAGCACAATGCTAGCCTTTACTTCATTAAAACTATCAGGAAGAAAACTGCATGTCATTTCCCTAGTAAATTATACATTTTTCTAAAGGAAGCTGTCAGTCAGCTGGCAGATAACCTAAGCCTTTGATCCAAAGTTAGTGAGGTGGGGGTGGGAGTCAGTTCTTTGACTTCCCAATGGTATTTGCTTGTTAGTTATAACAGAGTATTGGAACCAAACTCAAGACCAATCCCATAAATGCGACTGACTGAGGGTGGCAAGAAACACACACACACACACACACACAAGTCAAGTCATGTCAAAAGGTACCCAAAATGAGCCATGTTATTCTGAACTTAATGCAAAAAAATCTCACCAGCACATTCGCTGCATTCTGGGCAATAAAAATAAATGATAAAATATTAAATACCTAACCATTTGCTGCCCTTTCATGACACACCCAAAATCCTGTCCCTACTTCACCCTCCCTAATGGCAAGGCCAGTGCTCATCATGCATTTGTCCCAGTATGAGAAAAAAGAGAGAAAGATGCCAGTATTTTTTTTCTTTTAAAAGGAAAGGTTTATATATAAAGTTCAAAAGTCTACCAAGGATTGGTTTTTATGGTATCTAACAGACCATTATTAAAGTCTGTCAGTGAAGTCACACTTCTTCAGACACATCTTGCAAACCTCACCAGACAGCAGGTACGTGTTCTTTGAGTTTGGTGGCATGGGACACAGCTGAAGGCATGGCAAGTGCCAGAAGCAGACAGGCACCTAGTTCAATAAAGGCCATTTCCTGGGTCCTTTTCCCCCCTGCCTAGAAGCTACTTACATGTACTAAACAATGCATAGCCTAATAAATAGTGCAGGGTCTCCATATATTGAATCATGCCATTTATGGCACCTATACAGATTGCCCAATTCCACTGTTTTGTGTGTGTATGAGAGAGAGTTATAACTTATGTATATTAAAATACAATATAATGAAATCTTAAACTGTAACTTAAATCATTTTAGCAAAGAGAGCAATAACAACCGTTTTATAGTATGATTAAAAGAAGGCAGAAGGAGATACACAGTATATAAACACAAGCATCTTTTTGTCTGACTGGGAAAGTAGGATAGTGAATCGGGTACTGTCATAGAACAGAAGGATCTTACATTGAAGGAAGATATCACCTGAAGATGGAACGGAGGGTCCTGGAACCAAACGCCAGTGGATACCAAGGGCCCACTGTATTATGTATAATTTTCTTTGGCATAAAATGATCATTTTTGATATATTAAAAGTACATATAGACCAGAATCATATTGAATAGTTATTAATGTATTCCAAATATTTAATCAATAATTATGCACTTGTAACTGCTTCGTATTAACTACTTGTATGTAGCCCCTCCTTTAGGGACTATACAAACTGTGAAAATCTCCTAATTCGCATCTTCCGGTCAGCAGCTGCTGCAATCGATGTAGGTCTGTTTCCCTGTCACTCATGTAGGTCCGTTCCTCTGTCACTCAGCAAGTGGCTAACTGACATTCTCACATCCTCTGCTTCAAGTTAGCTCCATCATGAGGCTAGATTGTGAAAGGGATCCTGTTTCTAAATATTAAAATGGAGACTGCTTGTGCAAAGGAGTTGAAAGATTAGTTAGACAGTTCTTGAGTGACAGGAGAGCAGACCCTCATTGCTCACATTGGCTGTAAAGGGGGAGGGAAGTATTGGATGGGTTGATCTGGAATCCACTAAATAGCTATGTATCTACTGTGATTATGCAGCAACTTAATGCATATGGGATCCCAGCCTTTATTCAGACAGTAATAATAATAATAACTTTATTACGGCCATTTGGCCAGCACAATTACGAAATTCCAGTTTAAAACACAACAGATTAAAAAATATAAACAAATTACAGTCTATAAAAGTAAGATTAAAAAGCAGTGATAGGACAACATAATCAGGCAAACACACAACAATGAGTAGGCTGCCATCATCTCGCAAACAACTCTATCATATTATGTAAAAGAGGACCACATTCATGACATATTGGTTCAAAATTCACAAACATATCCCCTATCCAAGGAAGAGTTGAACTACAAAGTGCCATTTATCAAATGCAATTGGTTACTAATTTACAGATTTTACCGTTAAATCAAGCCCTTTGTACAGATTTTGAGATTATATTGTAACATATTACATCTGTTTAACAAACTGTTTACGATTTGCAATGGCAGCTGCAAAAAATTGTGCAACTGCTTGCGTTATATCTTCCTTCTGATCTGCAAGTAGAAAATTTGTATAAAATTTCTTTTGTCTGCCTGGAAACTGCAGCACAATTGGTGTTATATATAAAGCACGTATTTCTGTATACAAAGAACAGCCAAAGAGTACATGATTAATATTCTCGATTTCCTCCGAGCCACAAGGACAGTATCTGCGTTTGTAAGGTATCTTTTTAAATCTGCCCTCCAGGACTGCTGAGGGTAAGATGTTAAACCTTGCTGACATGAAAGCTCTTCTAAATTTCGGGACATTCAAATTCTCAAAATATTTCGCACATTTGCCAGGTCTACTGGATTCCCTAACAGGATGTAAAGTTAGTTGGCTTATATGAGTCTGGAAATCAATATCCTTGATGCGTTGAGAAATCACAGATTTTGCTTTATCATAACCTAGTACAGTTATTTCAGATAGTGAGAGTCCAAGAGATGAGAGTTTCAAGGTCAGTGTCTCCTTCCAGGGAGACAAAAAGGAGTCTGTTAGAATTAATGGTACTAAACCGATCGGAACAAACAACATTTTGAGCCATAAATTTAATTTGCGTATCCATACACGCGCCTCAATAGATAGCATCCCTGTTTCTAGACGAAGAATAGAATTTGAAACACAATTTGGGACACCTAAAATTGTCCTTAAAAATTTGGTTTGAACTACCTCAAAGGTTGTAAAGCTACTGAAAGTACAAATCTCAGAACCGTATAATAATTGTGCTAATATCTTAACAACAAAGACTTGGAGAGCTGCTGGAATATATTGGCCTCCCTTATTATAATAGAAAGAACATAAAGCTTTAATACTTCTTTGTGTGTTCATTACAGCATTTTTCTGATGTGATTTGGTAGATCCCTTGTCATGAAATGTGATTCCCAGATATTTATAAGTGGACACCTGTTCTATGGGATGATCATCTAGGGTCCACTTATATCGGAGGCGGCTCCTCGAGAAGACCATTACTTTGGTCTTATTATAATTAATTTTTAGAGCATCATTTGTGCAGTAAGTTGCTAAAACTCTCAGAAGTCTATTCAATCCTACTTTTGTGATGGACATTAAAACAACATCGTCTGCGTAAACAAGAATCGATAAAGGCTTATTTGAGAGGGTCGGGGCATGTGCTGATATTTCTGACAGGGTCGAGATCATGGAATTAATGTAAAAGTTGAAAAGAGTAGGTGCTAGAATGCAACCCTGTCTTACTCCATTAAATGTGGGAATAGGCCTTGTTGCATTGCCCTGGCTATTACAACGTATAACTACTCGAGAATTCTCGTGTAGTTTACGAATTAATATTAACAGTCGTTTATCAATGTTGGTGGTCTCGAGCTTTTTCCATAATATATCTCTTGATATAAGATCGAATGCTGATTTAAAATCGACAAATGCAGTAAACAGTGTGCCCCTAGCCGAAGCAATATACTTTTCAGAAAGATGTTTAAGGACTAGGGCATGGTCAATTGCCGAACGGTTTTTCCTAAAGCCAGCTTGCTCTTCCCTGATGATATCTTCCTCCTCAAGCCATTCTTGGAGCTTATCCAATAGGTGTAGAGCATACATTTTGCTTATGATATTGAGAAGGCTAATAGGCCTGTAGTTTCCAGGATCATTTTTATCTCCCTTTTTGTATATTGGTACAATAATAGCAAGGCCCCAGTCCTCAGGGATGTATGTAGTATGATCTATGGCAGTGAAAAAGGCTGCAAGAACAGGGGTCCACCATTCAATATTAGATTTAAACACTTCTGAGGGTATATTATCATTACCCGGGGCCTTACCTGGGGTGGTTCTTGTTATCAGGCTTCTTATTTCCTGGTCGGAAACTGGTAGCCATTTTGGAAGCTCTTTGATATCGATGGGGGAATGATTTTGTTTACATCGGGATTGATCATATAGCTTGCTATAAAATTGTTCCCAACAATTAACAGAGATTGAGTAAGTCATACTTACTGCCCTTGGCCAGCCACTAGTTACAATTTTCCAAAAAGTAGATGTATCTTTATTATTTGCTGCTGTTATTAAAGTACACCAAGAATTTTACCAGCAGCATCAAGGATCCAAAACTAAATCATACATTACAGGCTATTATGAAAAGAACTGTCTGAGGAATGTTTTCAGAGTGGGGTGAGCACTTCCTTCAACACAGCCTTTTAAAGCCTACAGGGTGACCTTTAGGGCTAATGTATCTGCAGTGAACAGTTCTATCACAAAAAGAAGGTACAGAAAATGCAGGCAAGCACATCTGAGGTGGTTTCTTATTATATGCTGATTTGGTTTGCTTTGAGTACAGCACATTTGCCTCAAAGCTCTTGCTAATTTCCATAAACTTCATCCAATTTCAGTTCACTTGATGGTAGTAGCATCAAGAAAACTGAAATTGGATGATGTTATATTTGGCTAAATTAGAGTAACTAGGGTGGTTGTCTCTCCAAATGCACAGGATATAGTTTCATTGTCTATTGCTCTCCACAGAGGTGACGCTAGGTAAAGCCAAGACTGACTGTCCTCTTTAAGGGATCCCCATGGAAGAGTCATCTGACTCCACCATTTGGCAGAGTGAGACAAATGCAACAGGTGAGGGATGCTAATCATATTGTCTAAAATGGGAAGATTCTTCCATTTTACACAGTTCATACCAAAAGTAATACTAATGATAGATTCGCAGTCTAAGCCAACCCCATTGGGTTCAGGGAAATCCTCTTGTAATTTTGTTTCAGATTGCAGTTTATGCTATATAATAATATTCTAGTAATCACAGCTTGGAAGTAAAGCATTACAAGTAACTAAAGTATTTGTATCATGTTAAGGAGGGCATAACTACTTCATTTTTGCAAAATAACACAACAGTTGACAATACCATGACCTTTTTTTGTGCAAAGAGTAGCATCTACTTGATACATCTAAATCATTTTGGGTATCATGGCCATTTAGACTATTTTTCTATTTTTTAGTGTACTTTTCTAAAAAGATGGTGAAGTAACTTTAAAAAGTAACCTATTACAAACAAATTGCTCTTAAAGTAAACACCTAGAGTGTTATTTTATAAAAAAAAAAGAACAGTTCATGTTCTGCTTGTGAACAACCACAACTGTGTGTGCTTCGGTTTTTATACAATCAAATGTATAGATTAATTGTACTGTGCATTATCAGAGCAAGAAACCATCAGTATACTAATTACACCAGGAATCCATTAGTATCTGTAGATTCACTGTCACTGTGCAATGTATTTTTGCTGTTGCCATGTTCATCGTATTTATTTTTGCCAATTTCCATTCAAAAATACAAGAATTTGGGAGGAGCTGTGTTACTAAAGAATGCTGTGGGAAACAATAATTGGGGAGGAAATCCATCAATGCATTATCCTCACAGGGTGTTATTTTTGTTATCCTTCTTGTTGTTTTTGAATAAATTTTGAACTGCTGGCAATTTAAACATACTATTCTGGCTTTTCTGTGCAGCAGCCTCTTAAATTGGCATCATAGAAACCATCCTAGGTATTGCCAATAGTAAAAGTTTGCCAAAACAGCTACCATTTAGGCTGGAAGAGAGGGACAGGACAAAGACCAGATTACAGGCTTGGATGTACTAAACAGAAATGAATGTTTCAACTGAGCTTGAGAGTTTCTGAACAACGTTGTTGTTTTTTTCTCAGAAAGAAAAAGCACTCACACACACACCTCTCAATCTTGATAGACTAACCTCATGTTCACATACTGGCATAGTGCTCTTGGCTGATGTCATGAAGCAGCCATGCATGACTAGATGGCTCATTGGAACTTGCAGCAGTAGATTAATGATGAAATGAAGTGTGCTGTACGGAGCAGACATTTTCAAACAATGCTTTGTGTCAGTACTTCCTCAAGAAGAAGATCAGCAATACTGAGCAAACTCAAAAAGATGTGTGCAAAACTGAGAGTTTTTTTCTTATGTATGTTGTGGAGCTTCTGGCATGGCAGAAGGGAATGGATTAGATTGCCCTTGGGGTCCCTTCCAACAGAAAGAAGGAGAGAAGCCAGCTGGAGTGGAGCCCAAACCGGCTGATCATTGGAGGATTCATTTGCTGGTCAAGCATTTATAACGCAAACACTCAACAATTCCCTGTAAATGTATGTTTGCCATTTGTTTATGGTGATAAGAGGTCTATTTACAAAAACATAGTGGCCTAAACAAAGGTTGGATGGCCTTCAACTGGTAATGCTTTAGCTGTATATTCCTGCATGACAGAATGGGGTTGGACTAGTTGGTACTTGGGGTTCCTTCCAAATCTATGATTCTATTATTTCAAAGATCATCATGATTTCAGACATTACAACATCATCTATCATTTTCAAACGTCATCTACCATCTATCCTCATGCAATCAGTGCTTGTTTTCCATTGCCTCAGAGATTAAGACATGGAACAGTGGGTTCAAATGGCAAGAGAAGAGATTCCACCTAAATATTAGGAAGAATGTCATGGTTGTAAGAGCAGTTCAACAGTGAGATATAGACTGCCTCAAAGGGTGGTGGACTCTTCTCCTTCAGAGGTCTTTAAACAGAGGTTGGATTGGACATCCATTATTATTATTATTATTATTATTATTATTATTATTATGCTTTATTTATATAGCGCTGTAGATTTACACAGCACTGTACATACAAAGAATAAAATAAAGTAAACCTGCCCATGGGGGGATAGCTATGTCCCCTCTCACTTGCAGCACAGACCTCCATCATTGGGAGTGGTTCCTTGTGTTTAAGGTAGGTTGTGAGGGGTATTTACAATTGTGGTAATAGTGCTATAGTTATGAATACGCAGCCTATCTGAAAACAGAGCAGTTAAAGATCCATAAATGTAGGTTACTAATCTATAATTGCAATGCAAGATATCATCTATCATATTTATACAAATCATCATTTCAGCCCCCAAACTACAACTTGCTAAGCATGGCTGGCATCCTGTTTGGGATTTACAAATTCGTAAGATATTTACAAATTGTAATCTTTTGGGACTTCCATTTGTAATCTTGCTTCACCGCAATGACTGAAACCTACCACCTCTGCCAATGATTTTTCTGCCAAGGGTTTTCTGCAGCATTAGGGAGCAGGAAAGTGAGCAAAGAGGCTCCCAGCCTTTTTCCAGCAGTGAGGTGCTTTGCAATATCAAGGCATTTGTGGAATGTCACAGTTGCTGTTGTATGGCACATCATCACTGTGGGAGGACTGGGGGCTTCTCTGCTTGCCCTAGTGCTTCAGAAAATGCTCCGTTTGTAGAAGTGTGAGGCTTACACAGTAGGCTTGGGTTTGGTTTTTTCCAGAGATGTAGTTATCTCACGGCTTTCCAGCATCTGGTGTTACCCGTTGCCATGGGCGGGACTTCTGGGGTGGGACTTCTGCCTCTGGGGATGTGATTTCCACCATCCAGGGTGGGACTTCCAGGGCGGGGCCTCTCCGGGGACAACTGAAGGCCCGGGGGGGGGGGGGTGTGAGAGGGAAGAAGAGGAATAGACTTCTCTGGAGACAGCTGAAGGCCCAGGACAGCTGGGAAGAGAACAGGTGCACAGCTGTTCCTCCTCTTCCCCGCCCTCCACATGCCCTGAAAAATGGCTTCATGTGCCATCTCTGGAACTCATGCCATAGGTTTACCACCACAGGTACTCTGTACTGCAGAAATAATGCAGTTTGACAACACTTTAACTGTCATGGTTCAATGCTATGTAATTCTGGAAACTGTAACTATCCAGAACAAAGGAGATGAGCAGTTATGTATGGCTGCTAAGCTGTGAAATATGGATGCAAACATTCTATAATTAGTGGGATATATTTTAGTAAATCTGACATGTTGGCCCCTTACATATTTTGTAGAGATCCATGGGGAAATGAAGGATGGGGGGGGTGCCATGCACTATACCCACTCCTGACCTGACATGTCCATTTTATATTTAGGCTGGAGCCATTGTTTTCAGAGAACTTTGAAGAATTAGGGGTTGTGATTGAAAGCTGTATGCACAAAAAAACTGTCTCTCTCTCTCTCTTTCTCTCTCTCTCTCTCTCACACACACACACTCCTTTGAACATGAGGGATAAAATACCCTAGATGCTGACAAAGAATATCTATTTACTTCACTTTATTTCAGAGCTAGAAAGCCCCAACCAATTGATGCAACAATGCCAGGAATTGCAATTGATGCCAGGAACAAAGACGACCCTTTGAGAAAGAAAGGGTTATCCGTTTTAATGCTCAATTGCAGTTTTGTACTTTTGTGCTGCCTTAATGCCATGCTTCCTACCCTCTATGGTCTCTTCTCCCACGAATATGCTGTGCTGTACATCCAAATTTATGCCAAGGGTTAACAAAATTGCCAGCAAAACGAATTGCAAAATGTCACAGCTCTTGTGATTCTGCAAACAACAGCAGATTCTGCAGAGACAAAGCTCTAAACTAATTTGTCACCAAATTCCCTTGTCTAGTGGCTCTCTTGTCTGCTGGCTCTCATGTGCTGCAGGATTACATGGCCCATATGAACATTAATATAGCACAGTAGTTCCCTGAAGGCTTTGCAGCTCAACAGCAGTAATCTCTGTTAAGGTTTGGCTTCTAGATCAATATGAGAAATTCAGCTTTCCTCCGTTCCATACTTTTCTAAGTTGCGAATATCCCCTTTTCGTTTGGCACCTCTGTCCCAAAGCTCAAGGGGGAGCTGTATGCTGTATGGGCAATTATGGAGTTCTCAGACCTGTTTTGTTGTTTCCTATAATGCTCATACAAGGATGGGTTTTGGAATTGCAGGGACACTTGCCTCATCTTTTACCACCCTTGGGTGCTCACCTGTAAAATACACCAACGTTATTTGCTTCATCTGGTTCCCTTTGTTGAGGTGAAGAAGCCAGCGGAGCTTTGAAATTTGCAGCATCTATTTTGTGGATTTTAGTTGGTCCAATAAAGGTGGCACCATTTAATGGATTTTGGATGTTATTGTAATTTGCCAACATGGTTACTCCTGGATATTTTTCTGATGGTGGTGGTCTTTATTTTTGAGGTGGGCTTGCTTCTGTTTTTCAGCCTGCCTGAATGTAGGGTAGCATAGGAACATTTTAAGAGAGGAGAAACGAATGCAAGATTGCTTCCCA
>NC_056524.1:109697608-109754163 GCF_019175285.1 Sceloporus undulatus | reverse complement strand
CTATCTATCTATCTATCTATCTATCTATCTATCTATCTATCTATCTATCTATTTTTATCCTGTGATAATCCTATTCCTTTGGAAAACGTAGGTTTGGGGAAATGCATTTGCTGAAATAACATGGAGTAGTGTGTACAGACTCTCCTGCCTCCTATTATTACTCTCAATCAGTTGTCCCCAAATGTTGTGCCTTCAAATGTTTTATACTTCAGCACCCAGTATTCTTGATTGTTGGCCAAGCTTGCTGGGGCTTCTGGGAGCTGAAGTCCAAAACAACTAGAGGACAAAAGTTTGGGAACCACTGCTGAATCAAGTAATGGTTAAAGCAGGGGAAAGGAGATTCTCTTTTCCCATGCTTTGACCATTGCCTGACTTTACTTATCCTCAGTCCCACTGCAGATTGAGGGAACTAGTGAACTTTCAGATGTTGTTAGGCTGGCAACTTCCATCAGCTTCTATATGTAGTGGCAGGTGGCTTCGTGTCAGAAGGGCCATGAACACATTCCAAATTTTAGCTCAACTGTTAAAGGAACCTGTACTGTGACTATTTTGAAAATAGAGTTCAGTCCCTGGGATAACTCCTTTTAAAGTTCAGACTAAAAACAAGGTTCCTTGCCCCACTGACATACAAACAACCAGCTGCCACTGACTGCCACCATAGAGCAAGTTCAGCTCTCGTCCCACAACTTCAGCAGGGCCACAGTTTCTTACCTATCCTCCATAATACATCTACCCTTCCCCTCTCTCAGGTAACAGTCAACCAATCACCACTTCCTGTCCGCTAGCCAATCAATGGTAGAGCTTTCAAAGCAAACTCCAACCCTGACATCCCTTTGGCATTACAGTATAGATATATGAAATTGTTGGGGGGGGGATAGTAAACCCTCCCACCCTACCCCTCAAAGGATTTGGCAAGCTCAGATCAGTCTATGTTTGATGACAGATTTCTGCTCATCTTGGTCTTAGAAGGCACATTCATTTGTTCAATTGCTGCACTCATACCACATTTAATGCATGCTATAGATTTTTAAATGAGTTAGCTCAAGATTTCCTTGGGGAACAAAGTTGGTCCTTGTATGACATGCCTTGTTTCTCATGATACCCATTATCTTACTAAAATCATTTCTTATGAAGAAGAAGAACAAATAGAACAGAGACTCGGAAAAAGGAAAGTGCTAAATTCTTCCGGTGACTTGGCAGTTCTGTTGGGAACCTCAACTGCTATGCAGTTGAAGAAATCAAGACCTTGGAGAAGTTATGGTTTCATACTACAACTTTCAGAATCCCCCCATTCACCATGGGCACTGCCCACACTGTTGGCAAAGGAATGTTCTAGGAATTGTATTCCAAAAGGAAAAGTAATGTTTCCAAGTTCTTAACAATCACACTAAAGCTTTTCTTTCATATTCACACCTAACAAAAAAAGGGACCCGTATAATAAAAAGTCCCCTGATTTACCAGGAGAGCCACATCTGACTAACAGGGAGGAACAGTGGCAGGGCACAACTTCCCATGGTACAGCAATGATCACTTTCACAGGAGCTTGTACAGTTTTCCTAGGCTCTGGGAAAGGATGGGAGGGCTCCCTGGGTTTATTGGAAACTTTGGAGTAGACTCAACACTAGTCTAGTCTGGGAGCATAAAAGGCAGTTCTACAGAGTACCAAAATAATAATAATAAATAAAAATTTTATTTATATCCCGCCCTTCCTATGATCAGGGCGGCTTACATCAAGGTTAAAAACATCAATCCACATAATACAAAAGATTAAAATACAAAGCATCAAACTATTCAATAAAATAACAGACAAAAAAGCCCCATAGCCCAGCCTCTTGGCCACGGAAGAGGAGGGAGGCCCGCAGGATTTTATTCGGGGAATGCCTGTTGAAACAGGAAGGTTTTCAAGTCCTTCCTGAATTGGGCCAGGGTGGTGGACAAGCGGAGCTCAGTGGGCAGCGTGTTCCAAAGGGCTGGGGCAGCTGTGGAGAATGTCCTCCGTGTGGTGGAGGCTAACCTAGCCCCAGGCACCTTCAGTAATTGCTGCCCAGACATTCTGAGGGTGCGAGGCGGAATGTACGGGGAGAGGCGGTCCTTTAGGTATCCTGGGCCCAAGCCATTTAGGGCTTTATAGGTAATCACCAACACCTTATATTGAGCTCGGAAGCGGATGGGCAACCAATGGAGGTCTTTCAGCACCGGTGTTATATGGCTGGTCCTGGGAACACCAGTGACCAGCCGGGCTGCCATATTCTGCACCATTTGCAGCTTCCGAGTTTGGTATAAGGGTTGCCCCATGTAGAGTACATTGCAGAAATCCAGTCTCGAAGTTACCAGAGCATGTACAACAGTTTCTAGGTCCCTCTGGGCCAGGTATGGGCGCAGCTGGCGAATAAGCCGAAGCTGATAACAGGTGCTCTTGACCGTCGCATTCACCTGAGCTGTCAGGTGGAGCGACGAGTCAAGAAGCACTCCCAAGCTGCGCACAGAGTCCTTCACAGGGAGCGTGACCCCGTTCAGGACAGGTGGAACCACCGCCATTCCTGGACCAGGAGAACCTATCACTAGTACCTCCGTTTTCTCTGGATTCAACTTGAGTCGGTTTTCCCTCATCCAGCCCATTACTGACTCTAGACAGGTCACGAGAGGAGAGACGCCATCCCCAGTCACTGCATCAGTCGGACACATAGAGAAAATGATTTGGGTGTCATCAGCGTACTGATAACCCCGCGCCCCATGTCTCCGGATGATCTCTCCCAGCGGTTTCATGTAAATGTTAAATAGCATGGTAGACAGAATGGCTCCTTGAGGGACCCCGGTTTTAAGGGGCCTCTCGTCAGAGCACACGTCTCCCAGCTGCACCATCTGAGACCTCCTGGAGAGGTAGGAGCGGAACCACTGGAGCGCAGTGCCCCCGATCCCCACCTCTGCCAGGCGTCCCAGAAGGCAACCATGGTCTATGGTATCGAAAGCCGCTGAGATGTCCAAGAGCACCAACAGGGACACGCTTCCCCTGTCAATGCTCAGACGGAGATCATCGACCAGGGCGACCATGGCCGTCTCAACCCCGTAACCTGCCCGGAAGTCAGTTTGAAATGGGTCCAGATAATCCGTTTCATCCAAGACCGCCTGAAGCTGGATCGCAACCGCTCTCTCGATCACCTTTCCCAAAAATGGTAGCAGCGAAACAGGCCGATAATTATTATGTACCAGGGGGTCGAGGGAGGGCTTTTTTAAAATAGGTTTTACAATGGCCAATTTAAGTTGTGATGGAAATAGCCCATCCCTCAGAGATGTGTTAATTATCCGGCGTAACAATGATGTTACCGCTGGTCCCCCCTGGGCCGCTAACCACGAGGGACAGGGATCAAGAGAGCAGGTTGTTTTCCGAACACTTCCGAGGATCTTGTCCACATCCTCGGTACTCGCCAACTCAAACTGATCCAGTTTAACATAGTCCACAAAGGCTCTGGACACTTCTACCCTAGGTTCTGCTATAATGTCGGCGTTCAGACCTTCGCTTATACGAGAGGTTTTATCCGCGAAAAAGTCGTTAAACAGGTCACAGCAGGCCTTAGAAGGTTCAAGGATCTGGTTCAGGGCGGGAGGGAGCTGAGTTAGCTCCCTGACCACCCTGAACAACTCTGCCGGACGCGACTCAGCGGACGCAATACAAGCACCATAGAACGAGTTCTTTGTTGCTCGTATTGCCTCTCCGTAGTCCTTTAACAGTTGGTCTAGGAGAGCCTTGTCGTCTAAGCGAAGGTGTTTCCGCCAACGGTACTCTAGCCGTCGCAGAACCCGCTTCCTTGCCCGGAGATCTTCCGTATACCAGGGCTTACGTTTGGAAGCAGGCCTGAGAGGGCGCTTGGGAGCGATCCTGTGTATAGCCCTAGAAAGACCGGTATTCCAGATACCGGTGAGGGCATCAACAGAGTCGCCATCATTTCCAACCGTGAGCCCCTCTAAGGCTTCTTGGAACCTCTCAGGTTCCATCAGCCTTCGAGGGTGGACCATTCTAACAGGTCCACCACCCCCGGGGGGGATCTGGGTAGAGGCCTTGATTTTCACCTCTACCAGGAAATGATCCGTCCATGACAGGGGGGAAACATTAACTATTTCCACCCACGGATTTTCCGCCTCCGAACAGAAGACCAAATCGAGAGTATTACCCGCACAGTGCGTAGGACCCTGTATCAGCTGGGACAGGCTCATGGCCGCCATGGTATCCATGAATTCCCGAGCCGCACCGGATGGAACATAGCTGGCCGTGAGGGAGATGTTGAAGTCGCCCAGGACAAGAAGCCTGGGCGTCTCCAACATCAGCTCAGCGACCAGCTGTGTCAGCTCGTTAAGGGAGTCCGCTAATGCACGGGGTGGCCGATACACTAACAGAATCCCTAGACTGTCCCTAGCCTTTAGGGTCAGGTAGATACACTCGATATAGGAGGTCTGTCGGATGTGGTTCCTGGTGAGGGACACGGTGTTCCTATGTATCAAGGCCACACACCCCCCGCCCACCTAACCTGCGCTGGTCCTTCACCGAGAACCCAGCGGGCAGGGCCTGAGCCCACACCGCATCCCCTTCAGGCCCCAGCCAGGTCTCGGTAATGCAAGCCAGGTCACACTTAGAGTCCTCCAGCAGATCCTGGAGGATGTGGGTCTTGTTGTTAACAGACCTGGCATTGCACAGGAGCAGCGACAGGGTTTGTGGCACGGTTGGAGTGACCCTCAGGTCCTTCTGGTTGGGAGGGGGACAGGAAGGCGAGATAGATATGATGCATCGATCACGCCTTCCCCTGGAACGCAAGTCCCTTCTCCCAGCGCCATACCTCCCCCTGCCCCACACAACCTCAATTGGAGCTCCGCCCGCAAAGATGTTATCCCCTCTCCCTACCCTACTTCCTTTGGTTCAAGCTGGTTATTGTATCAAATGGTACGTTTGTGCATGCATTTCAAAAAAAGTATTTGTTCACAACCTTACTGGGTTTTCCCATGGGATGGATCCATTTGGCAGGAGACAGGGCCTGTGTGCCTGTCTGACCCAGTCGGGGGCTCTCCTTACAGGATTTTGGGAGGGGTGTAGGAAACCATAGTTAGGACCTTATCACACTAGCTCAGAAACAGTATTTAAAGTTGATTTAAAGTAGGAAAAACCCACAAATGTGGGAGGTTTATCACACAACATTTCTGCAAACCTGAAATAACATGAAAATAAAGCAAATGTAAAGGGAACAAAAACAAAACCTTTTTACTTTGGGAAAGTTCCAAAAATAAAAAGGTGTCATTTTGTCCCCTTTACATTCGCTTTATTTTCATGTTATTTCAGGTTTGCAGAAACATCGTGTGATAAACCTCCCACATTTGTAAATCTACTTTAAATCCCATTTCTCAGTGTGATTCTTCTAGTGTGATAAGGTCCTTAGACTCAGCTGAGGGGCAGATGATGCTGCATCACTTCTAGTTGGACTAAGTGAACAGTATTCTACCAACCAGCACATACACACATACCTTCCAATATTTCACAGATGAAAACTGGGACCCATGTGCCAACCTTGCCAAATCCAAACAGTTGAAAGGGTGAAAGGGTCTCGAGCTGGAGCCATGCTAGGTCTTTAGCTGTAACCAATAAAGCTGTGGCCTGTTCAGTTCAACAACAATACCTAATGTTCATTTTATGCCAAGCAAAGCCTCTGTGCTCACTGCCAGGCCCAAAATTTGTTGTTCTGTGTGTACGACTGAATGGCACCACTGCACCATTGTTTTCTACTTCCTTGGATAACAACTCTTCTAGAACTGCAGGATGTGACATATCTTGTGGGCCAGCTCCAAATTCCAGGACAGATTGTTAACACTGTTAGCTCACAACAGCAGTGATCAAACTGAATGACTTCAGCAGACACTAAAGGGGAAATGGTGCAACAGACCAAAAGAAAAACTTTGGAGTCAGAACCATCTTTCCAACATTTCCACATCAGACACATACCTGTGTGTGCCTCTCGACTACACTTTCATGTCCCAACTGCACTTTTCTCCCTCCACGCCTGCATTCCTGTCACTATACAGTGGCTGGAAGGAAAGTTAACTCTATAACTGAACAAAGACCTTTTGATAGTCCTTGTAAGTCACCACTGCCAAGTGATCTTTGTGTGTCTAACTACAGTACAAGAGGAACTGTATCGCTATTGTGTGAGCTTCATGATGCTGTGCCCTGTATAGATTTGGCCAGAAAGGGAAAATATACAACAAAAGAAAGTCATTCCATTTTCTGAAGGGCCCCTTCATTGGTATGCTGACAGGTACAATCTGAGCACTGAGTGCATTCTGCTGCAGCTTCAAAGCCAGATTTTCCCTTGTCTTGTAGTTAGATAATAATGTTCCTTCATATCTTCCCCCTAAATACTTAAAAGGAAAAAAAGTCTTGGAGTTCTTACCTCTGTCTATTATATGAAAAATAGTGTTTATTTATTCTCCAGAAGATTTCTATAATACCCTTTAAGATAAATTAAATTTAAGCCTTCAAATTAAATTAAAATAAAATAAAACAATAATAGAAATGCAGTGTAGAGCTTGAATGAAATTGGGGCCAAAATGTCTCAGTGAGGTACCAGCATTTAGGATTGCCATATTCCAGTTCCTCAGTCCTACTATCTAATATTAAATATATTAAATATATTATTTAATAATATTAACCAAATTCTTCTAATCTGCATTTTGGTTATGCACATTCAGCATGTTGTTTCTACCATTGTATATATATTTCTTCCATGTATTGTTTCCATAATATTTTTATTTCTAATAAATAAAATGTTTTAGAATAAATCTTTACTATTTATAAGCAATAAATAATAAAATATCTAATACAGTGGATCCTTGTTATACGCTGGGGTTTGGTTCCAAGATCCCCCGTATATAACAAAATCCGTGTATGCTCAAGTCCCATTAAGTATAATGACATACCAAAATGGTGTCCCTAATAAAAAATGGAACATCAAGGTAAATTTATACTTTTTTGGAACATTTTCAAACCGTGTATGCTTGAATCCGTGTATAAAAAATCCGTGTATAAGAAGGGCCGACTGTATTTCTATTTGTTCATGTAAAATATTATCCTGCTGGTTGGAGAGCATTCCCACTTTGGCTTAAATTTCGCTTTGTTCCCAATATGCCTTTTATGAAATATTTTCCATTTGGCTTAACACACATTCTTTGCAATGGACAAAGTCCCAGATTCAAACACTGGAATCTCAACATAGAAAGACCAGAGACAACAAGTGATATAAAAGATACCAGAAAGCCACTACTCACCAGCACAAACTATATGGGTGGGATGGATGGGCAATCTTACCTAATCGTTCCTTATGCTCCTAGGCAGTGAAACACATCATATATGTGTTACATATATTCAGAGCCCTGCTTTCTCCTGATAAACACACAGAATAGATAAGCCAGAAAAGATGGACCCCGTTACCTTTTTAATGAAAATGTATAAATGTTAAATGAAAAAGAGCAGTATCAAAATGGATATATGTACTTTGTAACTGGCACAGTATGTGTCTATTTTGCTTCCATATGTCTGCAGTGGTGTACAATATAATTCACTAAGCCTCTGGGCTGTGAACAAACTGAAGTTCCTATCTATAAAAGTGGAATGAGCCACCTGGTTTACAGGTCTGCAACAGATATAATACTTTCAACCTCCTGATCATATTTATGTTTTTAACAGGTTCTCACACTCCCTCTTGCCCTGTCTCCATGCAAATCTCTCTTTCTCCATCCTTAGAATAAATTTACAGGCTTAAGCTACCCATGCTAAGATTGATACATATGTAATGTCCTAAGATCAGAATATGTGTAGAGCCCCAGACAGTTAGATGCAAGTTCAAAGGTTAAGGAGGGTTTGCACAAATAAGTGCAGATGGGAATACCCAAATTCATGATACATTCTTACAGACTAGATTAGAAGCTTTTCCTTGCCACCAGGACACATAGTTGCTGTCAAACAATGTTGCTTTAATGCTACAAACATAATCTATCTCCCACAATCCATAATCTTCCAGAAGTATTGGACTACAACTCCCACCTTCCCAACCCTCATGAATGGAGTGATCAAGTTGTAATCAATAGATCAGAAATGTGCCATATAAGTGAGGGCTTTTGTAAACACTAATGCTGAATATTATTGAGGGGGTGGGAGCAGAGTTTTATTTTCCAGAAAAGGCGTTGCTATTTTAAGAAAAAAATATAGACAGAAACACTAATGGTTATGTTTGGGAAGGAGCCTCTAGAATTTCAAAAGTAAATTATAACTCCCAAGTGTGTTGTTTTCACATCAGCATACTGTAATAGGCTTTCGGGAGTAGGAGGGGATGTGTGTGTGAAAGAATCTTAATCCTGCCGTTGTTTTTACAGCTAAGCATTTATGTCTATCAGCTCATGGTACCAGGGATGAAATAAGACCAAAGCAGCAAAAACAACATCTTATTGGGGGAAGAATCTGGGGAGATACATTCTAAATACATATATATGGAACAATAGAAGGGAGGATAGTAGTGTCTTCCCTGTCTCCATGGAATTTCTTGCATTCTGTGAAACGGCAGTTTTTACTTTGAAATTCAAACATCCTGAAATCTTGGTGCAGTACTATTGAACACCCTTGAGACACATTTACATGGCAGTCTTGTCCAAACCATTAGCTTCAGTAGGCTGGAACTGCAGCAGAAGATATCAGAACAGGGAAAGATAAGATAAGAAGAATGAGTTCCTTTCCCCCAAGATGTTGGTTTTAGCCCCTTAGATTTGAAATTTAGTTAGTATGCATCGCACTACAGGAAATTATGATGACGAATTAAATAAGTGATTATGATCTCATAATTTATAAATCAATTCCACTCTTTATTAGAAATCCTTCAGAAAAAAGTATAGATAATTAGGCTGTTATACACTAACTCATGCATATCAAATATCTCAGCCAAGGAGGTTAATTGAAGCTCTCTCTTCATCATTGTAAATGTCTCCAAACTGCTTTGACTGGGTCAAGTGGAAACAAAAAGAGGTACACTCTAATAAATGCTCTGAACAAATTAATGGGAGAAAGAAAACACTCGTCAGAATGATATATTTCTTTGCATATTTATAGGTTAGGTTTTTTTTAAAAAAAAAAAGGAATTATGACTAGTTCTTTCTTGTAGTGATGTGATTTTACATAAACTTTGTAGCCTGGATTAACAGCAGTACACCTCTTTGTCACCAGAATTACCTAACTACAGCAACCAACAATATCACAGATTATCTTTATGCTTAGAGTAACAAGAAACACTTCTAGTTTGCAAAGAGCTTTTAAATTTTGCTTTGGTTCATTCTTGAAACTGAGTTCAAGAACCTGCTTTCTACCAAATCGGATCATTGAACTCTTTCTAATCCTACGTGAAGATGATACTGAATTTGCCAGCAAAGAGAGTACTGTACAAATGAGCAGCAGACCTTTCTCTTGTACAAAATAGCTGACAGATCAATGTCTTCATATTCCAGACTTCTGTTTTTTTGGTAGCAGCCAATTGGATGCCTCTGAAAAGTCACAAGTTTGCAGGTTTTGCTTAGAAATTATGACCATTCCTTATTATTATTTCCAGCCTCATACATTCAGATATATTTCATAAATAGTTCACTAGGCAGCTCACTATAAAGAGAGATTAATGCCTTACTGAAAACAAATTTACTGCTTGTTCTTGCATCAATTCTGGTGAAGAACAAGCATCCTTAAGGGAGAGTGCAATTGTGTAATATAAGGAGGCATACAATGAATGTCAGTTTCTCCCTCCAAACATTGGGACTGTTCACCAGGAGTGCATTCAAACATGTATTTTAACCCTCCTGTACTAGGATGGGGCATTTTAGTTCCAACCTCCTGAGTCACTGTAGCTTTCATAATCCAAACAGAACTATACCTACAACGTGGGCATTGCTGACACTGTGTTGGTTAGGGCACATCCATTTAATCAATTTTTAAATAGAATAAACACATAGGTAAATCCAACTGATATAAGGGGTCTACTCTAGCAGACTAACAGGTTTTGGGCCACAGTTCCCAAATTACAGCCATTTGTCCCGAATACAATTATTTTTTGCCAACAAAAAAAAAATATGGCTGGGATAATAAATGATTCATTTTCATCATTGGTGTATCTTTTCATCCCAGTCAATGTGATATTTTGGGACAAAACATTTTTGCTGTTTTTCAACAAAACCTTAAAAACTGTAGTGAAAGAAAACCAATGCTTTCGGTTTGTGGTAGATTAACTCCACTTGGAGAAAACAAAATTTCCTCCATGGAGGGAAATGGGGTCAGAATTCCTGAGGTCAGAAAATACCCTACCAGTACAAGAATTGTGTGTTTTGTAGTTTTTTGTGGGTTTTTCGGGCTATGTGGCCATGTTCTGGAAGAGTTTGTTCCTGATGTTTTGCCAGAAGCTGTGTGTTTTGTTTTATCTGATTGTATTTTCCTTTTGTTTTTCTGACTTGTGGTTTGTGTTTGGGTTGAAAATATTTGATTCTGCACACACACATGCACACACCTTTTTAATTAGTGTATAATACTTCAGAATTCTTGCTGTCATCAGAAAATACCCAACAACTCACACAATGTAGGGTTTGTTTTGAAGCGATCCATAGAAATAGAGACGTAACATACCAATCCCCACAGAATTTCACAGAATCTTTCAGTTGTCATCCAGTCCATTCCAAGAAGCAGCCATACACAGATCAGCTAACATTACAGTGAAGAATCTAGAAGCTTCTACTCAGCAAGCAGACCATTTTGTCCATGCAGCTGCTGTGTTCTGGTTTCAATTCCTCTTTTTAGTGTACTTTATGAATGGGGAGATTAGCATCAGAACAGAACTTTTGTTTCTCAAGTATTTGTCTCCTTCTTCACTTTTCGGCCCCTATCCTGCCTCTGTTAATATAAATGAGTGTTTTGTTACCCAGTTCAAAAGGAAGGTAGTGCAGGTCCTCCTGATGCTGAGAGCTGCTAACTGTCTGAGCCCCAACAAAAGCCATAATGCTCAGCGTCTTTCAGATCCAGGAATAGGAAACAAAATACCCTCTCCTCCCTCTCAAAAACAGTAATTAGCTGCGGTAGCAAACTGATGATGTCATCAGGGATTATGATTTTATGGGAGGAGCAAACAGCAGGACCCCATGTCTTTCAAAAGATGTTATTTTCATGCAAATATTCCTCATTGCATAAAAGAGGGTTGGAGAGGAGGGAGCAGGAACTGTAGTAGCAAAAGGTATTATGTTTAAAAACCATGCTTTCCATGCCATGATTTATTCATCACAGAAGGGTTTTTGCTCTTAACTCTTTCTTCAGCATCCACTATTTTATTATAAAACCAAATGACAAAAACCAGTTTAGATTGCAAGGGAAATAGTCAATCGTTGCTCATGATCACAAAATGTAATACTGTCCTAACAGTGATTTTCTTGGGGGAACTTCATTAGATTCAAATGTAGCCCTTCTCAAAAATGCTTTGTCAGAAGGGCTTACTTATGAATTAACAGTAATACAGATAATGGTTTTCCAATACATTTTTTGCATTTATTTACACAATGGCACTGGCATACTTGCCCTTTTTATTGAGCTTGCAAACTCCTGCTCCGGGTTTAGCAATAAGAAACTTTAACACGGCAGGGAAACAGGAGAGAGACCGGAGCAGGGAGAAATATGAGAGTAAACAAGCCTAAATATTGGTTGCACTTGGTAAGGAGCTATCCAAGGTGCTGACCCTATTTGCTGGGGGAAAGAATCACACTTAAGTCCTGAGCAGATTTGCCATCTACTTGATATGGAATTCTCTAGCTGCCACAAAGCAATGAGCTTGACCTAATTGGACTTGTATTTTGATAGCTAATGTCCAGAACCATCTCTACTATTAGACATCATAAGGAAGCCACCTCAGGTGGAAGATCAGGGTGAGTTGTTACCCTAAAATGTGGGGGGACTTGGTGTGCCCACCAACAGTGTCAGCATCCCCTTGGTATTTGTGGGGAATTACTGTATTAGATTAAAAGGAGAACTGCAAAAGGTAGGGAACTTCAGGGAATCTTTCTACCTATGTATACCAGTACTAACTGTAGAAAGACTCCAATTTTAATGAATAAGATAGTTTTCTTTATAAACGAGCTAAGATGCACATAAACACAGAGATCCAATGCAACCTTAAGAACCATAGAAGGCCATCAGAAAGGTGTGAAAGGTTGGATAGAAAGAAATTGGGAGTTAGAGAGTAGCTCAGACAGAGTCTGTGGGCTATACAGAGAGATGATCTCATGCCTGTGAGACAGAGCCTTAGCCTGTAGCAGCAAATTGGCCATGTGTGGGATGGATATTAATATCCTGTTTTGCACCCTGAAAGGGTACTTAATATTAGGACATGGTGAAACAAAGTCTTGATGGTTTTCCCATGAAATTGACAATAGGATTCTGGAATGACTGATGGCTTTAACTTTGAAGTGACAAAACATTGATAGAATTTGACACAAAGGTGAACAGGGGGACAGCCTGGGGTGAGATGGGGGTATGGTCTTTAACCGCTTTGCAATGGGACTGCTTAGTTTCCACTGTAAGAGGATATGGAGAGATCCCATTTAGCTTTTATTGTAGTAAACAGCTTTATTCATATACTGCTTCATACTGAACTAACAGTGTCTAAGGGGTTTACAAATGTAGGCTAATTGCCCCCACAATTTGGGTATTCATTTTAGCGACCTCAGAAGGATGTAAGCCTGAGTCAAGCTTGAGCCCTTTTCCTGGTATTGAACTTGCAACCTTATGGTTTTGAGTGAGTGGCTGCAGTAAAGGCATTTAATCACTGTGCAACAGGGCTCCTAGTACTATCTAGGTCTCCCATATGTCTTCAAGCCAGCATGCCTTTTCCATGTGAAACTTCCTAGTGATCCAAGGGTCATTGTGATCTCTTTAAAACATGTCTCACACAAGATATCAAAATATGAAAATATGAAACCCCATATTCAGCATGTGGGGTGTATGGCCAGAAACAGATGGACAAATTAAGGTATCTTCCACATGGTCTGGAGAGTGGCAATTAGACTATGCATGCCTCCCAAACAGCACTGAAGCCACACCAGGACTGTGGCAGGGCTGCCTTATGTGGCCCAAAGAGAAGTGGATATTTCCTGCTTCTTTCTGTAGCCCATTTGGCACCACAGCAAAAGGCACCCTCAGGACTGTGGCATGTGATTACTGTGGTTCCAGGGCAATTGGGGCAGAAGCAGCTTCTGGCTGCTCCTTCCTGCCCATCTGTTTTGCCCTTAAGTTAGAAGTCAGACCTATATGTGCCATGAAACTTGCCTTCTATCCCACAAGCTAGCCTGTTGCTTTTGGGAGCAGTTCAGGATGATGTTTTGACACCATTGCTGAAGGATGATTCAGCAGCGGCTCCAGTCATCTGTTTGCACAAAGAGGTGAGTAGCAACTTGCCCTTTGCTTCAGGGAACAGGTTTTCTTGGGTCACCTAATTGTCACCAGTCGGAAGAATGGACAAGGACCAGGGATAAACTAAAAACACAAAAGTTCCTTTCTGCCATGTTTCAGAAGTGGCAGCATAAATGTTCAAATGCTGTTGATTTCCTAAAGAAAGAATGATACTATTATCATGTAATTGTTGTTATTATTGCCAACATTGTTATCATTCTCTGTATTTATACCCACCCTTCCCTAGAGCAGGGGCTTGAAGTAGCTTAAAAATTTGAATAAGTGAGCATTAAAATGTAATTAAACTACCAATATTATTAAAATATATATCAGTAATATTAAAAATGTACATTAAAAGGGAAAAGCAAAAAAAAGCCATTTAAAGGACACCCAGTTAAATGCATTTAAAACCTGTACATTCCTTTACTTTTCAATTTAAAAAGGAAGAGATTTTGACTACAGTGGCTCCCAGACCTAGGCTTTAGATGTAAATGAAAGGGTTAATCCAAAACCTGTCCCATCATTTTCTGCAAAGTCTGTATGCCTGTCACCAAGAAGTGGAGCCTTGATTGGAAGGGCCTGTCAAATTCTGAGTGATGGCTGCACTTTTCGGAAGCCTAACCCATAATCCCCATTTTCACTGGGTGGAATTCATTGTCAAAATGCTTGGCCCTGCTTCCCCCAGCTCTGACAAGAAATCACACTTCTCACAAAGAAGGATGCCCCTGCTTCTACTGCCAAAGGCATTTATGTTCAGACACAGTTGATATATAGGCTGCTGTTCACAAATTATGTAGCAGAATCTCTCTCTGAAAACACCTGTATATTTTAATGCAGTCAGAATTTACGGCCTGTCAGGGAGGTGCAGGCTCAGCCACGTTTTGTCAATCATAGCCCCAAACCTTCTCCTCAGAGGTGTTTTTTGTACTGCCGGAGGACATGTGACATCTCATAAAACTTAAAAATGAATTTGATGGGAGGGGGAGAAAGAAAGGGGAGAAAAGGTGACCAAAATTGTTTCTAATTAATCAAAAAGGCAATATAGTGGATGTCATGTTGAGACATGAAGATTCAGTAGCTTTGGAATGCTTACCAGTGGAAACTCATACATTAGCCTCAAGTTTTCATTGCATCTCAGTAATTATGTCAAGTATGGCCATTAGTAACTTCTGTAGACATCTTGAAACAGTACCTACCTGATGCTTAAAAGACCAGACTATTCAGAGGGATACAGACTCCCTCCCTTCCTCTCCCTGTTATCTGTTACTTTATTTATACAGTGGACCCTTGTTATATGCTGGGGTTTGGTTCCAAGATCCCCCATGTATAACAAAATCCATGTATGCTCAAGTCCCATTAAATATAATGACATAGCAAAATAGTGTACCTTATAAAAAACGGAAAATCAAGGTTTGATATTTGAAATTTATTCTTTTTTTGAACATTTTCAAATCGTGTAAGCTTGATTCTGTGTATAAATAATCTGTGTATAAGAACGGCCGACTGTAACTAAATACCCACAAAACATTTACTGTCCTTTCTTTATGTGAGCCCATCATTTCTTATAAGGTTTCCTGCCAGGCATCTGTGTCCATTTTCCTTGGCTGTTTCTTAGTTGTGCACAGACTTCCAATCCATGTCACTCTTCTATATTTCTATTAGATTTCCTTCCCATTTTTTCATTAATCTTTAAATATCAACTCAAAATATTCATTTAAATAAGTTTTGCAATGTACATTTGAATGCATCTCTCCAATTAATATTTGTGTATTCCAGTGTATATTCTGATATACCTAAACTGCCCAGAGTTTCATTACAACATTGCAATACACATTGCAAGAACAACAGTAAAAAAATTAACTATCATATTAAAAATAGCACTAACTGAAAACAATCTAAATATGTTTAAATTATAACTATAAGAGTAAAACTACAGCAACTTCTATTTAAAAAATACCTCTTTAGTAACCAACTAATAGTCTGTCTAATGCTGCATCCACACTGCAGAAATAATTCAGTTTGACTCCACTTTAACTGCCATGTCACAATGCTATGGAATCCTGGGATTTGTAGTTTGTTGTGACACCAGAGCTCTCTGACAGGCTAAATATTTCACATAACTACAATTTCCCAAATTCTATAGCATTGAGCCATGACAGTTAAAGTGATGTCAACTGGATTATTTTTGCAGTGTAGATGCAGTTTAAATCAGTAGAAGTAGAATAGAGATAGGGCCAATCTAGCCTCCTATGTGAGCCAGTTACACAGCCTGGGAGCAGCCACCAAGAAGACCCTTTCCAATGTGTTCATGAAATAGTGGTGGAACTGAAAGAGACTGAAAATTTATTAGTGGCATTTTAAATGTTACCTGAATAAATTTTACACTCGTTTTATTAATCTTTCCAAATATATGAACCTCCCTCACTTTTCCAAAGCATTGTCTTCCAGAGTAGAAAGCATGTTAGTCTTTCACAACAGAAGCAAAGGTCCTTCCTGGGTTCCAGCTCACGCCATACATCTGAGAAAGTAGACCAAGGAGATTACTACACATAGCTTGTAAACCACAATTAAAGCTGGAAAAAAGCTGGCTATATGTATCACAACATGATGCCTCTGACCCATAGCTTCTGTGTCCCTGAAGAGCAGTTACGGCCCCCATCAATAGCTCTTAATTGTGTGGCAGTCCCATTAGTCCTCGTGTACAAAATGTTGGCCTGCTACAGTTGCAATATTGTGCAGTCACATGCCATAGGGCAGGGAGACAGGGTTAAGTCAGAACCAGACAGTGATGACAGCAGTAACCACAGGCATGCAATTGCAAAGTTGTATGATAATGGCTACTCAAACAGGTATAATTCAATTAACAAGTGTCAGTGCAGCAAGAATGAGGCACATGTGGTCATGCCCCAAGTCTTCAAAGAATTATGCTACAACTTCCTTTGCATAGTTAGTCTCAAGAATGCAACTAGATTTATAGTAGCATCACACGGGCATTAAACATGTTTAATATAATAATGAATATGGTTAATCATTCCAAGATGGCACATGTTGTATCTCGTATGAATATCCATTCATATAATTCAGTTAACCACTTCCAAAAATCAAGGTGTAATATTTAGGGGTATGACATATGGGTTTATTGATCATTAGACTGGGAAATGTTTCCCTCAAATAACTAGGGTACCTTTGCAATTGGTAATTTTCACCTCAAGTTATTAAATGAAAAGCAATGCCCCAAAGATGCTTATGGAAGAAACAGTCTGAGTAGCAGCCGCTGATAGCAGAGACTGGGGAGTGTTTTGACCTGCAGATGCTGTTGAACTGCAATATTCATCCTCCCCCATCATTGGCTATGTTGGCTTCAGTTAAGGAAGTTACAATCCAACAACATCTAAAGGGGTGCGCATTCCTCATCCTCAGCCCAGAGGAAGCAGTAGCAAAATACATGTACTCCAGATTCCATTACCCTAAAAAGAGTCGGCCAGGAGAACTGGATTAAGAAATAGAAAACTGCCTCAAAATGAAATCAACTTTCGGCTGCATCTTTACTGGAAAAATAATCCAGTCTGACACTATTTTACCTGCCATGGCTCAATCCTATGGAATTCTGGGATCTATAGTTTGTTGTGGCACTAGAACTCTCCAACAGAGAAGGCTTAATATCTCACAAAACTACAATTCACAGAATTCCATAGCACTGAGCCATGGCATTTAAAGTGGTGTCATACTGGATTATTTCTGCAGTGTGGATGCAGCCTTGGATGTTTCAAATCTCAGTCACTTCTTACAAAGGCATCTGCCTGAGGAAGGCCCACACTACATTTTGTAACTAAACCATCCTTAGAAAGGAAAGAGTTTGGGGACACTGAGGAACTTTCTTCCTTGTTACTAACTGTAATCACAGAGTTGTCAACAAAAGAAGGACTAAAATAACTGCTTGGCTAAAGAACAGATCATCCTTCAAAGATTTGACATTTATTCTGGGAATACCTAGCTGGTCACTAAGGATCTATTTGGCTTGCTTCAGATATTCACTTGCAAGAAATACAGCAGATTCTGGATCTCCTGGACAGTAGGTAAAGAATTATTTACTATTGTAATCTTATTTAATGAACTGCTAGTTGTGGTAATGTTGCTCTGAGGAAACCTTAACAGTCATTAATTATTGTTATTTTCAACTTTTCTGAAGGATGATTACCTCTCTCATTGGGTGTACAAACATTGCTCACACTGGACATCAGTTTCAGTTGCCCTTGAGATGGCAGGCTTCTCCTGGTTGGCCACCAAAGACAATGCTCTGTAGAAATGTAAAAACAATTAAGGTATCCCCAGGATCTCTCAAAGCGAATTTCATGTACTCCATGAATTCAGACCATCTCAATTATTCCCTTCAAAAGTGGTGTACATCCATCTAGCTCTTTATGACTGCATCTCCACTTCAGAAATAATGCAGTTTGATACCACTTTAACTGCCATGACTCAATGCTATAGAATTCTGGACTTTGTAGTTTTGTGAGATATTTAGCCTTCTCTATATAGAGAGCTCTGGTGCCGCAACAAGCTACAAATTCCAGAGTTCTATAGCATTGAGCAATGGCATTTAAAGTGGTGTCAAACTTCATTACTTCTACAGTTCAGATACAGCCTATGTGTGATGTAGTAACAAAGAGACAGAACATATTTTGCATAGTTATGGCAAAATCTCAAGTCATCAGAACCTTTCAAATGATGTGCAATACTATTCTAAATGTATGGGGAGGGGGAAATAGATAGGGTGCCTTCTACTACTCCAACTGTATTTTATTTACACCACATACCTTGTATTTTTAAAGTCAGCCCACTTGAAACTTACCTTCCAAATTTGGTGAAAATCCATCTGTAGCAAACTAACAGATAGAAGCATTTTTATTATAGATTGTGAAGAAAAACTATGGCCAATATAATACACTCCCAGTGTGTGAAAAGTGTAGCAAGGGATGAAACAGAAGGGCAGAAAGGGGCGGCTTCAAGCCACCCCTTCCAAAGGTGGATTGGGGCTGTGGCAACCACATGCCATGGCCCCAATCCACCTTGAAGCTGGCCCAAAAAGGAGGAGAAAAGATCCATTCCTTTTTGGACCGGAAAAAACCTAGCTTTTGCAGCTCTGCTGCAGCCTGAAGCTGGCTTCAAGCTGCTCCAGTGGCATGTGGCATAGAAACACTGCACTGCCAGAGCACCTTGAAAAACCACCCACATCTGGGCAGCTGGGCAGCTTCATGCTGGCTACAGGGTATCATTAGAAGGTGTGGTGTGTAAACACTGTCCTCCAATGATGCCCAGAAGTGGACTTTTTTCACCCATCTGTTCAGGCCTCAAGTCATCCAGGCATAATCAGCCTAATGTGAGGTTGGTTTTTTTGGGGGCGGGGGGTTAACCATCAAAATAATTGGATCAACTCCAAACAATTGCAAAACCCATTAATTCAGGTTTCCTCTATTTGGTACCAGCTTTAGGCCATTATTTGATATGTATTAAAGGAGTGCAAATATAAATCGTCCCTTGACAATCATAAAATTAAATGTGCATTTCTTTAATTGGGCAACAACTCTAATGATATCTACAAATAATGTATCCAGTAGCTTTTTAAGAGAAATTGAAATTAAGCTACAGCCATTTAAGAAAGGTAGAGATGGTAGAAACTGCAGATCTAATTAGATTTTCACAAAACATGATACTAAAATTATTGCTGGTATTAATAATTAATAATACTGACTGGAGTCTGAATGGTCTGTGTTTACATAGCTTTTACTATATCACTTTATTTTATTTTATTTGGCTAGCAATGCCCTTAGACAAAATTCACGTTTTAATTTCTTCCTCCAGGAAGGCATATATTTTAGGAAATAAACAGAACATTTCACTTGCTAAAACAGTAGTATGTCACTGTGGTCAAATTAAACTGCACTCCTGACACACGTGGCATTTTTCAAGATTAATGAGACAAATATCTTACAAAAGTTTATGATCTACAAAAGAAAGCGCAATGAGAGAGATGGATGAGTTGCAAGTGACTAAGGGAAAATACACAGCAATGACTCACTGCAGAGCTGGCCCAAGATATCTATGACTGACTGCAGAGCTGGGGAAGATTTGGCAATTGCCATCCCAACTCATGGCAATAGAGGAATATACAGATGGCACTCCACATTTGCAGCTTTGACTTTTGCCTGTTTGATTATTTGCCGTTTTGGTTAATATGTTCTTTCTAGGGATCTCTATGTCCTCTAGCACAACTCTGCCAGAAGTTGACAATAAAGTTGTACTGGAGAACCTAGTTGTGATAGAGAAAACATTTCTCTAGTATTTGTAGGTCCTCCAGCATGATTTTATGATCAACCTCTGGCAGAAGTTGACCATAGAGTTGCACTAGAGGACCTGGGGATTCATAGACAGGTATTCTCTTAGGTAAAAAGAATAGTGTTTCTTTTATTTGCAGTTTTTCCACATTCACAGGGGTTTTATGCTCCTAACCCCAGTGAATGAGGAGGGATCGCTATAGTTATGCAATGGAAGACTTGCTGTTCTCTATGGCTAAACAGAAACTTAGCAGCAGAAGTGGGTTGCTTCACCCTGTTCTATAATTCATTTCCCCAAAGAAAATTCACTTCAAAGTACAAGACAGAAAAGTAGAATGCTCTCTATAAACTAGGGGTGGGCTCAAACTGGACCCCAGAGGGGCCAAGGCAGCCAATTTTCAACTCCTTTGGAATTCCAGAGGGCTGCAACATGTCAGTGTGTACACCATTTTTTGCATCTGGAAGTGATGTTATGTCATTTCTGATTGCCTTCTGGACCATTTCTTGATTTTTAGGGGACTCCTCCTGCTCAAAAAAAAAAAAGTGCAATAAATCTATTGAAATGAATTTGGGGCACCATTTTTTTTTATGGTTGGCTAAAAAATGAAGATTGGGCCTGGAGATCAGTAGGGACCTCAAGATCTTCACTGCCCCCCAAGGGCTACACAATTCAAATCCCAGTGTAAATCAACATCAAGCTAATTAAAATGAGCTATTTGGGCAACGTTTAATAAGGTGTGCATCATAGCAAGAAAGAACTTTACTTTTCAACTGCACTAACCAACGATCTGTATGGAATCTCACTTGCGTTTTTAACTGCAAGATGAGTGTGAAAATTCAAACACATTTCTATTTGAGCCTATAACGTGTATGTGTGTGTGTATTCATTCTCTAACGGATTCACACAGAGACTAAGAAATGTCTGCAGAGCTGCCAGTCATAGCAATATATGTAGGAAACCTAACTAGTTAGATGGAAATGAAAACATCTATTATCATGTAGCAGTGAAAGAAAGACATGACCTGCATTGATTTCTACAGCTTCAAAAGGAAGTATTCTGTGCTTCAACAAACAGTTTGATCTTCTTGCCATAGGTTTGATTTCCTGGCTCCCCAAGTAAGACTCTTTCATTACCTCTCCAGTTTCCAGGTGCTAAAACCAGAAATAGTTTCTACTCAAAGAGCACCAAATTTTTCAACTCTTGTTTCTACTTTATACATGAAGTTAGAGGGAGGAGCACAACACAGCAGAAAGGCCTCAGACAGAGATCCAAGAAGTACCAGATATATGAATGTTTAATAATTAATAATTCATCATAAAGAAATACTGAAGGCCATTGACCTGGATATCTTGAAAGTGGGATTGGATGAATTAATGGAGGAAAATCTCTTAGTATCTATGGCCCGGTCCAGACGGACGGGAAAGGACGCCCTTGTCACATCCGAGGGGCAGCGCTTCTAGATGCCCCTCGCCCCTTGCATGTGATGAGGGCATCAAAATGGCGGTGCCCTGTACACATGGTCTCCACCGTTATGATGTGCTGGATACATAGCATCTGCACGTCGCAGCACCACATCTTAATGGCATCGCAAGAATTTTCGCGGGTTCTTTTTGGTCCGCGGGGAAGTCCTGTGGTCTGGAGGCTGCAGCTTCCCTGCAGACCAAAGCTAGGCACCAGGAGACCATCCTTTTTGGACAGTCTGTCCTGTGCCTATGTCTGCTAGTCACAGTAGCCATATACAGCCTCCAAGTGCAGAGACATCACGTGGTGAGAAATAGCAAGGATGGTACAGGGTTATTGCCTTCATCACTTGGTTGTGACTTTCTCTGAGGTATCTGGTTGGGCATGGCTGTGTGTGTGATGTGCTCTAGATGAGATAGACCTTCATCCTCACCCCTTTTTTGTTGTTGTTGTTCTGACTTCACAAATGCAATTTGAATGGATTTTCCCCAGTTGCCTGCTGTTCACTACAGAGAAACATTCCACATTTATTTGGCCAACACCAACATACTTCCACATCCTTGCTTTTAATGGGTCATTTTAAACAATATAGTACTACCTGTTCATAATTTGTACATTGTTCAGAGTGGGGGGGGGGGCTTGGGCCATATTTGTGGAGGCCACCGTTTGAGGTGGGGAGGGGAGAACAAAGAAGCGTAAGATGAATTGGAAAGCATGGCCTCATTTGAACACTTCAGTATTTCATCTCATGGCTTGGCAACTGGCTTTGTGGTAGCTAAATGTAATCATAGGAAAAAATAATAGGTAGCATTATAGAGGTGGCTAGGATACAACCCCATCATTAGGTAGAATCTGGTGACCAGCTCAGATAGCAGATGTTGAGCACAGAATGGATAGAGCTCAGTGAACAGAAGCTGAGGAGTGCTGAATGGCTCTCAAAGTTCAGCTGTTCTTGCGAGATGCCATAGAAAATTTCCAATTTTAAAGAAATATTCAACTGCCAATCCAATTTTTTTTGGGGGGGTGTTGTACACGGAGTATGTGATCATCAAATGGGACAATCCAAAAACATACAGAAAGTCTAAACCCCTCTCACCTTATTGTAATTCCACAAAATAGCAAACTTCCTAGTAAGTCTTACACGTTTGGATTTCCCCCTTTTAAAATAGAAGGCAGGCTAGCACTCCTGTTCAGGGGAGTGGAACAATACTTTAAAAAGAAACAATAATTGTTGCATTTTACACTTTGTAGTTATGAAAATAAGGAAGCCATTAAAAGGGGTGATTCGTGTATTCAGAGTTCTAGGTGAAACTTTGGATTAAAAAACAAAAAACCAGTACTGATGTTTACTGTGCCACCTAATGTTTTTTCTGAGTCAACCTTCTTTTCTTCTGAGTCAATCTTCTTTTCAAGGTTGGCAGCAGCTGAGAAATTCCTCTGAAAGCCCAAACCTCTGTCATGTCTCAGTGATTTGAAAAACTTTTGTAAAGACTGCTTTAATTTTTTGCTGCTTTAACCACAAAGCAGATAAAGTTAACACTTACGATATGCATGCATTTCATAAACAAATGCAAGGCCACATGAAGTCTCACTGTTTCAACTCTCAGTAAATTAAAATAGTTTCTCCTTTAAATATTGAATCAATGCAAAAAGAAGATCAACTTTGCCTTTACATGGAAGGCATGACATTCTTCATCCTTTGTTCTTAAACAAACATTGAAAGAATACTTGCCAAACACAGGGTGGTAGAATGGTGGTGTTTTCAAACAGTCCTCGTTAGTTATGTGTTGCACTCAGGCAGTAAAATGACTGATATGTCAAAAGTTAAGAATTTGGAGATTAATGTCTCTGGCTTACTTCCATTGCTATAAACTGAGTTCAAAGTGCAAAAGTAGTTTGTATCCCACTGGCGGAGAGGAGAGAAGGGAGGGGGAGATAAAATTTTGCTCTTCCCAGTAGGCTCAGGCAAAAATAAGCTGCTGCAGCCTCTCCTAGCTTGTGGCTTCTTCTTCATAAGTAACTTTTGTGTTCTTGGGCACATGTGCCTGTTTTCACCTGTGAAATGTTGGAAATACAGGGGTGTGCCAGATCATGGTATATTTTGGAATTTATTTGCATTTGTTCTTGTTGTTGTTGTTGTTGTTGTGGACCTTCAAATTGTTTGAATGGCAACTCTAAGGCAAATGTATTATGGGAAGATTTGTTCAGAAGAGATTTATAATTGCCTTCCCCGGAGGCTGAGAGCATGTGACTTGCCCAAGGTCACCCTGTGAGTTTCATGGCTGAGCAGGGAATCAAATCCTGGTCTCCAGAATTACAGTCGAACAATCAAACCACCTTCCAGAAATAACTGGCATTAATACAGTAACTGTTGCAATTTTGACCATGCCAGCCCTCCTTATCCACTGATTTTTTATTCATGGATTCAAGCATCCATGGCTTGAAAATATTCCCAAAAAAGTATAAATTCCAAACAGCAAACCTTGATTTTTCTATTTTGCTATGCCACTATATTTAATGGGACTTGAGCATCCATGGATTTTGTTATCCACAGGGGATCCTGGGCCCCAGCTTTTATCTGTGAAATGTTAGAGGTTATGACAATTGCCTTACCTTCATATAACCAGCTTGCCTTCAGAACCACAGTGTAGTCACTGCAAGCAATGAGGCAAATTGATATCTATTGACATAAATAGTGTGTCACAAGCAAAATTGTTACTTAAATGTTCCTTTTTAAAAATTAACCCAGTAACTAGCAAAGTTGTGATTTTGTGTTTGCAATGAACAACATTCACTTGTTACATTACTTGTTGCTTGACAGTAATGTAACAAATGGCTTTCCTTAACTACACATGGTGGTGGAAAGTATTTCATCTACTTTCTACTTTTAAACACAAATCATGCTGTTAGTATCCCTTACACCCCCTGCACTGTATGGGGTTTCATATTTTCATATCTAGGGCCAGGCATGTTATAAAAAGTCACAATGACCTTTGCAACACTAGGAAATTTTCCATGGGAAAGGCACGTAGACATCAAGAAATATAGAGGATCTAGGTAATACTAAATAAACATTAAATGGGTTTACTGATAACTTCATCTTTCTCCCAGGCTTTCTGCATATCTTCTTGTATTAGAGACAAAGGTGGTCCCATTGCACTAAGCCGTGCAAGACCATATCTCCTCCCCACTCTTGCCATGTTTCCAGCCAACATCCCTATTCATCCATCTTGGGGTTGTATAATTGTTTTGTGCATTTTGGATGTTGTACTTTGCTATATAGCCAACATAGCTACCCATGAATATAATAGCTAGTTTGTGTGTTTATAATGCCTGATTAGGGCTCCTATTACTGCCTTATGCCAGGCATATTTACTTCAGAGAAGCCAAACTGCAACCCATGTTAGGGATGATGGGAGTTGCAGCTCTTCTCCTGGCTTTCACTCTCACCCCCCTGGTCAGCGGAAGAACAACCAGTTTGACCAGTAGCTCTGAGTTTTGGCTGAAGATGTCTTCCAATCTTCTCTGGAGTCTGCTGGTTCTTGTTCAGCTTTCAAGACACCAGTCAACACAGTAGTCTTCTATAAAAAGATCTACTTTTATTCTAATATATACACTATGCACAAAACAAATTCACTGCTCACAAAATCCACACTACTATACTCCTCAATACCCACAAAAGTATTGCCATACTTTGTTGCTTATATAGACATTTGTCTCTCTATTCATTATACAGTTGCCACTTCCTGGGCGTGTACATACATTATGATTGACATACCATACTTGGCTCAATCTAGACCTCACATTGCATCATACATTGCTGTCCACTCAATGACTTTCAGGTGATATCCATTTGCACCTTTTCACTTTGTCCTTGCCACATGTGTCCTTGGCTTTTAGGACCTTCTAATTACATTATATGCAACACCTATGTGACATTTCACTTGCTTTTGCTGTGTCATGTTACTTTCAAACACATTCATATACATATTATATTTCTTGTGACTATATATCCCATGTGGCTTTTTCCTGACAACCCACGAGTCACATGTGAACCTCATCTACTTTTACAAAAATAGTAGGATCCCAAAAGAAAATAAAAGGTTCATAGAAAAGCCCTCTATATTTCTATCTCTTCTCTAACAGCATGTTCAGCAAAGGATGGAAAGTGAAGGAAGGCTAAGTGAAGGAAGACCTTATTGCATAAGAAAAGAAAGCTGAAATAGTGTGGGGGACTAACACCTTTCTCTATGTTTCTCTGCATGCTGACATAGCACTTGCATTCTCTTTTCAAGAGAGACAATCATAAAAGCATTCATTTTGTTGAATCAATTTTTCCAGTGTGATAAAAGAGACGCTTTTACAACTACGTTCCCTCAGGAAGAAAATGGAATTGCTACAATGTCATGTAGAGATGCACAGAGAAAGGTACTACTTTCCTGCACTGTTTTTGGCTTTCTTTTCTCATGCAATAAGGCATGAAGAATGTAATGATATGATACAATTAATGCACTCTGATCCCAACTTAGTTGTCATGGCTGCATTCTTTGCAAGCTAAGGATCTGCAACTTGGGAGTTAGGGTTCTCTACTGGAAAGCTCTAGTGTACTCCTCTGAAATACAGCACTAGAGCTCTCTGACAGAAAATCCTAAACGTTGTGTTCTTTCAAGTTGTTTCCAACTAAAGGAAACCTATTATGGAGTTTTCTTGGCAATATTTTTCCAGAGAGAGTTTGTCATTGCCTTTCTCTTATGCTGAACGAGTGTGACTTGCCCAAGGTCTCCCAATGGTTTTGTGTGGCTGAGTTGGGGTTCAAACCTTGGTCTCACAGAGTCCTAGCCTGGCATTCAAATTATAACTCCATACTGGCTCTCCTTAGGAATTCTAAATATGACCCAAAACTACAAATCCCAGGATGCCATGAAATAGAAACAAACTCCTACAGCATTGTAGTGTAAATACAGTCAGAGCAAGTGGAGGGAAGTGGAGAATTGTCAGGGAGAGAACAAAAATGGGAAGAGAGAAGGGAGGGATAGCAAAAGGAATAGCAGAAGGAGAAAGTTAGAGGAGATGGCTCCACTCACCTCTGGCTTCAGGTTTAGCTGATGGTGGCATATGACACCCAACAGACTATCTCATTATTAATGTATATATCACTCAACAGAAAAAGATTCCCCTCTGCTGCTGTATATGGATTTATGACTCAAGAAGTTCAATATGGATTTCACTTGAAATCACATGAAATCATAACCATTGCCCAATTAACACTTTCTCCAGTTAACATATTTCTTCTGCAGATGTTTTATATGTGCAGAGTTCTTTCCTTTTCCTTCCTTCTTTCCTTCTGTCCTTCTATTCTTGGATGGAGGTGAGAAAAGTTTCTGTTTTGAAGTTCAAAATACCACAATCCAGGAAAACCTTTTCCTGTTCATAGTGTCAGCTGGTCTTGGTATTATTACTTTTGGAGGGCTACATCTTCTGAAATTCAAGAAACTGCACATCCAAGAGTATAATTCAAGAGTGAGGAACAAACACCAGCTTCTGTCAAATGGCTAATGTACAAACAATGTGCCTAGAACTTTTATAGAGGCAGAAGATGGCATATCCCTGCCCAAGGGAGCTTACAAATTGTAAGAATGTAAAGAGAAGATGGTTAAGAAGATGTGCCATCACAGATGTCCTGAACCTTTTCATCAGTGACATTATGCAACATCTCAAAAAAAAAAACATAAGCTGTCTAGACACTTTGTAGGTTAATACATTAGAATGAGCTCAGGCATTTCCCGATTGCAACACTGCTTCATTTTGTACATTAATAAAAGATATATACTTGATCCAGGTCACTACATTAGAATATAAATTTAGGTGACCTTGTGAGTGTATTTGAAGATGCCTGGCACACAAAGAAAGACACACACAAATAGTACAAAATTTCTTCTTTCTTTGGAACATCCCTACTTTCTTAAAGAGACCCATGTTCTGGTATAGTTTCTTATCCTTTTTGCAGCTGTATTATAAGTTATTCATATTTATTACCGTAACCAAAGTGTACATTGGCAAAGATTCTTGGCAAAAGTCACCATTTGGCAGCAGGATGGACTTGTAGTTCACTGAAGCAAAAAAGAAAGAAAGAAAGTAAAACATTTTAAAAGGTCTATCATATTTCATGTGGACCAATAAGGTATTTTGGCTTGAAGCTGTGATCAAACAGAAACAGAAGACACACTATGATATCATCAGGCACTGAATTGCACAAAAATGTACTGAAGGAGTCATATTGTAACATAAAAGCTTCCCCCCAAAAAACCACATTTCCTATAGCTTCAAAGACTAGCTTTTTTGTTTTTTTCTGGCTTTATTTGCTCTCATGGGGTAAAAAGTGGCATTCTTTGTCAAAAAGTTCAACAGGAAAACTTAAGAATGTCTTCTGATACATTTTAAACTCCTTTGCATAATCAAAAGGGATGCATGTGAAGTGAGGCCTGCTTCATGCAAAAAGAAGGGCTCCCAAGGTTCCCCGATCTGATGGGATTTCAACACAAGTACATGTAGGAGACAGACATGCAAGTACAACCAAGTGTAACATGGGTGTCAGCATCCTCGCACTTCCTGTTTGCAAGGTAAGCATTCAGGGGGATACAACAGGTCCAGCTACAATACTATCCATGGGGATCAGCAGGAACGGAAATGTCCCAACAGCAATTTAACTTGCTGTTCTTGCTTCATGGTTGGCACTTTATTCTAAGCATTCCTGTGCTGGCTACATTCTGGATAGTTTCATAGACAGCTTGAGGATTCCCTATATGGATAAGCATTCCTATTGTTTTGCACCTAAGTCTCAGACTGTCACCAAACAACATCATAAGACAGAAACTCTAAGGAACTGCATGGAAGTAGGATATCAGGCTCTTACGTCAGACTGCCCCTCCCCAACCTTTGGCTATCAATGGTCCCTAAGAACACTCCAGGTAAGTACTGGGTTATATACAACCTTTCTGTTCCCAAGGGTTAAGCTGTTAATAATACCATTGACCCAGCCCTATGTTCTGCTAAATTGTTTGACATGACAGTTACTATGACTCGGACTCTACATCCAGACACCCTACTGGTGAAATGCAACATTTAATCTGCATTCTGCCTACTTCCAGTTCATATGGAGGAGTTAGATCTCATGGGCTTCCACTTTTTGATGGTGTTTTTAGGATAAGGCTATGCCTATGGGGTGTTCTATATCATGCTAAGCCATTGAGCAGTTTAGTGCATTCCTTGAGTGGTGTGCTATCAAGAGGTCCAGGAACCTGACTATAATACTCTATCTCAATGATTTCTTATTTGCTGGTCAGCCCACTTTCCATGGCCTCACTCAGGAACTCAGAGCCTCCCCCTCCCCCCACCAATGAGAAGACAGAGGACCCTTCCACCAAACTCACCTTTGTTTTGGTATAGAGCTAGGTAGTCCACACCTCCTAAATGAGAAACTTGGAACCCTCCTTTAGCAAATAAATTCCATGATGAATAACAAGGCTACACTGTATGACTTCCAAGCCCTTGCTGATCATCTTAGCTTTGTTTAGAGGGATGACATAATGAACCGAATATTCACTGCTTGCCACCAGGAGAGTTTCTGTTTCTCAGCATCATATCAGAGTCACCAAGGAGATTAGTGAGGATCTGGAGATAAAGAGGGATTTTATCTGGGAATACAATGGGATGCTATTTTGAAGGAGCACCCTACTTCTGCAAGTGGATCTTCAGGTGCATTCTGATGCAGCAGTTAGGGCCTATTTTGGCAAGGCCATTGGTGTGCAGAGCCCTGGGTGGATGACTGGGTAAGTAGAGATTAAGTAAATAAAAATTACTGGAGATTTAATGTTCCTTGAGCTCTTCTCTCTAGCCTTTATTCTTCACGTATGTACTGATGATTTTGCAAACTATGCGGCCATTCTGTCTGACAAAAATAATCCGTGTAAAAACTGGATTATTTTTAAATTGATTCTCTCCAGGGCCATTTACTCCACTTTTACTCCCCTTTGTTGTTCACATTTAAGGGGAGGAGAGGAAAAACAGCCATGGAGAGAAGAAGATGGAGGAAGAGGAAAGAAAAGGCAACAAACCTTCCCTTCTTCCTTCTTTCTCTCCTCCTCCTCCTCTTCCTCCCCTCCTTCCACCTGCCTACCTGGTGGTCTGGTGGCTTTGCAGGGCCTGGTGGCAGCGGCGGCTCGGTGCCTTCCGGTCCTCCTCAACGGATTCTTCTCTGCTGGCTGGCCTCTCTCCCCATTCTCTGCCCCAGTAGGCCTACATTAGAATGAGGCCAGGGCGGAAACAGAAAGGCAGGTCAGGAGGACGGAGGATACCTTCTTCGCCACCCACTGTGCATGTGTGCCTCCATCCTCCAAGCCCCCTGACAGCCCCTGCTGCTGCCACCGCCACCTGCAACCGAAGCAGGGCCAGGGAGAAGGCATCCTTTGTGGAGGAGGAGGAGGATCTGAGGACATCAAGCCCTGACAGCCACCACTGCCGCTGCCATTGGGCCCTGCAAACCCACTAGACCACCAGGTAGTCAGGTGGAGGGAGGAAAGGAGGAGGAGGAGGAGGAGGAGGAGGAGGGAGGGAGGGAGGGAGAAGGAAGGAGGTATGGTCGAGAGGATGGAGGGAGGGAGCTGGGCTGCCAGGGTGGATTTGAATCCGCCCTGGGTTCCCACTGGGCTGAATCAATTTATTCTCAAATAAATCGATTCAGCCCAAAAAGTAGTGGCAAAACCCTGCATCTTTTTGATGCGGGTTAAATGGGGGGAAATCCTAACCCCCCTTGCCGAGTTGGTTCAAAATAGATTCCCAAGAGGGAATGATAGTGGTTTAAACCGGATCATGATTCCACATGATCCGATTTAAACCACAGTGGGAATTAAGCCTATCTTATTTTGGTGTGATAATTCTGCAGTAATTCAGATTATTAACATTCAGAGCTCCAAGTCTCCCCAGGTCATGAACTTGGTTAAGTGGTTTACCCTATGATACCTGCAGCATAGCATACTTTCCCAAACCCATTGGAGGTGCCTGTACACCTTTGAAAACTTGACAGGTAGGGGTTGAATGTGCTGTCCTCATATTTTTTGCTCCTTCAACTCACAGTGCTACATATCTTTTGGGACTCTCTTAATATAGTGGGTGCCAAGTGGCCAGTGAGAGATGACTTCACTGTCCACTTGAGGGAGTCAGGCTTGTCTTCTTGAACCATCAGAGACTGCATTACAACAATGTCTTTTTGTTCCAAAGTTGCTGGATTCCCAGACCCCATGGCCAACTTCTGCGTCTATTGGATTCTGGAGGGCTGGGCTAGGAAAAACCCCACCCTTCCAATACATTTCTCCCCATATTGTGTGTTGTCCATCCACACCTTGAATTGCTTCTGGCAGTCTGTGATGATGCTGATGATGCTGATGATGATGACAATATTTTCAAAGCTGCTTTCTTTGCAGCCACATGTATTAGTGAATTCCTCCCTAGATCCAGGTGGGTCACTTCCAGTTGGTTCGCCTTACAATCTGACCTTCATTTCAAACAAGAAGAAGCAGATTATCACCCAGGCAGGACAAAGTTGCCCTGTTGAGCCCATGTAGAACTACTTACATTTATGTCTACATAAATTTTGTTGTTTTTTACATCCTCTCACTCAATACCATTTCCGATCTGTCCTTAGACAAGCCATTTTGGTGGCTAGCCTCCCCTCATACACCAGTTTTCTGCCCATCCCTTCTACATGGGACCTGCTATGGTTTGCTCTGTTCTAATATTTGGAGGGTATGATGCTAGAGGTCTAGAGCTTTCCAGTCCTATGTTAGAAACCAAGCCAGAAGATAGCTGGCTGCACACCTTGGGGGAAGGCCTTCAGATCCACCACTACAATTAATAATTTGTGTTTCTTGAGCAATATACCTACAAGATACCTACAATAAAGGTATAGATAATTGGACATAGCCTTTTTTTCCGGACCAAAAAACATGCGGTCTACTCAGGGAGGGATAGAATCTTGGTATGTCGGATCTGGCAGTATCTATTGGGGATCATCAAGGAATGCAGTGAGGGGTGCTCTGCTCTTTTGAATCATGACGCTTACTGCAGCACAGCCTCAGCCTGATGTCATTCTATTTCATTTGATTGAAAACCATCTAGTTAAGATGCTTGGCCTCCAACATTGTTGACATGGTGACAGCTGACGTGCATAAGATCTGATGCACACTCTTAGATGTTCACATCTTATGCAGAAAGATGTTGTGAAGATGAGTGTGGCAGGGTGCTCATAGTAACTCCAAGATCAATTCAGCCCAATATCATGCTAATTGGGTCATCATTCATAACTTAATTTAAATAGGTAGTGCTCCTATCAACCACCCAGGCATTTGTGAAGAGATGGCTTACCCTTACAGAGGTGATGGCATACACATTTTCCCAAAAGGTTGTGATCTCTACTTAAACTCCCTGAGCTACATTCAAGAAACACGGGGGAAGGAGGGTGCCAAGCAGGTCAAGCCTCCTTCTGTGGCAGATATGGAAGGGAAGAGGAGACATCAGGCATGACTTAAATTGAGATGGCCACATGGACAAAAAAGGGGGTAAGCTGCAGTCTGGGCAGATGCAGGTGATTTCACATCCAGCATGGACATGTCCCACAAATTGGCTAAAATCTGGCCAGCTGTTTACCAGACCTAGGAGGCTTGATGCCCTGCATTTGTTGGTCTGCATTTACTGGTCTGGAAACTATTGGGCTCCATGTCCTCCCACCCAACCTTACTTTACCTACACATTGTCCACCCAAGAAAGATATTAGTTATGGATGTAGTTGATTTGTAATATTGTTGTGTTTGCATTGAAGTTGTGGTCATCCCATTTAACTCAGTGCAATGTCATATACTGAACTGCACAGAAATGTATTGAAGGGAACTTTTTGTAGAATAAAAGCATCCCAGAAAAAAACCACATTCCCCATAGATTTAAAGACCTGCTGTTTTACTCTGGCATTATTTGCTCTCATGGGGACAAAAAAATGGATTTCTTGGCCACAATGTTCAATAGAAAGACTTAAGAATGTTATAACCAATTTGATACTTTTTGAACTGTTTTGCAGGGTTCCAGCTTTTGCCAAGAGAAGAAATTGGTATTGCCACATACCTATCATGGACAGATGTGCACCATAGACAGATGTGCATAACAGGAGCAACCTGCAATACCTAACCTTCCAAGAGTCCCACTTTGATAAGAACAGCCAAATTAATCCTCTGGCATCCCACTTTGTCAGCTATTTTTTTTTAAAAAAGGTCTGGTTTCTCTCTGCTCCTTCCACTTTCCCTCTTTGTGCTCAGCATACTTTAACTGCAATTGCAGTAGGGGAAAGAAGAGATGAAATAGGAAGGTCTTACCATTCCCAACAGACTTTGGCAAAAGCAAACTGCTGCATCCTGCTTTAGTTTGGGTGGTCTTCTTTGTTAATAATTTTTGCCAGCTTGGCCATCATGTCCTGGTTTCCATCTATGAAATACTAATCATAGAGCAGTGCAACTGAGAGAAGGTTGATTGAGCAAGAGCACCTATGGATTTGCAGTTCAATCTTTGCATGTACAACCCATCAGCTCCCAAGTTATGGAAAAGTGTAAGACAGACATTTGATACCCTTAAAAAAAACTTGCTTAGCCCACATTGCAGTGATGTATTCACATCTTTTAACAAGTCTTGAATCAATTCTTGTGTCTCTACCTTCAGACCTAAAGTCATGTTCCAAAACGTTACAAAATACTTCCAAGTCAAGTCTCAAGTTGAATCTGAAGTCTAGGAACCAATTTTAACAGAAATAAGGAAACAGGGCACATTTCTTGGAGGAGAACACCAAATGCATTAGGCAATAGGGTTGAGGCCTGTTCCACAGCCTTTCACCACCAGACATCATAGGAGCCTTCTAAAGCTTATCAAAAGCTTTAGAAGTATCCTTCTGCCTCAAACCCATTGCTTAATCCATTTGCTTTTCCCCTCCAAGAAATGTGCCATGCAGTCTGGGGGCAGATCTTGCCCGATGCTCAACATAAATGAAACCAGCAAGTTAGTTTCTAAAAATATACAACTCAGGTGACAAGTTAAGTCAGTGTGACATTTATTGCCAAGTCAAGTCCAAGTCGAATCACTAAAGTGATTTGAGTCTGAGTTGAGTCGAGTCTACATCTCTGCCACATTCTCTAGCCTTCTTATTTCTATTACAGTTCAGTAACAACCCATAACCTCCTCCCTTTTCAGCTGACCTGACATTCATAAAACTAAAGATCCAGTAAATCATGACTACATCTCCTTGCAACATTTGGACAAGGGGACATTAACATAAAAAACTCTTTTTGTCAAAGATTTTTATTCCATGTTATGTTATTTTAAATGGTTTGTAAGGCACCTTAGGAATCAAAGATGGAAATGGGAGGAGATACATTCTTTAAATAATGAAAAACATCACAGCATTGCAAACACACTTGTTTTCATTTTATGATGATATCCTGTAGTGAAAGCCACTGTTGTATTTGTCTCAGCATGTTATTCTATTACATACATTGCATATACTGTAAGAGCTTTGTACAGATAACTTCTTCACAGTACTGGTGACAAACACAAGATCATTCTTCAAAGGGGACGAATGCTTGGCTTCATGCATGTTTTTACTGAGAGAACTGGTATGAAAAGGAAAGCAATATGACCACAGACTTGGATATGAATAGCTTAAAGGCAGATTCACATGGATATTCTTACTGTATATGAAAATAAAGCCATATGGATGGGCTCTTTTTTTAAAAAAAAAATTGAAAAAAGGGGCGATCTTTCCCTACTGTATGTCTAACTTGGGTGTCACTTAGGAATGTTTCAGAGTGGTGGCAAATGGTGGATATATCTTGAACAAAACATGATATTTCCCAAAATACCCACAATTCTCAAACTTCAAATAGCCATAAGGCCTACATATGTCACAGAGGAGAGACTGTATGTTACAATGGTTTTATCATTGGAAACCAGAGTTTGAATCCCCACTCAACCATGAAAACCCACTGGATGATCTCAGATAAATCACACTCCCTTAGAGGAAGGCAAAGCCAAACCTCGTTTGTACAAATGCTGCCAAGAAAACCCATGACAGGTTCACCTTAGAGTCTCTATGAGTCAGAAACATAGAGGAGTTGTGGTACCCCATAACTTTCTACCAGTTCCCCAGATCTTTGTGCCATGAAGAACAGTTAGCCTCAGGTCTCCATACACATCATGTCATCCAAAGATTGACTGCCATATGTAGTATGGGATAGGATCATACAGAGCACTAGGTGTTAGTGAACTTCAGCTCCCAGCACCCCTAGTCAGCATAGTCTATGGTGAGAAATCTGGGATTGGCAGTCAAATGACTTCTGGAGGATAGAATGATTCTCAACTCTGTGATTCCTGTTGTTCTTGTGTTGCCCTGTTCATACTCAATTCAGAGATGGTCACACTGGGAGGTGCTGGATCTCATTCTTCTCTCTTGTGCATTTTCCCTCATGTACATCATGAGTGGGAGTCATGCATCCCTCCAGATGATGTGGAACCAGCAGTCCTAGCCAGTGATGAAGAACTCTCCACTGTCCACCAGCATCTGAAAGGTTGTACAGTTCTCACTTCTTATGCACAAAATGAACTCCAGTCCTCCTTTATTTTTTTTATTTAGTTAGGTATTTATACTCTGCCCTTCAGCCCTAATGGCTGTCAGAGCGGATCACAATTACTATTTTTAATCAGATAGTTCCCTGCCCTCAGGCTTACAATCTAAAAGACACGAAACAAAAGGAGAAGGGAATGGTGGAGGGAAAGGGGATGAGGTCCAGTGGTTCTTCTCCCCCTCTGAGGCCTGGACCAAGGCAGATGGATTGGAGGGAGGGCTCTTCCTTCTTCCAGGCTAGCCCTGATGGAGCTGGACCTGCCTGGTGAACTCCCTCTCAGGCCGGCAGATGGCAGATATGGAGGGCGGAGTCTCCTTCCTTCAGGCTGGCCCTGATGGAGCTGGACCTGCCATCTTTATGTGTGAAGATGGCAAACCAAGGAATAATATGTGTGCATGCCCCATCACCTCTAATTTGGAACTTTAGCTTAGGACAATATGCTAATAGCCACAGATGCTGGTGAAACGTTAAGAAGAAACTCTGCAAGAACATGGCCACATAGCCTGAAAAACCCACAAAAAACTAACAGTTTCTCCTTTGACAAGGTTGTCTAGTCATGCATGATTGTAGACGTGGTACTCATCTTCCTTATTAAGTCGAGAGAACCAGCATTGTCAAAGATGACTCCATGGTCATGTGGTCAGCATTACTGTGTGGAACGCTGTTTCCTTCCCACTGGTGTGTTACCTATTTATCTACTTGCACTTTTACATGCTTTTGAACTGCTAGGTTGGCAGAAGCTGAGACTAGTGATGGGAGCTCACTCCATCATGCATTACCTTTCAAATGATACAGAGAGTTTATTTCAGGTGGCAGCTCTTAAAGATTCTAGAAATTAGATATTCTTGGGGCAGGGATTTCCATAGATACAAATCATAGTGTTTTCATAAAGGTATCAAGATCCAAGCCATGAACTGCCTGGATTCTAAGGCAGGCTGCCGGGATTGGTACTGGGGATGGTGAACTTAGAGAGTCCAATGAGCTGGAGGCAAGGTTAGGAGGCAGAGCAAGGTCTAAGCACAGCAACACAGAAATCCAAGAGTCTCATAGGCCAAAAGCAGAGTCAGGAGACAGATTGAGGGCCTGAGTATGACAAAACTAGCAAGACAAGGCAAAAAGCAACCAGAGCAACTACAGGCAATGCAGAAGACTATGTTGTTGTGGCATGGGTTAAGAGGCCAATGCAGCCCTTAAATGGCTGTACCTTTCTCCTGTTCCAGCTGCCTTGCATGAGTAGAGCCTGTTGGCTTAGTGCTGATCTTTCCAGGATTCTAGCAGCTTGGGCCAGGTCCTACAAAGTCTTTGGCGGTAGGACTCCAGCAGCCAGAGGTCCCATCCCGCAACAATTTACATGTGTGTACCCTTAGAAAAGAAAAGAGAGGGTGGGGAAATGTATTTCTTACACAGTGGCAAAGGCAGCCTAAATGCTTTTGCACTACTTCCTGAAATGCTAATAGTCTCATGGCTGTGTATCAGGTATTGGGCCCAGAAAGATAGCATCCAAAACAAATTTATCCAGAATTTGTGGACATGGCAGTCAACCTATTTCAGTTTAATTAGGCCAAACATAGGAAATTTGCTATGTGCCTCGAAGTCAACTTATGGCAACCTTATTACAGGCTTTTCATGACAAGATTCAAATAAAGATTTAGATTCTGATAGCCATTAGGGCTGAAGGGCAGGGTATAAATACTATAAATAAATAAATAAATAAATATGAAATTTTTCATTGCCTTTTTCTTAGAGTGTGTAAATATGACTTGCCCATGGCTCAACCCTTGGCTGAACAGAAATTTGAATCCTGCGCTCCTGGAGTACTAGTCCACTATTCAAACCACAAAAGAATGCTCTCCCTTCTAACACGGGAAATACTGCAAATGAAAGGACACTCACAAGCAAGGCAACTTTGTGCTACAATTACTGAATCTGTGCCACAGTTGTTGGTTCTGCTAGGTATTAAAAACTGAACAGCTGATAGAATCCCGCATCTGGGCTGCCCATGAACTGCCATGTTGCCAGCTCCTATATCAAAACTCAAAAACACACTGCAGAAATAATCTAGTTTGAGACAGCTTTAATTGCCCTGGTTCGGTGCCTGGGAATCCTGGGAATTGTAGTTTATTGTGGCAGCAGAGGTCTCAGACAGAGAAGAGTAAATGCCTCACAAAACTACAGTTCCCAGAATTCCCTAGCATTAAGCCATGGCAGTTAAAGCAGTCTCAAACTGGGTTATTTCTGCAGTGTCTTTTAGATCAAAGTAGTTTGTTTTTTAAAGTCTGATCAAAATCAAAGTGGAAGTCTTGGTATGGAGTGCACTGAATTATGTACTAAGGCGCGGTACAGACCGTTCAAAAAGGGCAGCCTGCCGGCACCTGTTTTTCCACCAGAGGGAAGCTTCAGCCACCAAACTGTGAGTCTTCCTGCTGGCGGAACAAGAACCCGTAAAAATGGGATCTTTTGAAGCCGTGGTGGCGGCATAACAAGTGCACCACTGGTGCACTCGTTACGTAAGTGCTGCACAACACTGTACAGATGCCACACGGTGCTTACATAACAATGGTGGTGCCCATGTATACAGGGTGCCACCATTGTTACGCCCTTGTCACATGCGAGGGTTGCGGGGCATGTGGGCACTCCACCCTCAGCCAACCCTTAGCACGTGATGAGGGCACCTAAACGGCCCGTATGTACCAGGCTTTTGTCATATATGGAAGCTCCATACACATTCAGCTCTGTCTCATTTGCTTTTACCAGCTAAGCAAGGACCACAGGGACTGAGCCCTTCCCAAGCAGCTGATATTTCATATCTAGCTTGACCAAGTGCTGACCTGCTGCTGTCCAAATACAAAATATGTTTTGTTTTGTTTTTCTTTCTTTGCTTTTTGCTTTTTCTTTTTGCATACAAAGGCAGAACTATGGGATTTGGTCTTCTTTAAGTCTACCAAATCTTTCAAAGCTGCAGAATGCTTTTATTTATTTATTTTTTATTTTGGGGAAGGGAACAGGATGTAATCCCAACACATAGCAATCAAAATTAGTAACAGATATACTAGAAAACCAAGGGGGGAAGTGTGCATGTTTTATTTTATTTTAGTCCTGCCATTCTTCCAGCACGGAAGCCAAGGTGGCCAGCATCAAGGATAAAAGAAAATAGAGCTTTAAAAACACAATTAAATAAGCTATTATATTAAAACTATTAATTTTAAGAAGTATAAAATCATGTAACAAAAACAATAAAGATAAAAATACAGCACACTTAAAAAACAGACCTGTTGGCAACCATTTAGTCAACCCATGCTTGTTCAAACAAATGGATCTTTAACTGCTGTTGAGAAGAAAACAGAAGTCTAGCCTCCTGTGGAAAGGAGTTCCAGAGGATGCAAAATCTAGCAGCTGAAGAAATTTATAATCAGAGGGTCTCCCAAATGTTGTCTGAAACATTACTTGTTTTTGCTAGGCATTTAAAAGTTACCAGTATCTGGGCAGGAGCTGCAAGAGAAGCTTCCTTAGGAGACAGCTCCATATCAGAGTGTCGCCATCAAAACCATTAGATCCTAAGGAGCCAGACATGTAGCTTTTATGGTACTGGCATTGCATGCTTCAAAAATGAGACCAGAAACAGCCTATAGTATTTGGTACTCTAAGTAGTGTATTCTGTTATTTATTAATACCACAATGATAGCAAATCAGGTATTGTTTTGTATGCATACTGTATTTTTATCTTTATTGGGTTTTTTTAAATCTTTATTGCATTTCTAATAAGGAACTTAAAAATTGAAAACTGACCCAAATCCCCTGAAATAAATAATTTGGGGAAAGGGGGAATGTATTGTTTTTCTCACAAATCATATGACACAGAAAAGTTTTAAAATGGGATTTCCAATCAAGACACGAACATCACGCTTTATGACTTTTGATGAAAACACAGAATGATAGTAAACATTAATAGGATGCTAATAGTCCTTTGTTAGATGGCACTGAGTCAGCTTTGATGGCAACTCAGTGTTAGAATTGGTAACTATTAAAACTATTTATATTAAAATAGATTACAAGTTATAGTGTGCTGATTGCCAACACAAGCTATTTAATCAAAGACATAGTGTCAAGATCTTGCAAAGAAAATTCATAATCTTCATGTTTAATTAAAATCTTTGAAACCATTGATGAAATGACTTCCAGTAAGAGGCAGAAGACACCCCTTTTGCATGTTTGGAACACAACTTCCCCTATAAATGGGATGGAATCAATTGAGGCCATTTAGGTCAACACCAATTTTAAAAATTAAGTCGCAGAGGCCTAAATGGGGGTTCATCTAATTTTAGAAACTTTGTAATTAAAGACACATTTTCTAATGTCCCATCTTGAGCAGCAGATCCAGACTTTCAGACTTCTTTTTATGTCTGTGGAGTTGGGCTGGGATGAAAGGGCAAATGTATCTACCTTATAGCTAATATGCTAAAAACAATCTAATTCAGTAACATGTATACTGGGATGTAGGAAAATGTAACTAGTTTCTCTTAAACTGCCATTTACTGTAAATGTAAGTTAAACTCAAGCAAAAAAACCTTACCAGAATGAAGCTTATAATACAGTACATGCATGCCCATTCCCACTCTGAGCTTGGGAGAGAAGGTAATAGCTACACAAATCTTAGATAATCACATTTTTCATCCATCCCGCCAAAATCCTTCTTTTCTTTTCCCTTTCCCCTTTTCTTATAATTCACTCTAATGGGCCTCCCTCCTTCTGCCATGTGGAACCACTCAAAAAGTCACAAGTCTGGATTGCAAACTTCAAAATTCACACGAATTCACACATCAAATTGCTACCTGTTGGTTCAAAATATTTTAATTTTGGAATTATCAACTAAAATTTAAAATATTTGCTTAGGCATTTGTATTTAATAAAACAGATGTTCACAGCCCTATAGAGACCTGAACCTGTTATTTTCCAAATCCCAGCCCAATAATCTAAGCACATTTTTACTTTTACCAAAAGTAAGCATGCTTCAAAATCATCCTTTGGGTAAAGGACCAACTGAACTAGTGTAAAATTTTATGGTTCTTTGCTACTTTGGCTCATTTAATTAATAACATGCTTAATAACCTAATTTTGGAGACACATTTTTGTTGAAATTTACAACTTAATTTGATCACTTTAAAATCTAATTGAGCTGCCCCTTTCCCTAATAAATTGTCCTACTGAAGTGAGAACTTAATTGATTTTAACTAGTTAGTTCCTGTCTATGAGACATACATTCTGACCAGATGTTAAGCCAACCAAATGTGTATCTCCTTCCCCCCTCAACTTTGTCTTGGGTAGTCCAAGAAGAATCAAAATAAATACCCAGAGAACATGAATCACATGAGGTATACATAAAACCTACAACTGTCATCCCTGTAGTATATTTCGTGTACAGGGGTGAGTCCACAAAAACAACACAAAGAGAGATATTTTAGAAGCAAAAACAGCCACAACTATTTATTGATTGCAGCCACAGACGGGTTGCAAGTGCATGGGACTGGATCTGGGCACTGATCAACCAGGCTGTTGGTCAATGAGCTGACCATCAGTTGGAGATGAAAGTGAGACGAGATGGATACCTCAGGGTCTGGGTATCTCCCTCAGTATGATACCTTGCCTCCCCTGGAGGGTGCTGGAAATGCCTCTGTCTGCATCTGGGCATCCTCATTTTCACCACTACACCACCTCCACCACCTGAATCCTAGTTAAAAGTTAAGCTTGTTAGGCCACCCAAAAGATATTCCCGATACTGGTCCCATGACAAATCTCCCCCAAGATGTGACAAAGGCATACAAACTAGTAAGATATAATAATATATTTTTATAATATACTGTGTATATTATAATAGTATATATACTATATATAATTATATAATAGTAATATAGAATGGTAATAATGAAGACAACGAACACACGGTAAACACCATCAAAGAACACAGGGTGGAAGGGAGTGCTGGCACACTCCAAAAGAAATGCCTCAGTAGCTGCCCGACTGGAGTGAAACCAGATGGCTCACACTGGTCAGGTGAGGCTCTCTCAGCCAGTGAGTTCAAACTGCTATTTCAACCTCATTGATTTTTCTGTCTCCCCCCCCCCCAATGGAGACAGTGTGCTGCCTCCTGGGAAGAAGGAGCCTGGAAGCTGCCATGGTGGAGGCCTCTTGAGCATCGCAACCATCCCACAGTGCAAATTGGCCACAGGGTAAGTCCTGCAGCCCAGTTAGGACAGCAGAAACTACCATGATCCTGCTGTTACACTCACAGCATCAGAATCATATGGAGGCCAAATTCCTTAATAGGGCTCTATTTAATATGGCTAGCAATGAAACCAGGAAAGAGCTGAGAGAAAGCCAGCAAATGATATTTCCTACAAACAGTTGTTTTAGAAATGATAACAAAAATGCAATTCAAATGTCATAATGAAAGGAAAATGGAGGGAGGTGGGGATGAAGGAATAGAGCAGAATAGAACCTAGACTAACTGGTTCCTCTTAGCAGAAGTACCCATGGATATCCATCCACCTCTTCAGAATCACTCTGCTAAAGTAAAGCAGTTCATCTCAAAGGTGTTTCAGCATTACTTCATTCCCTACAGCTTTTCCATTTTATGCTGAAACATATTAACACAGCCATTAAAACAAAAACCTTCTTCAAGAGTCTGAAATAAAAGTTTGTATCTAATGGCTCTTTTGAGATGCCAAACCTTGTAATCAAATGGGTAAACATAATGTATAGTTTACAGTACTTATGTTTTTCAATTATAGACAATCAAGTTAAGTGAGAAATTGGTTTGTACTGTAAGTAAGGTTGCCATGTCTCAAAGTACTAGCTGAAGCCTCTGGGAACTGGTGTGCTTCTCTGGTTCTCCAGGTGGGAAGACAAATATCAAGGTGAGCAGTACCAAAGAAGGGGAAAGTTTGATTTTAATCTATGAGCAATCTTTTAAATTTAGGTGGGTGCCTATCTTCTCTTCACTGGCATTGTGGCTCTGCGGCTCTGCAAGAAAGTGTTTGAATGTGTTCACTTCCACAATACTGATATGCCAAAAAGCCAGAGGAAAGGGGAGCAAAGGGGACTGGGGATAAATAATAATAATAATAATAATAATAGTTTTATTTTTATACCGCCCTTCTAGCAGTCAGGGCGGTGTACAGCATAATAAACAGATACACAATACAATGCAATAAAAAGAGATACAATTAAAATCTACATTAAAATACATTCTGGCCAGCTCGCCACTGCCATCAGAGGGGGGGAGACTAACTGGAGCTTATATCGGGGAATGCTAGCTTGAACAGGAAGGTTTTTAGTTCCTTCCTGAATTGTGCCAGGGAGGTGGCCGAGCGGAGCTCTATTGGTAGCGTATTCCAGAGGGTCAGGGCCGATTCTGATGGTAAACGTCCTCTTCGATGTTGAGGCTAATCTTGCCCCAGGGACCCTCAGTAGCTGCTGCCCAGATGTTCTGAGTGTGCGGGGCGGATTGTATAGGGAGAGGCAGTCCTCAAGGTATCCTGGGCCCAAGCCATGTAGGGCTTTATAGGTTATAACCAACACCTTGTATTGCGCCCGGAAGCGAATAGGCAGCCAATGCAGATCTTTAAGTACAGGTGTTATATGACTGGCCCTGGGTATGCCAGTGACCAGTCTGGCTGCCATATTCTGTACCAATTGTAGCTTCCGGGTAAGGTACAAGGGTTGCCCCATGTAGAGCGCGTTGCAGAAATCCAATCGAGAGGTTACCAGAGCATGTACCACCGTTTCAAGGTCCCTCTGGCCCAGGTAGGGACGCAGCTGGCGAATCAGCCGAAGCTGATAGCAGGTGCTCCTGACCGTCGCATCCACCTGAGATGTAAGGTGGAGCGACGAGTCAAGGAGTACCACCAGACTGCGTACCGAGTCCTTTACGGGAAGCATGATCCCGTTCAGGACAGGTGGAACCACCGCCATCCCCGGGCCAGGAGAACCTATCACGAGCATTGCTGGATGCATGAACATACACTCCATGGACATTTGAAGCAAGGCAGTGAATAGAGTACCAGCATCATGACTGAGGTGCATTCTTGTTTCATAAGTCCTCGCAGCAACAGCACATGGCCTGGTGCTAAGCCTTCTCCAAACTTTGGGGCTGTACAAACTACCCCTTTTAGTGCCAGATTGGGGCCATGGCAACCACACACTGTGGTCCTAATCTTGCCTTTCCGTGGCTCCTTTCTGCACCATGGAAAGGGCACCATAGCTGCTGACACTGTGGCTTTTTGGCAGTTCTTTGGCGCTGGATCATGTAGATGGAATGGCAGAGGAGCACCGTGATGCCGCATACTGTGGCATCACGCCAGCCTGGAAGCAGAGTTGGGGCATGTGTCACTTGGACACCACACCCCAACTGCGCCCCCAGGCCAGCCTTAACCCCAGGAGCCCTGGTGGTGCAGTGGTTAAATGCCTATACTGCAGCCACTCACTCAATACCATAAGGTTCCGAGTTCAATACCAGCAAAAGGGCTCAAGCTTGACTCAGGCTTGCATCCTTCCGAGGCCTTCAGGCCCATTTCTACAATCAGCTGTCTTGAAAGCAGTTCCTGCTACCCAACCCATCTCCTATAGCTTCCCTCCAATAAAACTTTGAGAAGAGTAGCTAGGCACCAAGCAATGGGAGGCCATGCTACCCATAGGAGAACCTATTCTGGCTTCTCCTTGCTCAAAAGGACATTTTATTTACAGTATTTTTATTATAGTTATTTATATCCTGCCCTTTCCCCAAAACTGTGACTCGGAGTGGCTTACAAGATTAAAACAGTGCAATTAAAAACATAGAAAAGAGTTATATTAAAACAGAATTAAATTACTACAATATTAACACAGAAACATTGTATGTAGCTTCATCAGGTTCCTAATTCATGGAAAAGTTACACACACACACAGACACACACACACACACATTTATTCAAGGCAAATTAATGAGAGTTGTTAGCACACCCTGTATCCCCATGCTGATTATGGGGCTCTGCTCATTTTAATATTTTTTCATATTTAGAGCCAGGCATGTTCTGAGAGGTCACTATGACCTTTGAAACACAGGGAAATTTCCCATGCATAGACACAAAGACATGTGAAGGGTCTAGGTATATCTGAATAAGGGTAAAATGGGTGTGTTGATTGCTCCCTCAGGTTCTCTGCTTATCCTCTTGCACCAAGAGACAAAGGAGGTCTCATTTCACTGAGGTTGTTAAACCAGTATCCCCTGCCCTGTTTCCTCCCAACCTGCCCTATATCCAATCCCTGTTTTGTCAATCCAAAATTGAAACCATCCCTTGTTCCAGAATCCCATTGTTTGTTCTGTGTGAAGACCACTGGGTCTTTGTTATATGGCAAAGTACCCCTGAAGCTAGACATCAGATATATACATCAATCCCATATCTAGCTTCCTCATATACAGTGTGCTATCCTCAGATGCTGTCTGAGCCACACCCCAATTCCCATGGTCCCCTTTTCAGGACAGGTAATAATCAACCCCCCCACCCCCACCCCCCACACACACAATTTTCAATCTCTGCTGTGTGGTTTCCAAACCTGCATTTCGGCTACCTCTGTATGGCATGTCTGTTTGAATTGCCATCATGTGTTCAGTTGGATTCTTGCATATTTCCCAAAATAAAGCCATTTTTATACATCGCATTTGGAGTCATTTCACAATTTGTAGCAGTATAAACAGGTGAGAAAGATCCACAAGTTACCCAGCCTCTCACAAGTGTCATTTGAGCTGAGAAATTCCTCAAAAAGATGCTAACACTGTTGGTAGGGATCCCCCAACCTCCAGATCCCACTATCTTTCTGGGTAGCAGAGTTTACCGATGACTATAACAAAGCAAGCTTAGGAGCTGTACAGACCACCCCAAGGGATGGCCTGCAGCTGCCTCTTTCCTTGCCCAATAGGGGCCCTGGCAACCGCATGCTGAGGCCCTGATCTGGTCTTTCCACAACACAAAAAGGAGCCACAAGAGTGGCTTCTTTCTGTGCCATGGAAAGGGCACCATAGCAACTGGCGCCACAGCTTTTCTGTTCTTCTTTGGTGTTGCATCATCTGGATGCAGTGCCAGAGAAGAGCTGTGATGCCATCCGCCATGTGGTGGGGTGCGCAGCATCATACCAGCATGGGGGCAGAAATGCATTGTGTGGGTGCCATGCCCCCATTTTGCCCCCAGGCCGGCCTTTATGGCCAGTCTGTACAGCCTGTCTGTCTGCAGCAAGATGGATGCCATAGTGAAATTGGTGCCGGAGTTTAGAAAATGACTGCTGTAAAACAGGTTCACTCTTGCTCCACCCTAACTAGGACCAAGGACTGGAGACAATTTGTCAGAGTGTTCAGTTGCTTCAGTTCATTTTGAAATGCTTGTGAGTTTTGAACAAAGACATAGTAATAAAAATGACAGAGGTAAGTTGTTATTATCATGAAGCTGGTCCCTAATGTAAAATGCACACAAAGCATTTGGACACTTTGGATTAATGGAAAGCCAACAAGACCTCCATCTCCCAGCTGTTTCCATCATTATTCTTCAACCACCTCTTGAAGAAACATATTCTGAGGCTGCTTGAGATCATTTCTTCTTTGCGTCATTTTTTTTGTCCAGTAAGTTGTTCCATATGCTTGTTACCAAAGAGCATGAAGCATGAGAGAAGCCATATCAAATTCTCCCCAATAAAAGCACGCTTTTTGGTAAGCGCCAAACACAGATACCAGTCAGTGAAACCCTTCATCAGAATTCACCATGACCAAATGATATACATTAGACAATGCCGGCTGAACACATACAGAAATAGACAAGTAAGCTTAGATAATGGGGATCATTTTTCTTGTTACCATTAGATTGCAGACCTATTTTTCAGGTCTCACTTCCACTTCTTGACTACAATAAAAGATATCCATTCCAATATGATTCACATTATATTATGTCCAGATCATTGGGGGGGAGGGGTACGATTTATATTTCACCGCAATCTGTATCTGCAGTTCACATACTTGAGGTTTTATTGCTCCCAAAAGGAAGAACACTGGGAATGAAGCAACTTTACAGTGGACAAGTTTGCAAATAAAGTTACACTAAGATGTGCTTTGTCAGATTCTGGCCTCTTGCTAAATACAAACTCATCCCTGCAAACAAACCATGGATTATTACCCAGCACAAATCACAGATTTATGTTTCTCCACAAAGTGTGTATCCAGTTCACATACATTAAGGTTTTCTTGCTCCCAAAAGGAACAGCACCACAAATGAAGCAACTTTACAGTGGACAGATTTGCAAATAAAGGTACACTAAAATGTGCTTGGTCAGATTCTGGCTTCTTGTTAAGTGCAAACTCATACCTGAGAACAAGGCATGGATCTAGCACAAAATACCTAAAGACATGGTTTGTTGTTGGCTTATAAAATCCATGGTTTCTCATTCCATCTGAACCCATAGCTTTGTGCCTTGTTTGTTTCCTCAGCTGCCCAACTGATCAAAGCAGTGGGGAAGAAACAGATCAGAAATGAGGGAAACAAACTGTGGTTTATTTGTCTGTCTGCGGGACAATTGATTGTCAAAACATCAACAAATTGTACTGTATTGTAAGAAAAATGTACAGTAAAAGATGGTGTTGTGTGATGTGCAAGAGCAGCCACTGACAGGAGACAGAAGCAAATTTCTCCTACAGTTTTCCAAGATATACAGTAGTATATTCCTTTTCTCTCCTGCACAACCTTTCTACTTTGGAGTTCCTGAATGCATTTGTCTTGTTTATTAAAAGCAATGACTTCAGCATGAAACTGTACTTCATAGGTCTCCTCTTGCTTAAGATGGACATTATATACCAAAACTAAAAATGGATGGAAGGGAAAGAAGAGTTAAAATAAAAGCACACATTGAAAACAGGTTGGGGGCCAAAGTGAAAGATGATATTTTAATAGCAGACAGCCTTTTACAAGGGCAGAAAATATAAGAGGAAAAGAGATTCAGTTCACAGCCTAAAGAGGCAGGTTGCAAAATACCCATCATATGTATTCACCGTGATCAGTCAGACTTTCTGATATGTGACTGAAACAGTAAACAAGAACACAGGTAGTGACTTGGCCTGTGCATATACACACATTAGGATCAAATGGTAACACCTTTTATTACTTCAAGCACCAGCATTCTTGCCAACCTTTCACAAATGAAAATAGGCAAATACAACAAATAACTGTGGTGTCAAAGGCTTTCATGGCTGGCATCCAGAGTTTTACCAGCATCCACTGGTAAATCAGTTGCCATTTGAACTCCCAGTGCTGTCCAGCCACTGCATAGCCAGGCAAAAAAGGTTGCACAAGGAGGTACTGAATGACAATACATCATTGGATTTCCCTTTCTGCGATGTACATAAAAGTACTGACAATGAGATAGCACCTTGTCATGTTGTCATAAGTCAGCAAAGGGATCCAAAGTGCCTCAGCATCCACAAGGGCACCCAGTACACTTTCCCCAGGTCTCCTTTATATCCCCATGTTGGGGAGAAATGGCATGCAAATGACCAACAATGCCCCCAGAATCCTCCAGGATAGATGAATGACAATTTAAAGGTTATTCATCTTGCTGGCCTGACTAGAGCTGTTATAGAACTGGAAAAAAATGTTTTGTTTTGTTTTTAAAAGCAGAAGTTGCATTCTAGTTATTTAACCTTAAAAATTGGCAGGCACATTAAAACTCAGAGGAAGGTGAAAATAGCTCCTGGGCCCTCCAAATTTGTTCATCCCTGTTCTAAGGCCCAGGAAAAGAATTTGATCCCTGAGGACAGATCATCATAGCATCTCACAGTAAGAGAATTCTTCAGAAGGCATCCAACAAAGGCAGAAATTGGGGAAACAGTGGTATCTACCTGATCTCTGGGAACAATTGCAATATATGTTACGGGCACAGTGGGTGCCATATTTTCTGGCATATAAGGCGACTTTCTAAGTCTGCCTTATGCACTGGTTTTTTACCCCAGAGAGAGGCGAATTGCATAGGCACCTCCCTGTCTCCTTTTTTAAAAAAATGGCGGTGAGACCCCCCTCAGGGGCGTCCGGGGATGCTGCCAGCGGGCGACTTGGAGGGGTGTCGCCTTATACCCCTTGTCGCCTTATAGGCCGGAAAATACGGTAGTTGAATGCTACTTCATGGAAGAACAGCAAATCAAAGGGGAAAGTGTCCTGCATCTTTGCACATAGCAATAGCAAGTACATTTCTATACCATTTATATAGAATTCTTTATATTCTATACCAGTGCAGTTAAGCACTCCCTAAGCTTTTTACAAAGTGTAAGCTAATTGCCCTCAACCATTTGGGTACTCATTTTAGTGACCTTAGAAGGATACAAGCCTGAGTCAAGCTTGAGCCCTGGCTGGTATTGAACTCGCAACCTTATGGTTTGTGAGTGAGTGGCTGCAGTACAGGCATTTAACCTCTGTGCCACCATGGCACATAAGTTATTCAAATTTGCAACACTTGCAGCAGAAACACCATAATTAACACTTGAACCTTCTGGTGAGATTCAGTTCATAAAATCTAAAAAGTAGCCTCATCACTAGTATTACTATTGAAGGAACTGCATCCTTTGCCTACAGTGAGTGTTCCTCCCCACAGGCATTCATGGCACAGCATGGAATCTAGCTGTTAGAAAAATGTTCTTGTGCCACTCTGATAACCTATGGATTTGCTCATTACTGCATTTCAAGTTCCAGGTTCACAGCACCACATACTAGCATGAGTCACTGCCCCTCCTTCATGCCCCAAGAGCTTAATATTTTATTTTATTTTATTTATGAGCAGTTGCTTAGGAATCCACAGTCACCAGATGAGCTTCATCTCTGAGGGTGGATTTCACTCAAGATTTATATTTTAGACTGAATTTACCCAAGGGCTGTATCCTAGCTCCAATGCATAGAATCCTGCCCAATTTGATGCCTGTGCTGCCACACATACCTGTTTTAATCCAAACTGAAATCAGTTTTGAAGCAATAGCAATTACATGGAAGAACACACAAACCCCGTATCCACTTTAGTATAAGTGAGTGTTTCTACTGTGTGCACATGTTCCCTGTTTCAGTTTATGTCTGGTCACACAACCGCAGTGGCTGCAGGGGGGTTCTTCTTGTCATGCATGCTCTTATCTGCATAATCAAATAGTCCTTTCTCTATAGTCCATCATTCTGAACACCTGCCTGCACTCCCCTTGGATTACATGCATATCCAGGCACTTATCTCAGCCTTTACTTGTGTTGTCTCTGCCCCCTCTAATCTGCTGCCCAAATTTTAAAATTTAACTGCTAGGAAAGTATGTGTAGAATTGATGGCCTATGATGAATCATATACAAGTCTACTCACAAATAGGTCCTGCTAAATGTAATAGCATTTACTCCCAGGAACATTTTTATAGGGCTTGCTTCACAACTCCCCCTTCACCCTATTCCAAAAGATATCTAGAAGCAAACAAATATCAAAGGTCTTTACATATGTTCAGTGTGCAAAAGGAAAAGGAAAAAAAAATTATGCTGACTCTTCCAGCCCTTTATAGGCGAGAAAGAATCCTGGTGACACATTTCTGGCAACTCTGTGCCACCCAGCCACCAGCCAATCACCACCCACCAACCTAGCTTCACCCTGTCAGCCCCATTTGCACCCCAATCTCAATTCAAACCATACATTTAAAAAAAACAACCAGAAACAACAGAATATACTGGAGAGCTGATTACAACAGCTTAAAGCCCCCAGGCATAAAAAAGCAGTGTTTTCACACTGGGAGGAAAGGAACGATCCCATGTTCCAACAGGACTGAGACTGAGGTAAGGACACATGATTTCACCTCTATACAGTTAGCCTGGTCTTCCATATCCATAACCTTCTGGTACTGAAATTGGCTTCAACAATAGATGATTTTGTACAGGAGTGATTTGCTTTTACAGTAGACTACCAATGGGGGATTATTCTTATGTTAATTGTCCAATTCAGCCCATTCAGAAGGAAAAAACCTCTGAATATTGCTGAAGTTCAATTGTTAATGAGTTGTGTTAAATCTGAGTTTCAAACCCATAATAAGCAATTTGAAATTCCAAAAGGACACTATAACATAAAGAAAGATTGAAACTGCCATGTTAATAACAAATAAGCATTTTAGAATTATTATTGCCTATACTTTGGGGCAGTGAGAAGCAGACGCTCACCTTAACACATACTATCAGTGTTATTATTTCTCACATTCAAAAGTGTGAACAGAGTTGCACTCTTAAGAAAAAGAACACTACTTTTCTGAAAAATATCCACTGAAATAATGGGAATATTAAAACTGTTAAACTAGAATCCAGAGTATCATTAGGTAATAAAAGAAGACATTAGTACAAAAAACTTTATTAGGGACTTTGCATGGTGTGGTATGGGAGGAGGTCAAGGGGGTGGTGACACCATGACTTACTGCACTTGGGGATGTTTTTTCTTGTTGAAGAAAGAGCTTTAAGGTAGAGATTGGATGTTGTTATGAAATGTTTTCTGAGAATACTCAGAAAACAGATTACTCACACAAACAGCACCATAGTGTGTGAATGGATGGCTTTGGATAAGGTAAGTTTTAAAATCCTTTTTAAGAGTGTTATACCCCAATTCTCTACTGAACATTGTCTGGACTGCTCACACCAGAACTGGGATCTGGGATGTGCATCATCTGAACAGGATGACATCAGAAAGGTGGGGCGGGGGGGGGGGCTTTTGGCCCATGCAGACAAGTTAAAAGTTAAGATAAATAGGCAAGGAAATTATAGAGGGGCCAAATCATCAGAATCAATTAATAGTGAAGTGATAAAAGGCAGAAACTAAACAGATTTCATCTGACTGATGTTCATCCTCGAAACAGAATGAAATGTCATAAACAGATAACATCTCAATTTCTTGTGTGTGAAAAAGCAACTCCATCTCAGAGAGAAGGTCCTCAATATATGATAATCTGTAGCTGTTCAAAGTGTAATATACCCATTGGAGAGAAATTCAATTTGGTCTTTTGGGTGTATGAAGAAGAGTATGCACCCTTGTGCATATCTCTTGTGATGGAGAATACTGCCTTTTGAAGGGTTTTCTCAAACACATGCACTAATAGATCTCTGAACCTTGTTCCAATTAGTTTCTAGGTCAGACAAGCTCCACATCATTTTTACCCACTCATGTATCCTATTAAAGCTGAATGGGAGGGCAGATTGGATGCCTATTCAATGTTTAGGTAAGATCTTGTCCAACCAAAATTATCAAAATCTGGAGATTGTTTGGTATAGGAGGAAGCATCCTGAAAGACAGCTGTTTGACAGCTAGTTCTAAGCATATTTATACAAAGAAACTTAGCTTAAAACCAGGACCTTTCTTTTCTCTTATTATTTCCTTTCTACATACTTCCAGATGAGTATCTGAAAAGATGTAAAATTTACAAATAATCAGGAAAACAATTCAACCATATATACTTTCCAGTTCCCCTGCTTCCCAAGAACACTTTCAGATTTTGTTTGTTTGTTTGTTTGTTTGTTTGAACCTTTTTTTCTTTCAACACTATGGGCACATATACACTGATGAAAAAACTGACCTCAGCTTGCATTTTTCTGGTCCATAGACTGCACAGTAACCCTGTTAACATACACTCATAGGACTTTATCACACTAGATGAATCCCATGCAGAAATGGGATTTTAAAAATAGGAAAAAAAATGAAATGTGGGATGTTTTTCAGATGTGTTTGCGCCAAAGAGCAATAACATGAAAATAAAGTAAACGGAAAGTCAACAAAAATGACACCTTTTTACATTATACTTGCATTATTTGTAGTGCAGTCTAGATCCATTACAAGGACATTGTATTATGCATTATATTAAACATCTTAAACAGAGGAAACTTATGAGCAACTTGCTCATGTTCCCTCCCTTTAAAAGACAATGTAGGACACACCACTTTCAGAGGAAAATAATGTGTCACACACCAATCAAACAAAGGCTTTTAGCAATGTTTGTGTATATGTGCATCCTCCAACTTCCCTGCACATACTCATGTACACTTATGAGCACATTAAGGCTGCAATCTTATACATCATTACCTGGGAATAATACTTTTGAATTCAATATACTACTGAATAGACAAATACAGAGTGTAATTGTAAAACAATAAATCATGGTGTGAGTGAAGACCTCTGCTACAGGGATATAACCACAAGTATATCAAAGAAAGAGCCACTTTTCTTGAGTGAAGCATTGCCAGGAACAGCCTAGGTCTGTGAAGGGAGGGAGCAATGCTTGTGGGGATTTCTGCCTCAGATGACTGACCTTGCCAAGATACTATGTTCCTTAGCTTGTAGGAGAGATGAGTCCAGCTACTTCTCTACATCAAACAGCTAAATTTCTTGGGTCAGTACTGTTGAGGAGCAAACAAAAGTATTTCCTGTCAGCTCCTCAACATCCTTTGGCACTAAAGATGCCAGTACTTGTACCTGGGATTTGTTGCATACAATGCATAGTCTTCTCCCCAAATTGCACTCAGAGTTATGAATTGCAAAAGAGAGGACATCCACATTCAGCCTGGACAGAAAACACCCCATGGGTAATTTCCAGAGTCCTGATATCATAACCAGGTTGCAAAACAAACAGGTGATACTATGTTGCTTCTACATCCTAGCAAGATGTAGACAATCAGAGGCCAGACATAGGATTGTATATTTCTCACAGCATACCCTCCAACATTTCATAAATAAAGACTGGAACATGGGTTACCAAGCAACATCAGAGTGTAGCCAATTTGGGAAAAGTTATTAATGAGGAAGAGAATGCAGCAATTTGTTTTATTCTGAGGTTTACTAGGAAGGGCAAGATCCTGTCTCTGCTTCTCTTCTCCACTCTGCTGAGTCCCAACTATTTTTGCTCTTTGAACTCAGTTTTCAACAATTGAATTAAGCTGAGGACAAGGGACATAGGTTAACGATATAAGAATGTACTTGCTATTGCTAAGGGAGGATGTGGGAGGCAGACAAAGAAATTGGGACATTATAACGGTTGCTGGAAAAATGGGGTGACAGAGGATTAATTAGAATTTTTTCTGCCAAACTGGGACAGCTGGAGGGTGTGACACAGCCCTCATCACTGCCAAAGGTACACAATCTTGTAGCCTGCAGGATTGTTTCCTGTGTTGGCTGGGGGCATACATGCATGATGGTGAGATGTGGTAGGCATCAGAATCTTCCCACACAGTAAAATTTCAGTGCATAGGATTGGCAGGTTTAAATTTCCCCTCCCTGCTTCCTGGGATCTAGGCATCACTGGCATGAATGCTTGGGGTCTCAGAGGGTTATGGCCGAAAACTGAGAGTTTTGGAATGTTACCATTTTGGACTACAACTCTTTAGTTCACCAGACAGCATGGCAACTGGGGGGTGGGGACTTCCTTGAGCTCTGAAATGGATGGGGTTATTCCACCTTTGGAGCTTCACAAAGGCCATAATTTGCATATCCTTGGATTCAGAGGTTGCCTAGAGGTCTCACTAGGAGATAAAAACAATTCCTTCTTCCCATTGTGTGCCTTCAACTCCTTTTAGACTCATGGCAACACTAAGGTGAGCCTATTACAGGGCAAGATTTGTTGAAGACAGGTTGCCTTTGCCTTCCTCTGAGACTGAGAGAGTGTGACTTGCCCAAAGTCACTCAACCAGGGATTCAAACTTTGTCTCCAGAGTCATCACCCAAGACTCAAACTACTACACCCCACTGGTTGCCAGTTGTAAAATATTTTAAGTTGTTAATGAAAGCAGCTTGAATGCTGATTGTGATTTAGAGCCTTTTGTTCTTTCAAAGAAAAAAAATTAAAAACCTTGGGAAACAGACCTCTGCCCATCTGTTCATTGCTTTAGCTGAATTGACACCTAATATTCTCCACTTCTGCACTGAAACTCAGCAGTCAGCTCATGACATGAGATTAGGACATTGTGCCTGCCTGCCTCTATAGCACTTCCACACATCCCCATCGACCTCCATTGCTTTGGTCTTCTCTAGAACTCAGCAAATTTCATCACAGAAATATCTTAATCAATAACAGAGGCGCATGCAACTAATCAGTTACATTAGGGTAAATGCAATTTTTAAAAGTAAGTGGGGGGGGGGAAGATGACATCATGGGAAGAACAGCTGCTGTGCAAATGGCACATCTGATTCCTGTTATAATTGATTTTCAGTTAGAAGAGTGAGGAGGGGGGAATCATTCAATGCTCTGGGAAACATTTTAGACTTTGTAGAGCTGAGATAAGCAGAAGACATGGCTGATCGTGCATGGATCAGTTCCTGGTAGATCATCTAGTATCCTGAACCATTTTTTTGTTTGCAGTAAAGGATAAGATGGTGCCCCATCCCCATTCTGCATATTAAAAGTGGCTGGACTGGCAGACAAAACTTTCAGCGCTGGCAAATAAAATGCAATTTTCTACTACACCTGAGGAAGCAGGCTCCTGTAGGTGTAGGGGCAAGTCAGGTTGTAAGGTCTAAATTGTTTTGTCCTCTAGTTGAGGGGAAGAGGATTTTCCACAAGAAATCAGAGTGGGACAACCCTTTCGGAAGGCAGCACCACTTTCCCTCACTATCTGCCACCTGAGGTGATCACTTGCTCTGCCTTAGCACATGTTGGTTGAATTGTTGCTTTGTAAATTGAAACACATCACAGAACTGTAGACATATCAGAATCATAGAATAATAAAGTTGACAGAGACCACAAGGGCCATGCAGGAATACAATCAAAGCACTCCTGAGTCCTGACAGATGGCCATCCAGCCTCTATTTAAAAACTTCCAAGGAAGGAGACTCCACCACTCTCCGAGGGAATGTGTTCCACTGTTGAACAGCTCTTACTATCAGGAAGTTCATCCTAATGTTGAGGTGGAATCTCTTTTCCTGTAGTTTGAACACTGCTCCAGATGCTGTTTTCTGGAGCAGCAGAAAACAAGCTTGCTCCATCATCAGTATGACACCCCTTCAAATATTTAAGCATGGCTATTACATCACATATCCAGCTCCCTAAGCCGATCCTCATAGGGCATGGTTTGCAGACCTTTCACCATTATGGTCACCCTTCTCTGGACATGCTCCAGCTTCGCAATATCCCTCTTGAGTTGTGGTGCCCAGAACCGTACCAAGTATTCCAGGTGAGGTATGGCCAAAGCAGAATAGAGTGGTACCATTACTTCCCTCGATTTAGACACAAGTCTTCACAGCCTTAAACTTTGAACCTTAAATATGTGCAAAATATGCCAATAGGGTCCTAGGCTGCATGAATATAAGTTTTGTGTCTAAACTTTCCTGAGTTTCTAGCAATTCTCAAGAAATTGGTATTTCCAACAGACTGAAGTTGGCTGAGGCCTGGTTTAGGTGACCAGATGTCTCCGTTTCCAGGAAATGTCCTTCATTTTAACCTTCTTGCCAGGAGGAATTTCAAACTGTCCTTCATTTTGAGCATGACTAAGAAGAATGAATTTGCATTTATATGGGTGTTTATAGCTTTCATTTGGTAAGGTTTTCTTAAATGTTCTACATTTTTGGTATCTTGTCCTCCTTTGCGGTTATCATATCTGGTCACCCTGAGAATAGATCACATGTGCATGATATCTCTTCCTCATGCTTCATTGACTCAGTTCTCTTGGATGTTTGAGACTTTTGTCACAGAAATTAACACAGTGTGTTGTTTCCTCTGCAATGTTGGCATGCGTATAAAAGTTACAGACATTTTTCGTTCAGATTTTGTTTTGTTGAAGAACAGAAATGGATTGCTTTTGCTTCCCTTTTTATAAGATTTAAGATTATAATAACAGGCTGGATTGCTCATGAATGGTTAAATAAATCAGCCCTGCCAGTAAAATTAGTATGGAACATTTCACACAGGGACTTCATGCCCTACAAGCCCCTGTGTGATAAATTGAATTCAGCAACTTCCTAGAAAGTCTTATCTTAAGATCCTTCAAAGTTCCAGCTTTTGCTGTTGTTCAGAGTGCGGGCACTTTGTGAGTTTCAGACACATTGCACTTTGTTGCACTTGCAACCAGAAAGGAACCAGTGGTATTGCAAAGTCCATTTCTCACTCCCTGAAGTGTAAAATCTCCATCAGCATAAATATGAAAACTGGGGAATGAAAGGGATGCTATGAGTTGCTATGGTAAAAAGGCAGAGTGGAAACATTTTATATAATACAACTGGATGCCATTGTTCCATCCTAATTCTGGGTGTAGATTAGGATTCTAGGACAGAAAAGTTACATTTTGGCCTATGAATCTTAGAATTCTCATGCTAGCTAGAGAGAAAGTGCAACAGGTAACTTTTCCAAGTTCTGCTCTGTGGGAGCTTCGACATTAGGATCTTATGTCACATTCATTCTGCCTCATTCATGGAATTGTATAGGATGTCCAAAAATGAATATTATTGCATTATATTGTTATAGTTCTATTATTACACTATAACTGCTATGGTTGCCTCCTGTGGATTTCTGGGTTTTGTAG